>NC_135691.1:14341496-14660871 GCF_964276395.1 Gasterosteus aculeatus | reverse complement strand
GTCCCCTCTTGGTCTTTGACAACCAAAAATAAATTCCACTGAGGTCTTCCCAAGATATCACAAAAGTGGTTTGTAACTATAGGTGACCTTGACACAGCGACCACGACTGCCTGGATTTAAATCAGTTAATTCTTGAGTCGAGGTGGACGTTGCCAAGATTAAAAAAATTCCTCCAGGCGTTTCTGACTTATATCATGTTTATGAAAAGGGAGCAGGTATGGACATACATATGTATAAACCGAACCCCAGCCACAGATATCGACGGGGGGGGGGGGCATAGGAAGACAAGCAAATAGACAAAAGACCAGAATATGAAGAAAGCTTCTTTAAAATCCACGGTGGTACCAGCAAGTGTTTTACCACAACATAAAACGTTCCTACTTTGTCAGCAACACAAACAGACTCCAGGTTTACTTTACATTTGCAGTAACTTCACGTATAATAGAGCATTGTATCTTGTGAAGTCCATTTAAGTCCACCCCAAGGAATGTTGTACTCCACTAACAATGAAAGCATTTATATAGAATTATAATCAGAACCACTTATTGCCAATAACGTTGCACATAAAAGGAATTATCTTCACCAGACGATGCAAACAATAAAGATAAATAGATATTAATAGACCCAAGTGCAAAAAAAACGAATAATTTTCAAATATAACTTTGACGAACCGATATGCTCTATCTCCCGACAAGACAAGGAATACAACGTATTCACTTAAAATAGCGCAGCGTGTTACCAACAATATTCTGAATAGTCTGATGCTTCTCACAGAGATCCCATTTTGACTACAGTAAAACCAATTGAGCTCCTCCATGAGGGTATGAGTCCATAACACGATATAGTGATGTGCTATGAAGAGCCGAAGGGCCCCGGCGGCTGTAGGGGGACTTATTTGGAACAAACGAGGGACAAGAGGTAGCTCATTTCCTATAAAGTCACGGGAAAAGGGCCTCTGACGGTTTATGAAGGTCAAAGCACATTCTGGCTTCCGAGAAAATCAATTTCCTATTGAGAGAAAAATTGTCCCCAGTGTTTTATTGACCCTTATCTTTCAAGTCACCAAACCCATTCCCTGGTCACTCCAAGTATCCAAGCACCAAAAATGGAGAGTAGCAATGGTTCTTAGAAGCGAAGGTAGAGAAGCGTGTAGCTTTTATATCCACACCTCCTCATGTGTGTGATGGAACTGGATAACCTCCATTTGCTCTTAGTTTAAAATTGTATTAGTCCTGTTTTTTCTAGTGTGGATGTGAATGAGTGTGTGTTGGAAAACTAAAATAATGATTTGTCTTAGTCTAACGTCACTTCATTTCGTTAGACTCACCAGAGCTACATTGTGTTCTGTGTAAACTGATTGCTAAGATGAGTTGTTAGTCAGTGTCCAGATAACCTCACAACGGGTCATGGTTTTTATGAAGTAAATCCCCAGTAGGATTAACAAGTCTCTCTGCTCTTTGAACATCAGTTCAAGATCGTGTCGTGTTTGTGTTATCTTAACTATATCATTCCAGATTGTGATGCCTTGATGGCTTATACACGATGTGTGTGTTGAGTAAGATTTCTAATATATTTGGTCCTTAGAGCTGGATCTCAAGACTTCCTCAAGGTTTGGACCTAAAACCGTACGGAAAAAAGTCTGGGACTTTTATCGCATCCTGCAGGGGGGAGGTCTATATTTTTTGTTGAGTATACTGTGATTTTTCCCTCCCAGCCTCATACTCGCCTTTCCCTGAACGACACACTAAGCACTGTGACGTCACACAGACACACAAACGTACACGGTAGAATTTTCGGGCTGGTTTTCTGTGACGTTAACCATCAGGTGATCATGATCTGTGACAGCAGCAGTGTCACCCGTGTCGGCAGTAGCTTCAGGGACGGACTTTTGTAATCACAGTCATGTGATTTGTGTCTGTTTCATTACTCTGTACTTTTAAACTTTGTACAACCGCTCTGGTGGAGAATGGCTCAGTAACTTAGTAACAATGTTGTGTCAGTGCTTCACAACACAGACGGGGGGAATTTATGAATGAAAGTTTGAACACAACAATGTTGTTACGTATCATCACGCTTTTGTTAGTGGGTATACGGAAATCCTTGACCTTTCCCAGTGGGTATACGGCGTATACCTGCGTATCACGTAGAATACACCACTAGTCCTGCGTCCTAATTTCTTACGAGAATAGTTGGTGAACAAGAGGCTGGGATCTGCTTGAGAGAGGCAGAGTGACAAGCTTCTTTTAGCTAACTAAGCGGTCAAAATTATTACAATGTTGAGTTTATAGTTTTCTAACATTAAAACTCATAAGATTTTGTGTGTACGCGTGTGGGGAGAGAGAGAGAGAGAGAGAGAGAGAGAGGGCAAGTGTGTCTCAGAGTGCTGAAATTGCGCTTTGCTTTGAAGGACATTGAAGGAGGGATGGAAAGCCAATCTGTTTCTCTGCAGATTAACTCTCTCAGACCCCCCTTTCCTCCAAAACACTCACTATCTCCTCCGTCTGCCTCTCCCCCTACCTCCTCTACCCTCATCACTCCCTCCAGCTTCCCTCTTATTGCTTCTCTCTGTCAATCAGGCTACCTGCACGGGCCCTTGTGCATTTTGGTGGAAGAGCGATGAATCGGTAGCTCTCAGGGCGGCACAGAGATCCCCCGTCCCCCGTTTTGAGCATTGATATGCAGCCTCGGCATCAAAAGCGTCTCTTTTCGGGGAGGGGCTCAGGTAGACAGACCAAAACTGAGGCGAAAGCCTGGGATGAGGCCGCTGAGAAAAAAGGAGCGCGCTCTCCCTCTTTATTCACCTCCTAAAAAGGAGAGCAGGACATGGTTTCCTGTCCATTTAGCCGAGCATCCAGTCACTTCCTATCTTTTGTGACAGTGCGGCGAGAAAGTAATTGCAACGAGGAGGAGACAGAGAGAAAATGAGGGCACGTCAGAGATTAAACAACAAGTTTTAATGCGTTTTTTAGTCCAAATATCTCCTGAATACGCCAAAAAGGGAAAAGCAAGACAGGGGCGGCTGAGAGAGGTTGTTGGTAGAGGTGTTGTAGCTGTCGCTACGCCGTTGGATGAGACGAGGTGTAGGGAAACAGCAAGGGGGCTAGCACTTTGAGTGGTTTCATTAGCACTCTAAATGCTAATGAATAAGTTCATAGCTTTGAAGATGCAGCTACGTTAAATATGCATGGCTTATGGAACGCCGTGCAAAGAGTTAGGGGGAAAAAAGGAGCAGAACTCCAACGGAAGGAGAGAAAAAGATAGAGATAAAGTAGAGAGGAGAAAGAGGTGTTGGGAAGAGAGGAAGGAAACGGATAGAGGACGAAGCCCATGTCGCCTCCCCTCCTTTTCCATCTTCTTTTTAGGGCATAATTTCTTTTGTAAATGGCCATATGAAAACCCCAAACATCCTTGTGGAAACACTTTAACACAACTGATGAAAATTGCCGCCTTAATTGTTGCAAATAAGGGTTGGAGTGACTTTTCATAGTCTTCCCGGCCGTGGCACGTCCCCGCTGGGACAGATGCAGAGTCAGTCATTAGTGTTAAGTCAGAAGACATTAAGCCGAGCTGCTTGTGGTGCAGTAATGACCAAGCAGTTTGAAGCGATGACAACTGCAAGTCGGGGCAAATCTCAGCGGAGACCAGCTTCATTTTCTTCCTCCCTATAGGAAAGAAAAGTGTAGTGTTTGGTTTGGGGAAGCACTAGACTAATACATCCCACACTCCCGCATGCATACAAATACTCACAAACCTACCATTATCTGCATACTTTGCTCGTTTGTGGCTTGTCGTTTTGTGGTTTCCTATGAGGTTTGAACCCTGAAACTCGTATTGAATAAATGCATGCATAATGTCAGTTAATTGAATATTACAGTATGGTCATTAACAGGTTAACGACTTTCCATTAATACAGAGGCCAAAAAGCATTTGGGGTGGAGGAGCTTTTTTCGATTTGATTTCCAATTAATATGTATGAGTGGCCCTGTATGAAAAAGATGATATTAAGACAAATTATCAGAGCTGAGCTGACAAATCTATCTGAGGTCTTAAAGAGAAAGTGACCATACTACTAATGGTCACACAACCGACAGAGGAGCAAGGACAAAGGCAAAGCCGGGTAAGAACCGTTTATTTGTATAGCATCTTATATCATCAAGGATATTTAAAGTGACTTAGATTAAACATAAAAGGCATTAGGGCTAGATAATATAGTGCAGTTTAAGACAAATTTATACATTTGTCTTAAACTGCACTATATTATCAACTATATTATCAACTATAGTTGAATTAGTTGGTCTTTGGAACATAAAAACTGACAGTGTTACTGAACATGAACGCATGGCCAGTTTTTCTGAACCCTTTTGTGAGTCCTTTACTTCTTGGTATGTTCTTGGCAGTGTGTGTTTTTTTTAAGATTCCCACATTGTATTTTAGATTAGATTGTATGACTAAACAGAGATGACTGACTTTCTTTCTGCTCTTTGATGTTATTGCCTGAAGCTTGCTTTAGCACTGACTTTCACTATGTATTCCTGGACTCCAAAAGCAATTGTCTCTGTTGAACTAAATGTGACATTCCAACCTTGGATTTGTCCAATATACCTACATGCCAATGCTATAGAGTTTATGTATATGTGTGTACATAAACTGAGAATGTGGGAGTATTGTCAAAAAGAAGGGGCCCGAGTATAGAGCCTTGGGGAACTCCGCTAAGGCTGTGGATACACTTTATCCGATCATGCACAATTAATAATTAATTTTCAAGCCTTTATGCTCCGGAGACCGGATCTTTCTTGCATTAGGATCCGATCAGCAAGACAACATGCTGAGGCGGTCGGACTCGCAATGAACATGCAGAGATCACAAAGTTACATTATAAAGATCAAATGTAAACAAGGCAGAGATGTAATTGCCCGTCAACACAAATTGAAAAACAGTTAGTCCTACCCAGTTCTCCAGTGTAACAGGTAATATGTTAAAGGTATGGAAAAAAAGGGAGAAAAGACAGATTATATAACATATGGAACACAAAGCTGGATATGTGAAATATGCTGATGGAAACGTGGGAGCCAGAAAATCCAGGCAAGTTGTATAAAAGGTTTAATAGTTCAACATAATTTGCATATAGGCAGTGGGAGAAAAAGAAGACCCTACATAAATCCCATTTTTCTGGGGGAATACTTTGATGTCAAAAACACAGCGCTTACTGAAATGTTAACACCAAAGCATCTACTTTTTTCCCAATGCATTGATATGGATGTTAATGACCAGCCATTTGTCTACTCACAGTTCACACCATTAAAGCACTTTACTCCACCATCTGTATGGCTGCTCTCTGTGTTATGAATTATACCGTTTAAATGGGTTCCCTCTTTTTGACGAGCTCCCAGTAGGGTCTGTGGAGAGGGATCTAATGGCAGCAAAACATGCCCAGATAAGGTGTATGCTGCAAACACAGCAAAGCAGCTGTCTGAGGCAGCAAAGGAGGCAGAAAGACAAAGAGAGGAGCGAGAGAGGAGGAGAGTGCAAAAACAGAAGAAATAGGATGTAAAAAAAATGCTGGAATGCGTGCGGAATATGATTGATATTGATTGATTGGTGATTTTTACTTTCTCATTCTGGGTGTCTACTAATTCGCATTGGTTGGTACTCATTTAGCAGCTAAAATAATTCTTAAAAAGCATACTTATCCACATTCTGACCATCTGCTGGTGGCGTTTTGCACCGATGAAGGGGCCACTGTCAGTTTTAACAGGAAGAAGGAGGGGCCAAAAATAGAGATCAAATCCATTCATTCCTTCCAAGAAAGATGCGTACTTAAGCAAACTGCTGCCGACGTGCATTAATTCCTGAGCCCAGAGCAAGCGATATGCCCCGGGGGAGGGGAGGCAGAACATATGTACTATCAAATGAAAAGGGGGGTGACAGCTCAATGATGAAGGGAAGCATTTATCTATGATGGATGAGAGGTGGAGTGGGATGCAGACTGTGGGATTTTCCCTTTATCTCTCTTATGCGTTTTTTGATAGGCAGAGCAGAGGAGGGTCGTAGAGGAGGAGCGTGGGAGGGCTGAGGAGCGAAGATGGAGGGCGGAGATGGAATGGAGGTGGGGGTGGAGGAGGATGCCATCACATGTATCACCTGGCAGAATGTAGCTTGAACCTCTGCTCATCTTTAATGAGCCAAGAGGAACATTATGCAAATTATCTTTAATGGAGCGTGGACTTCAGCCCCGAGGCAGGGTCACCGATCACTACATCTCCTTCCGCCTCCACTTCCCCATCTGCCCGTCCTTCTTCAAATGGTCGGCTTCCTCCCCCCCTCTGCCCTCTTCTTTTTTATTTTTTCCCTAATGCCTTCCATGGATTTCCTTGCCAAAACTCATCTCTGTGTTTGCCTCTGCGGCCCATCCTCGCTGCCCCGTCCTTCTTTTTTCGGAGAACGAGGCGGTGTCAATCGATCTCTACTGTGACGCCTGCTGATCAGAGGAGTAATAGGACCCTCATGATGTAAAGATGAGATTCATGCAGTAGGCCCGCTTTAAACTAGCATCTGGTGAGGAGGAGGAAATGAGAAACACAAGCAATGAAAAGAACAAAATGAGAAGGGTGGTGGGGGGAAAGCGGGGGGGGTCGTGGAGAGCGTCTCAGATGGAATTTCGAGGGCCATTCCGGAATGATGGCTCATCAAGCCTCATTCTGCGCGTCACATCTAATTGCTTTTAGATCTGTTCCTATGGAAACTGCAGTTCTCTTTTAAACTGCTGAGGGGGGATGTTTCATCGCCTTTTCTCTTGGGGGTCGGCGATTGTGCTCCATGTATGGTTTGGATCAACACTGCTGCCGATGGAAAAGCAAGAGTAAGGTATGAGAGCAGAGATAACCGTGCAAGAGCACATGAATCCACTTGGCTGACGATGAGATGACTTCTTTCAGGTTGTGTAGTATAATTTCAGTCATGCATCTGGGAACCTCTCATTGGTTATATCTTCAAGCTAAAAAAGAAAACTGCTGCCCGGAATGAGTCTGTTTTGCATCTCTGCGTCTTACGTCATATTATTCTGGAGGTGTTATTATAGTGGGTTTGTAAGGGTATGTTATGGATTTGTGGCATTGCTTCTTTCCAAGCTCCTTCTTTTATGTTTTTGCAGCTAAAATGTGATATGCAGCCGTATCCTAAAGGGTTGGATGAAAGTTTAGTGGTAATTTGGGCACGATGGACCAAATAAATAAAGAAAACAGGGGAAGACAACAGAGAGAAACATTTATTCTTTACTAGTTTTTTTTTTATTCTTGTTCTAAAGTATGTTGTATTTCCCACTTTTGCGTAAGCCACATACAGCACAGTGTTACTCTTATTCATCCCCAGAAGTGAGATATTTATTATGAGCAATGTTGGTGTAATCATAACATTTTCCCACAAAGCCCTGAGGCTTTTTTCCCCCTTTTTTTATGAATGTGGTGTGAAGCGCCAGGTGGAAGGCCTATTGCAGTAACGTACCATCTTGGAGACATGTTACCAAATGTTGAATTAAACATATTAGTTAAGGACATGGTAGTGTCTCGCTATGTGCCCACAAGAGCTAATGGACTCCTTGTAGATATTGGTTTCAGCAAGTGACCAATATTTTGTCTAAACAGGTATTGTATTTGCATCCAGTCTTTGGCGCTCTCCTGGCTTAAGATTCCCACCCAATGAAATATGCATGGCTCTCTAAATCGTTTGTTTGTTAACGGGGAGTAATGAGGCTGATACTTAGCTGGATTATGAATTCCTTAATGGGAATCATGTTACTATTTTTTGCGGGCTTAGCACTTGTGTCAAACATCATTAAATGCAATTCAGAGGCCTACATTTTCAGTGAGAGCGCTGTCTGAAGGTAGTTCAGTCGAGCGTTCATTCCTTGTTTAAATGAACAACCAGATTCCAAAAAGTGCATGTTGTGGCTTGAAAGGTAAAATCAAAAGGACTTTCTCTATCCTAAAGAGGCCTCGGTTCCTCAGGCCTTTTCAGACATGCCAGCATGGGCAGAATCATAGAAGCGGAAACTATTTCCTTATTCTTGCGACCCTCCCTTCGCTAGACCAGTTCAGCATGAGGGGGTCCCTGTACAGGAGGTTTCATTTAACTATGGCCGCTTTTGTTTATCGAAGCCCCTGGGATTGATGATGGAGGAAGAGCTCTCCAGCCTTGTTTGCCTGCATCCTGGTCCTCTGTTTATGGGAATTCCTAAAGTTTGCCTACTGGGGTTCCCCGTGTTCTTTCAAGAGGACGTTGGTGCCGTTTTTTTTGAGAATAACAGGACAGGAGTCACCAATCTGCTCATTTTCTGGTACCCACAAACCAGACGCATATTTGGATTTGACAATGATTTCACCGCTGACTGACTGGTTTTCAAAGATACACTTGAAAACCACTTTCATCATGTGTCAGTGGATCCCAGGCACAGCAAGCTTCCTCATCTTTGCTTTCCAGTGAGTGAAGCAATTTTACTGTTTGGCTACTCTCAAGTGCCTCGCACTGAAAGTGTATGAACACGGTGCTTAACACACTGTAGCATCAGTTGGATAATGCCTGTCTACTTCCAATTTAGTGCTTTCTTTTTCCTGGTCAAGTTAAAAGAATGAGCCTCATTCTGCACACTTATGGACGCTCACGCTATGAGCAACAACTGCTACTTAGGCGCTGCTTGAGCGCTCAATGAAATCTTTATGTCGTTAAGTAGCACTCGGCCAATGTTAAGAACACGTGTTTCTTCAGGTTTTGAAGACGCATCTGAAGGTGGACTTACTACTTATCACTTTGGATAAAAGTGGCAGGTAAATGAAAAATGGAAGGGGAGGAGGGGTCGGGGGATTTGGAGGGGAAGAGAGGGATTGAAACGGTCTAATGAGAAAACACACGTTCAAGCTTAAGGCTTGAGATTGCAGCTTCATGTTACTGGCTCTTTGTCAGATGACTTGTTGCTTTGTGCCCCGTAGAGAGAACGTAGCGTGAGGATTTGGGTCCAATTTACTAACAAACTTTGTTTGTTCTGTACCTCAGCAATCGGATTTTGGCAGCTCATCCCGTGGCGCTGCTGGTAATTCTTGTTCGTTTGCCACATCGGCTTTTAGAGTGGCACAAAAGTCCTGGGGGTAACGTTAATTGTTGGCAAATCACTCAGACCTGCCTAATGGAGGTGCATCATTGCGGTCCTCCCCCCCATAACTAATTCGGGGGGAGTCTTTCACATGCTCGATCATGACAAAGAGAGCTATTTCTTTTAGAGCAGGAGGGGCCCACACTTTTCCGGCTCGCGAGTACTTTTCGGTACTTTTCTCACCTGTCAAGCGAGGGAATGGTCACAACAATTACACACATTCCTGCACATTCCCTTACTCAGATGACTCGCACTGATTGGAGTCAGCCCGGGTTGAATTTTTGAATGAAATTAAATGTGCAAGGATTGCTAATTAGCAATGCCTTGGTGATCGACCTATTGGGCAGAGTGTCATCTACTGCAGGGGTCCCCAACCTTTCTTGCCTCACGGACCGTGAGGAGTGGACAATTATAAACGTGAGAAAAAAAACGCTTGGGAAATATGTCAACAGGGACGAGCGCAGGAGGAGGAATCTGGTCAGTTTTTCAGAATAGAATAAAAATAATGACAAGAAAGAAGTATGTAAGTATTCTTTGCCAATTGACCCCCGGACCAGTGTTGGGGTTAATTTACTGTACAGCAATACAGCGTAATAAAGTGCAGAAAGAATAGTTGTTCCAGTATGCTTGTATGCAAAATGTACTCAATCCTCAGAGCAGAGGAATGCAGTATTTTCTCTGGGACAGGGAGCCTCGATTAAAGATGCTGAGCAGCTCTTCCAAACACACACATATTGTGCTTCCTTTGTTCTCTCCTGTTCTCACCATCTTGTCTTCCTTTCTCTCTTTACTTGCTTCTTTCTGTGTGTGTTAACTGGCAGCCAGCTGTTTAGATAAGCTGATGTAAAAATTCCCCCGAGCCCCTCATCATGGCTGGTTGCCTTACCAAGGTCAAGAGAGTGCATCACCACACCAACAGTGTTTCATCAGCGTATTATGGGAATGCAGAAGGTGAAGACGGGAAGGAAAAGGCCTGAGGGCTTTGATGACACGCCATGAGCATGTGGTCTGTGTTTCTGACGTTCTCACCACACAGACCTGAGGATCATTAGGGTTTAATCTTTAGGCCTTAATTCCCCTGTTCTACAGCAGGCTAACCTAACTGTATGACCTTTGCCCTGCTCCAAAGAAAATCCTTGACCTTGACTTGGCTAAGTCTGTTTTAACAAGAACCCATCGAAAGGCTTGGCCTTTGTATCTCACACCTTACATTTTGAGGTGAAAAATCAGTTCAAATATATATAAACACACAATGTGTGAGACAATTATTTTTTCATATCAACTGTATTTACTCCATCACCATCCATGTTTGAACTGAGGTTGAAACAGTTAATGGTTTTCGAGGCCATCTCTGTAATTGGTTTTGCAGAACCAATCAACAGGGTGCTTAATGCTATGGAAATTAAAAACAAAGCTGTTTCTTTGATGTGTGTCTTCTACGCCTGACAACGGGGAGTGAAGGTTAAAACCCAATGAGCATGGTCTTTAAACAAGAGGCTGTTTAAAAAGTGCAACACAATTCCAGGAAATATAACACCAATGAGTACAAAAAGGATAAATACTTCATTAGATTGTTTTAAAAAGCAGCAGAGCCTTTGAAGAAAAAGAAACCCTAGGGTATTATTTCCTTAGTTGGAGGTGCGAATCATCATCATCACTATCATCATTGCAATTAAAACGCTCACTCTCACAATACTTAATGAAGGATTCTCCTGTAGTTCCCTATCTTCCCCTTGGTAGCCTGGCTGTCAACTTCATTAGCAACAAGCCGTAGTACTAATCTGACCTCAGCGTGCTGAGTCTTCAGAGGATCCATGTCTGTAAAGTGTCAGGGTTGAGTCACTCCAAATCGCTCGCTATGGGCCACAGGCCTTAGGAATTGGGGCCATGACAGCAATACCGATACTGCAGACAGAAATGAAAGGAAGGAAACACAGCAGAACAGGACGCACTGTATTTAGTAGATGCAGCTGAAGGTCAGGGCCTGGGGCTGTGAATGGCTTGTTAAGTAGCGGTAAACAAAGTATGAGGCAGCGCAACTCCAAGCAGGACACGCGTGGCCAGGGGGCAAAGTGTGGAGTGAAGCGTTAAACCCAGGTGTAACTAATGAGCTAATAAAACATTGTTAATGTTATTACTAATAATAAAAACATTTGCTGGGACAAGGGCCACATCCAATCCGAGCGAGCGCCACAGGACTGAGGTCAGGGAGGGTTAGAGATCTACAGCTTATGGTAAATGTTTGGGGAAAACACTCTGCTCTGAAAAATGGCACAACGGATAAAGGGGAACCCCTGTTAGTGTTCTGATGTGAAAAATCTGTTATATGTTATGAGAAATAAATCAACACACTCAAAACAAAAAAAACTTTACCTTTTTTTAATTCGCCTGAAATAAAATCATGTAAAGAATTTATAATAAATAAGTAAATTCCTCAATTTCATTAATGATACACTTCTTATTAAGCAAATCCCAGCTCGACAACATTTAAAAATACAGATTCCTCTTTTAATCTTGTTTAGATTATCCTTTTTCTGCAGGTGCATTATCAGCACACAGTCCTCCTTACTGGGATCGGTCATATTTCTAAATGTACATATGTAATGGATTTTCTCACGGTAAAAGCAAAAGCAAACAAAAAAAATCACTTCCAAGAACAGCAATAAAAGGAAGCTTGATGCTGCTCCCATATCAGTATTCTATCCGCGAGTGCTCAGAACCTCATCATAAGCATTGTCCCTGCCGCACAATAAGACTGTCTAACGTGAAATCAAATTCGGCCAATCCATCCTGGTTACAGTATTTTTGTTGGCGACGGTGCTAAAGGGGTCATACGTCAATTGACGCGGCGAGGAACGGCTTCCAAGAGATTCTGATGGTCCGCAGGTTCAGCCAAGCAGCGTTTATCTCCAGCTGGCAGCTGGACGTGGCAGAAATAACTCAATTTAATACCCATCGCTGTTGCGTGATAATGGCCGCACTCCTGTCGCGATGGGAGACTTCTCACCTCCTTAACTCTGTTGCTCTGCTTTTCCTCTGCAAGCTGCTGGCTCTCGGCTGGCGGAGGTCAAATTCACATTGTCCTTCCCCCTCATCAATCACTTTAGACGTAACATTTCCAATGCCTTCCCCTCCTTTCTGCTCCCGGTTTGCCTTAAGACAATACGGTTGAATTATTTTTCATTCGACGCCCGGAGTTATTCGTCTCACTGCCGTGTCACACACCCATGACTCAAAGTCACGCCGGCGCCAGAAACACTGGGGCTCTGGAGAAGCTTTTATTAAATGACCACAATGAAGCCTCTCAGGAAGAAAGACAGCAAGGTGACTCATAGCCAATCGTAGTCTGTCATACAATATTTGGCCAGTTGAAAGGGATTCAATTTCCCTCTTAGAGGGCTCGCCCACAATACAGCAGAGAACGTTAAAAAGCTACAGATGACAGGACTGCCAACTTTGTGGTTTTGTGCTTTTAAAAATGGCTTGGATATTTCCTTCTATACAACACACCTAAGGTACTGGACAGGCTACCGAGAATATAAGGTTGAGAGAGAAATGGTCCCAAAGCGAACTGCTTCTGATTATTTTGTCGACCTTTTGTCTAAAAAAAGCTTTCATCCATTGGTTTTGGCCACGTCCATAAAGTTAAGAATGAGAATAAAGTTGAGGCGGGTGGATGGGCGGACTCTGGATATAGTTCTGAGCTGGAGCTACTGTCATGTTTGATGGCATGGATATACAACATCCAGGCCAAAAAGATGCATGAGATTGTATGATTCATTAAGTGATTTTGTGAAGTAATGCAGTGTTGAACAGCTCAATAACTAATTATTTGGAACAAAAATGTTAGCTGTGAAATGTGCCTAAGTGTGCTCTAAAGTTTTCATCAGGCCTGTTTTTAACCAATGAAAGTATCCCCAAAAACTAAACTGAATATCAATCACCAAAAGGTGTCAATGGTTTTAAAGAAATTCAAATATTCTTAAAGCAACAATGTGTTCCATTCAAGATGATCCAAAGAAATGGAATATTATATTATTAAGTATCTGGTCTATCATTTTAAAGTAAGAATGATTAATGACCGTAGTAGCCGTTTATGTCTTCATACGGAGCGGGTTTTTCTTCACGAGGCCGTCTATGTCACTACAGTAGCCCAGAAGAGACAAACCAAACCCTGACTGGCCACAGTGGTAGGCAGTGGAGAACTTTAAATTGGGTGCAATCTGCAACATTGCCGCTATTTTAAATCCTACACACTTTCCCTTTAAGAGTGACAGGTGGAATAAGCCCTGATTTCTTGTGGAAAGAAAATTGCACAATTTAAGAGTTTTGTGGTAAGTTAACTACTATTCCAACTACTACTAATTATTCTGTATCAATAGTGATATAATCCTTTCACCTTCTGATTCATATTCTTATCATTAAACATAAAAGGCCGGTAACACACGGTAAGATAATGCAAACAACCTGCAACCATTCCTCACAGCATAATGTGAATCAATGACCTAATGTACGAGTCAAAATCAAACACGGTGCATCCTTTCGCTGTTATCTCGAGGGTAGCTTTGGATGCACAGTGTGTTCATTTATCATGCAGAGCCTGATTTACATGAATAGCCTACTGTGGCAGAGATGTAATCAGAATAAATTTCTGCTTATCACTGATGATGCCGAAGTGAGAGATATGTTATAAATAAAATTGTAGATGGGGGCCGAGTTATGTGCCGTCTGAATGTAGCCCAAAGACAGAATCATCTACTGTGCTGTTCTGCTCAACAACCGGAGGAGAATGTAATATTAATTGGGTTCTCTGTGTGGATATCTTTGTTTGTCTCTCTGACCCACGCCCGCACACACACACACACACACACACACACACACACACACACACACACACACACACACACACACACACACACACACACACACACAGGGCTAATAATGGCAGCGACTGGTGTTCTAATTCAATGATCATTAGGAGGCATAATGTGTTGCTGTCTTGTGCAGTTCTTGTGCTAAACATGAACCACGGTGCTCCTAAATACCTCGCAGGGGTTCGACTGATTCTCTTAGGTGAGTCGTTTTTGTATCAATCTGTCCTGAGGAGGTACATGAATACAATAGCTGCTCACTTCATCACTTGCTGCCTGATAGTCACAACTAATTAATTCATGGATTACTTATTAAGCCGCGTCGGGAACTAATTGTGCATAATAGTAACATAACTACGGATCTGAACAGTCATTGCCTTACAATGTGATTAGCTAAATGCAAACCAGTGAGCTGTATCAAACAGTCTGAAAAACTTCATCAGCGAATCAGGTGTGTTTTTTAGCTTAATTTGTGCCACCCGTTTTCACACAAAAAGAAGGTTTTTGGTTTTCGATTGAGTCAATGCTAATGCAAAAATAGATTAGATTGCAAGAGGCGCAAGCTACGGAAATACCATTAGCCTTTAGTCACTCACTTGGGCTCACAGCCCCAACTAATGTTATGAATAATAACAAAGGAGTGCATGCATTATTTGCTTTTCCAGTTAATATTTAAGTATATTAAAATTGTTTTTCCTGAATACAGATTGTGGTTTAATTCATGAGCTATTAAACCACAGAACGGCACTGAACTTCTGAATGAAGTAAAAACTGTATGTATTCAACTGAATCGGGATTCTATTGCAACTAAAGTTCATAAAATCCCCTTTGAATCATGGCCAGCAAACACTTAAGGAAAAAATAAATGCTCTTCCTTAATCCATGTGATTACAAGCAGGTGGTTGGCATAGAAACGGATCATTTTACAATCATGGACATCAAGCCAAAGTATAATGTTTTTTTCAATCACCTCAGCCAACATGCTTTGATTAAGTCAATACCATCCACACAAAATGAGTAATACTGTAAATGATTTTTATTTTAACTTGACCCTAGCTTTCCTCTTGCTTAGACGATACCTAACCTGCATCCAACCAAGCCTGAGTTAATGCTTTGTTGGAGGCAGGGAGACACCCGGGCGGTGGTTGTAGCTGGCTGTCCCGAGAGAAGGGCTTCACCCCGCAGACCCTGTGACCCGAACCGGCCTAATGAAAGTTACTCAGCTCTGAAGCGGGGATGCAGCCAGGGAGGCAAAGCTATGACCAATGCAATTTCATGCACGACAGTAGTTTCTGCAGCTGAATTTACACTGGCCGCCTGACAGGAAGAAGCCAGACCGGAGCATGAACGCAGCAGAGGCAGACCGAGGGAAGGGAATGGCTGAGCGGACAAAAAGGTGTTTTACCAGGCCACATCAAATTATTGAGCTCCATTTGCAGTATTATCATTGCAGATTAACATTTTTACGAGCGCGTGAAATTACCCGTGAACGTCCATCACCCTGCGATACAATGAGGCACTAGAGGCCCATTCCCTTTACAGAGAAGCTGCAATAGAGAGACAGCTTTTCTGAACTAGAATTGCAAGTTGAGGCAATAAAAAAACATTTGTGGGCATTTAAAAAGACACCGGTCACAATACTGAGGTGTCAGTCCCACACCAAGGTCACCCGTATACATTTACAGCGAGGTCTAAAGCTTGCTAGTCATTTCACAAAAGTTTATCGTATTCTTCACCTCTTTGCCAATAAATCCACACTTTTGTTATGTCCTTGTCTTGGGTGTAAAACTACAAAACTTAAGCGAACTGCTTTGCAGAGCCCTTCTGATTATGAATAGGGAGTTTTTTTTCCATTCATTGACGTCTTTACTTCCACAGCTCCTCGTCGGGCATTCGAGGATGTATACCTCGTGGCTCTACTGGCGTTGCTTTGTAAAATTGCCATACCTTTCTTGATCACTGTTCCGAAGGATGACAGCATCACGAGCGAGAATAAAGCTTCGTTGTGGCTTTTTGCAATGAACCCATTCATTCAAGGACCTTGAAAAGGACTGCCGGGCACCTGAACAGCTGTTCATCTCTTGGAACTGGTTGGTGGGTTAGCTTGTTAGTGTGGTAGCGGCTCGACCAACTTTGCAATAAATTGTTTTTGGATCTAACTAACTTACATCAGACTTTTCAAAACCAAAACCCCTCAAAACTAAATAAATTGTCTGTGTCTATCACAAACTGTTCTGTTGTTGTGTTTTACCCTATTAAACCACTTATTTGTTGTGGGTTATGAAAAACTCATACCGCGTTAGTAAATCTTATACCGGTATATTGATCGGACCAGTATACCGTCGAGCTCTACCTCAATGCTCCCCGAAAATGGTGTCACTAAGAAGAAGATTAAGAAGAATAAAAGTGTATCCGTGTGACACACAGGAGACTCTAAGCACACAGAGAGAAAAATACTTGCCAACATTCTGAGGCTTGAAAAACAACAACAAGGACAAATACATGTTTACTTCAATGCCAGAGAGGCAAGCCAAGCGTGGAGATACTTGTAGCATTTGTATCATGGAGACAAAAGTGAATTTGACACGCTGTCTCCAGTCTTGAGGCTTTTTAGCCTCAAATATGGGCGAGGTCACCCTTGGAAATGGTATGTTTTACTTACATGTTGGCTGTTAAGAAACAACCCGGTCACACACAAGATCAACAGACCACGTTTTAGCTGAAGCGAACACCAGCGGTATATTCATTTATATATTCATTTTAGGAGTCAGTGGATTCAAAGCTAGTGTTTTGCCACAGTGTCATATTCACTTTCCCTCATTGAACTGTGTTTCTGCA
The DNA here is from genome assembly GCF_964276395.1 of Gasterosteus aculeatus. Taxonomy (NCBI): domain Eukaryota; kingdom Metazoa; phylum Chordata; class Actinopteri; order Perciformes; family Gasterosteidae; genus Gasterosteus; species Gasterosteus aculeatus. The sequence continues at coordinate 14,644,020 of NC_135691.1, read as the reverse complement.
TACCTCATCCTAAATCCAACCTTCATGCTTAACTCTACCAGCCTTATTTTGTGATTCTTGAAGCAAAATATTCATAATTACTGTCTGTCTTGCATCAGACAGGTCAACAACTTCGTTGCTTCATCGTTAGGGGGAACGATGAGTTCTTTCTGTTATTGCAGCTTGTTTCCATCTCTCACAAATACCTAAAATAAATCAGTCATTGTAGGAAAACCCCCCAAAAGTTATATCCACAAACGTAACCATGACCTAAACTAAGGCCTAATACGGACATGGTTACTTTTACAAAAGGCAGAACTACATAAAGCCCCCTTTGAAACATTCTTTGATGGGGAAACCCATTCGCACACACATCAATGTGAAGAGGATGTCTCACATGATGAAGACTACCTTTGGGAGATTCCAGTCGATTGGGCTAATGCTGCATTTACATGCAGTAAGGGAGACGGACACCACCTACTGCATCGCAGGGAGAAAAGATAAAAGATTTAGGAGGGTAAATGGAAAAGGCTGAATTCCCTCTGACTCACAAAAATAGAAACATTTGTGAGACTCCAGCAGAAGTTTGTCACAAATCCCGCGGGGGGCGAAGGATCGATTTGGCACAAAAACAGAGTGAAGTCGAAAGCATTGGCCGACAACAAAGCCTCAGGTTACGGGATGCCGTTGTCCTCTCATGTCTCCTAGCCTTGCTCCATGACTGCTGTCACATGTGATTTATGAACCTTTATACCTGGACACATTAGCATTTGTCAACGTCAGCGCAGGTTTTGGCCACCTCTTTGTGTGGCACGAGGCTTTCCCCGCTCTCAGTTGAAGTGTACGTTTTGTTTTCCCTTCGCGGGATGGAACTCAATACAAATCAGCAACTCAGACCATGTGTTTCGAAAGCAGCAGCATCCAACCACAAAAGTGATGTATTACATTTGCGTCCAGAGCCAGCTGTGTTCTGACAGACTTGACACTCTCCCGTTGCGGCTCCCGCTGTCAGGCAGAGCCCGGACCCCTTTGTTAAATGCCCCAGTGTCGACAAGCATTAAGACCGTGCAGCAGAATCAAAGAGCCAAGACCGATTTGATTCAGCATGCACCGATGACTCACGGCCTTAGCGGAGTGACTTCTAATGTCGCAGGCTTGGAGCATTTCAAAACCGATGCAAAAAAACATTACTACAACGCCGCTTTCGCATGTCCACAAATGCTGAGGGGCCGTGCTACACAACGTTTTATATAATTATCTCGTAATTTATATGAGAATAGAATTTCTTTTTTAAATGTACACATCATTTGACCGAGATGTTGACTCATGGAGGGGAAGCAATAACCCCACCTACTTACCTACTTACTACTGCGGTAGATTTATAAGCACACACACACGGCGAACGTTCGAGAAACCAGGAAGAGATGGATGATCAAGCAGAGCAGGACGAAAGGTCAGGACTGTAGATAACGCCACATCTTTCAATATCCACCCTATTTTGTAGTTGTCTCCTCTGAAAGTGACCCTTGGAGCTTAAAAGTATCCACTCCAGGGTGATGCAATTCCTTTACCCTCATTTAACAACTGTCCTCACAACAGCTAATGCATGGGTGTATGCATCATGTTGTATTACAGTTGACCAGCGATACTAATGAAGTCAATAGATAACAAAGGCAACGCATTCATTATTGCTTTGAACTCAACATTGAGATTAATTTCAGGAAAAATATTTATTCATCCATCAAGCAGCATAGTTATTCCTCAAGGTGCTACAAAATAGCATGCAGTCAGTAAGTAAAAGTAAAGTGTTTCTCTTTTCTTAAGAAAGTTATTATATTCACAGCAAACGTGGCTACAACATTATACCCAAAGTACAAAGAACGAAGTGACAAGTGTCCGCCTCCATGGTTGAGGCTTTGAGAGGCCGCACAGCGGTGCTTTGGGCTAAATGTGGCACACCGAGCTGAACGCTCCAGGAGTGAATGGTTGTGGAGGAAATACACGCACCGCTTGAACTACTCCACTCAAAACATCCGGTGCAACCTCATGATGGCCAGATCATCACCTCGGTGAGTAGAACTCACCTGTATCCTCTGGCGGACATAATATAAATAGATAAATGATGGTGTTTCGTTGTAAACCAAAGAAGTGGACGGACCAAACGACTGATACAGCCATGTTTAGCTTAAATCCAGAGCTCATCACAGAGGGTGAACTGCCCCGCTCCACAAAAAAAGGAAAATGAGTTCCCCTTAACAGCTGCACATCCACTGCACTCAGTCACACACCAGCCATGGCATGACATCTAAGCAATTCTCCATGAGATGCCAGCCTGAGCTAAGTCCTCCTTGCTAATGCATCACATGCTCCCCTCGACACAACCGATCGCGGATGACTGACAGCTCAACCCAAAGCCCCTGCGCTGGGAGGCTCGAACACGCCGGCCGGCATCAAAGCCTGCGCGCGCCAGCCGAGGACATGGCCCTGCATCGATATGTCTGCCATTTGTGTAGCATCTCCTTAGGTCTTCCTCCGAAAAGGATCAGCAAGAGGCCGAGCTCAGAGGGGAGTGGGGGGAGGAATGAGTGAGTGGGGCGAGGGGAGTGGTGCAGGACAAAGGTAGGATGGATAGATGCTGCTGCCAGGACCTGTCAGCGGTGACAAATGGATGTTGCAAAGATGAAGCAAGTAAGACATTAGAGAACAGTGATGTGGTGAATCACTGGTGTGAGCGTGTGTGTGTGTTTCATGTGCCTTGTCTGTGTGCCTTAGTGACTGTCGGTGAAGGAGAGAGAAAGCCAGTGTGTATCCGTACAGGTGTGTCCCTCGCTGAAAAGATGCCAAACTCTGACAGCGGCCCTTCAAGATGGAAGAGTTCTGGGAAATTGATTTCAGGGCTGTTTGAGGGTGACAGAGATGAATCTGTGTGTCTCATTACAGGTGAAAAATAGAAAAAAAAGACAAGATAGAAGTGGCAGAGCAGAGAATACCAGGAAGTAAGGGCAGTGAAAAGCAAGAGACAGGGAGAAAAAAATTGAGGGACCAATTCCGAAAAAGTAAAAAGCAATCTGAGTGAGGCACGATTGCATTGCTTAGGAATTTGTACAGTAATGCAGTTACCTTTTTTCAACGAGTAATGGCCACGCTGATTCTGCGTTTGACTGATGTTGTTGTTCTGATTGATGGTTGAGGCCATATTGCGCTTTGATTAGATTTCGTTTGTCGTATGAAGTGACGGTGGGCTTTACGTGCACATGAATGAAAGCAGGTCGCACCCGGTCTCTCTACTCTCTACTGAGCTGACTGAGCACTGATCGAGGAGAACAGGAAGGTTCCCAGTCCATATGACTTTGCTCGATCACGATCAGAAACAAGAATTTGGCTTGGTGCAAAACAACAACACAGTGTAATGGTAAGTACTGTAAGTGGTACTGTAATCTAAGAATTTTACATTTAGAAGCACCTGAAAACTATTCTGTTATGAAGCTGTCAAGTGCATATAGTGCAAGTGTGTAAACAGTGTGTGGTCCCGGCGCTTTGTTGATGAGCCCAACTGTGGACGAGAAGAGGTTTTCGTGGTACGAGGCGTTGATCAGCCTCCCGAGTTAAGGGTCTTGGGTGAGATCAGGCTTCAGCAATCAAAAGGGTCATGGGGGTCAGGGGGGGGTTTCATAATCCTTCAAATCCATCTCTGCCAGCGGGAGTAACTTGTACTCGAGACAAAATACTGTGAATATATATTCTGTTCAAACTTTAATTGTTGTCAGACCCCCAACCATCGGTAGGGAAAGAGCTGTATCCATTCAACTGAATTACACTCCTTAAATCTGTTTGATAAAGGCTTAAAGGCGCTTTAAGACTTTTACATCATTGTAATTTCTCATATGGAGTCTGGTGGCCAAAGGCCCACAATGAAAGTTACCTCGTTGCTGAGATCACTTCCTGGTTGGACAAAAGATGAGGCTGAAGGTGGAGTCTGCTTTTATGCAAGAGACCTGAACCAAGGACTGTACTATATAAGAATGACAGCATGGGGGGATTAGGGTGGGTTCGGGTTGCCTTGTGGTTCTAATCTTTGGTCGTCCTCCCCTGTTTGCTTTGGTTGGTTTAGTCAGCGACTACCGGTATATGTGTTTGCCTGAGTTTCACTCACGGGTGGTTAATGAAGTGAATGTCTTGCTTTGCTAGCCTTATTCTGTAATAGTTATGTTTTGTTGACTTATTTTATTGGTGACCAAGAACTTATTTGATTTCTTGGTAAATGTTTTCTTATTGAAGAATGTTTAGGAACATAAACCGACCTTTTGCAGTTTCTTTGTGCCTACAAACATTCATTTCCATTGATTTGATTACAGTGAGACATCCCAGCAAAGGTGCGTTACTTTGACATTCCTGTCCGTGTTCATTTGAGAGACAAGTCTGCTACGTGTCAGCTAGCCTTTACTGAAAATGGAGGAATGGGACTCCCGGTAAATTCAAAACAAAAGTTATTGTGTTCATACCATGTGATCACTAAGCCGAAATCGAAAACTTGGCTGGTTTATTTGGTAGTATTTTACCCTCGTTGAGTACAAAATAGGTGATGTGTGTGTGTATGTGAGTTTTTATGGCAGTGACAGCCCAAAAATGTAATGCAATTATTGATTGAGAAATGGAGAGAAAGTATGTATATATATATATATATATATATATTTTTTTTTTTCAGAATAATGTGCTTGGGGTATGTTTCATCAGTCCTTCTCTCCCAAGTTATGCTCAGTTTGGAACTTTATACATAATTCCAACCAAAGCTCATTTGCCGTTGAACAAGCCGGCATGCCAGCAGATGCTTCGTGCTACTCCTCATACATATAAACACTCGGCTCTATCCAAAGGAGGGCACTTGTATGAATATTAATACAATTCCAGCATAGATCACAAGAGGCCTGTTTAACTTGAGTGACTACAGATGGCAAGCATTAAAAATAATTTATACCCCAATTTATGGTGCTAAGGGAATGAAATGAAAGATGCCACCTCCCCATCTTAATGTTATCCCACAATCAGTCATCAGATAAGGTTTTTATTGTGATGTCCTGTTTGTTAGTCAATACTCTCTCTTCTTTAGCCTGTTCCCTCGTCCTTCCTCACTCCGGCTCTCTTTCAATTACCGTCTATCTTTCCCTGACAACGATTGCCATTTAAAGTGGATACAAAACATAGATTCATTTCACAGATTTAAGTCCACAGGGTTACATCTTGCCTTCTATATTTTGAAATAAGAAAAATCTTATTTCTACGTTTCCCACCAATAGACCTTCCATTCCCCTTTAATACAGCGCCCGAAAGAAACGTGGGTAAACATTCATCGAGGTGAGATTTATTCTCCATTTATTCTCTCTCATACCAGCCGCCAGTGACTCAAAACACAGCGTCTTATTTCTATTTAACAAAGTCACCCCTCTGTAACCCTTTACTGTGTTTGGGAATGGGGTCTCACCACACTTATCATGTTGATCACATAATCACAATGAATCTCCACTCTTTTTTTGAGATCAACCTGGCCCAAGCCCCATGTAACCCATCTGGGGGACACTTCTGTTGCCCCCCGGGTTGAGTAGTGTTTTGGCCAGGGACACTCCTGCACCCCCAAATGTGTCCTCACACCATCAGGGACACCACGTGTTCCTTCCACATGTGCACACTAAGCGGCAACAATGATCTTGGGTTTAAGATCATTCAAAGCGATTTCAGCGGTTCATTTTCATAATTTTGATTTCAGTACATTTTGCTGTAAGGACATTATGTGGCCTGAAACAAGAGGGCAGAGTTTGTCCCACCTGGGCCTGGAGCGCCTTGGTAGTATCTAAATGGTTACATCTTATGCCATTTCCACACTATAAAGGCAAATGTGTCACAAAGAAATACAAAAACATTTCATGTTGGCCCGGTTTTACAAGACCTTGACTACTTTTAATATTAAGCATAGAAAAGGGGAAGCGGCTTGAGACGTAATTTGCTTTCAGCAGCAAGCGGCTCCTCGTAGCCGCGACCTTCATCGACCTTTGAATCTATTTGCAGTAAGGGGTCGAAGCTGTAGGCTTATCTGTGCGTTGCCAGCTGTGTAACACCAGCAGCAGATCTGCACTTCCATAAAGTCACATTCACAGCTGTAGACGGGGGTCAGGATGTCCAGTAGACAACACATCCTTGTGATTATATGTAAAGACCTTTACGGTGGGCTCCACATCACCAATACAGCTTTGACCACACAATACTATACATGTGTGGATGCCGCTTTCAGGCTTTTGTCCATTTCAATGCCCCTGAGTGTCAGCAACTCGTGAGGAGGCCTGTGCATCGCTGCGAAGGGTCAACGCTTCCGTGAATACACAAATGGAAAATCTCCATCCAAGCTGAAACGATACAACGCTGCTCAAGGTCTACATGTTTTATTAAAATAGAGAATCAAGGGCCAACAGTACACATTCTGCTTGTTCCGCTCAGCAAATCCTAGTATGACCCTCATCTGACTAATTTCAAGAGCTCACAGCTACACAAAATAAGATGTGACAAACTGGAACGAGGAAGAAACAAACAAAAACAGCTGACAGGGAGAAGCCACAGGTGCAGCTTTCTGTGAATGGAGTGTTGATGTGAGACACGTAAGGCCTGTCAAACACACATTTCGGCTACTGCTGTGTATAGATACTTTTGATTGTGCTTTTGCTTGTTGTTGCCCATGTAAAGTGCAGAGAGAGGTGAGCGATGGAAGAGGAAGAGAGACGACTTCAAACAGTGAGTAAGAGTGGGTTCTGTGACGTAGGCGAGCTATAAATACAGTATTCCAAAGGCCGCATTGACAGTCAACCGTGGATTTATCTAAGAGTCTGGCTTTGGTTTATGAGGTTTTCACCACTACTCACAGGCATACGAGATGTTATCAACCATTTCCCCCTCATCTTGCATTGTGAGGAGGTATGTAATGAGCTTTGAATTGTTTCCATTTTGGCTGCTGCAATGAGCCAGCCAAGAAGAATAGTGAATGCAACAACTCTAATAATCGGTGTAATCACAGTAATGACAGCTGTTGTAATATCTTTCTGCTTAGACAAAAGTAGGTGCCTGATAATCGGAGTGGATGCACGTAAATTGCTCTAGATTTAGTCGTCAGTTCAAAAGTGGTGTGTAACCACTGAGATATCTGGTTTTCCGATAAAAATAAAAAAAGATACACGCTTGTGTATGTGCAGAAAGAAGTCTACTATTCTAAAAATGCTTTCACCACCAATAACTGGGGAAAACTAGTGCCTTTTGGAAGGTTGATTCAGAGACCGGATTTATTTGGAGTGAATTTGGCAACCGTGGCCTAGTTTTGGGCGAAACACCAAAAACTATTGAATTATTCAGATTCCACTTCCAGTTAAGATTCATGGGTATTGTAGCTGTTGGAGCTATTCCTTGTGCCAAGATAAAATATCTAGATTTCTCAGAGAATATGTTGAAATAAACGTATAACATAGACCTTTAACATGAATTTACAGTAATATTACTACATCATCTGCAAGACTCATGTTTCTATGTTTGTGTATGTGTACAGACTGTAACACCTCTGAGGCAAATTTGTAATTTGCAATTTTGGGCTACACGAAATGAAATTAATTTAATTTAATTTAATTAAACGTCAAAGAGATCTTATAAAGGAAAAGCCATGAATCAAGCAGGACTATACTATACGACCAGAAATCTAGGAGTAACCACAGTTAGTAAAACCGAGGACGAGACAAGGGACACGCACCTTTAAATACACTGGGGAGGTGCAGGTGATTGGACATCGGAGGAAACATGGCAGATGTAACCGGCGCCAGACCTAGGGGTGTCTGGACCGGTGATTCACAGGCTAAAAAGCACTGTGCACCTGTGGTACACTGTGGATTAATAAAGAGACAGACAGTGAGGTAACATCTTCATCTGAGGTCTCTCTGTTTGTAAAAACAAAACAAAACATGATGTACGGTGGTGGCAACGGCTGAACAGAAATATAAAAATGACGCCAAACAGCATTTTATGGTGAAACTCCTTTTTCAAACAATGAACATGTAACATTTTTAATAGCCTGGAAACACGTTTACACTCACACAACATCACTTTTGTGCTTTGTCCTTTTACTCACTATGGTTAAAGCAATTGTAACTTATGTACATAACATGAGGGGACGTCTTCCATCAAGGTAGCGTCATCTTATTCTGGCTCGCGTTACTAACGTCTCTCCATCTGAGGTGCAAATGAGCCGTCCACTGGCCTGGTGCGTTTGTGCACACTCAAAAAATAAGAGGAGTGTCTGTAAAAACCAACAAAACATGGCACAGCGTTTTCAACTTGTTAGACAATCACAGAAAAATCACGGACAAACCCAAACGCAGTAACACCGGCGACTTCCTCGCTCGCATGCCGGTTCCGTCGACGTTGCAAACTATAACAGTTTGTCAGCAATATGAGAGCACTCCCAAGGTCATGGAGTGCTTTACTGGGAGAAGTTTGTAGCCAACGCCTCCAGACACAACGGCTGTGGCTCAGTGTTTTCTCGCGCTCTCTCCGGCCTGTCTTCATTATGCTGCCAGGAAGCATATGGCTTTGTGCTGACATTGTAATTGTATACACTTCCACTACTTTCACTCTCAGCATTGTTTGTATGTGTCGGCACCTGCCATGAAAAAATATGACAAAAGTACAGTTTTCTACAGATGCATGGCTTTATCCTGTTTTTCAACATGGGTTGCTTTCTTTCATGTAACCATGAAATAATCAAGATTAACAGTGACATAAGTGACGTGTTTTTCTTAAACGTCACCGACATGACTTAAGTCTTCTTTGAGGAGACTTGTTGCAATTTGTTGAAGTGATCAAAACATGCGCGAGGTGTCTTTCATGTTGACTATGAAGCATTGAAAAAAAGACACTTTGTAGCAGCTCATTCATCCAGAAGGTTGTGAATTATTCACTGCTTTTTTGGCAGGAGGCCTGGGTGGGGATGAAAGGGCTGGCTTCCACCCACAGGAGGGCTGGGTGGGGGGAGGCAAACAGCTCGCCGTGCCTCCCCTCCGCCGCTCCGAGGGGCGAGCTAGCTTAGCAAAGTTAGCAGCCAAGTTAGCGGCCAAGTGTCAATTAGACGGTAGCAATTGACCAGGTGGGAAGGGGCCTACTGGGAGGAGAAGAGTCATTAGGGTGAGCGATGAATGCCAGGAAGTACAGCGGCAATAAATAACACCAAATAAATTGTTTTGAGTTGAGTTTTTTTATTTTGAGTGGTGAAGTCCACTCTCAGCAATTTGGGTAAAATTGGAATGTAGAAGCAGAAATGTGTTTTTTTGAGTCAACAATGGTCCTCGGCATAGAATGACGAAAGTCCCATGGGATTAAAACAATTTAACGTCTTCTACCTACATCTGGTATGTCGTGTCACTCTAAATACTGCATTACCCAGGACCATCGGCGGCAGTTGCAACGTGGAAGCAAGTCTATCCATTATATTAGGGACAGTGAATTCAAAATTCTGATTGTTTTCAGTTTTGTCAAAGGTATACACTTTAGATTACTCCATGTATTAACATTATTTTAGGTGACTGGATGGTTCCAGGGAGTTGTGGTTAGGTCTACTTGTATATTTTTGGCGTACACACGCTTCTATCATTTACTTTCATCAAAGAATAAAAATATTCCCTAATCTATTTCCTACTTTTTTATGCTGATAATTCAACACTGAGAGAAGAATGCCAGTTACCTTGCTTACAATGTTCTTGCAAACACTGTATGGAACAAGTTACATTTCCTTAAACATCCATATGCATATCCGGACAGGATTATATCAGTAGCTGAACACTAACCTAAGGTGGAATTGTTCTCCATTGCTACATTATAAAGTCAAACAGGGGAAAGGAGGGTTTTTTTCTGGCCATGCACGTAAGCACAGTATAGACATCTTGTCTGTGTGATACCTTTATTGCTCCGTTTCCTATCTCCCCCACATCAGGTGAAACAGCTTGTACTGCCATCTTAAGACAAGTATTATGTACTTATATTTCCATTGCATTGCTCATGCCAGCTTCTTGTAGAATTTGCATGCAACGCCTTATTTACCATGGATCAAGGATTCAAGGATATGCATTTCCAGGAAAACAGCTGGATGAACAAAGTCTCAGCTGTTTCCTGTTAATGAAAGAATATTGAGTACACCTGCTTATTCATACCCATCCCCATACATACAGAATAGCCCTCTCAACATCTGCGTGACTTCACGTTGACAAAGAGTGCACTGAGTGCACGGATTTGAAATGATTCTTACTGAGATGCTTTTTGTAAATCGTACCCTCATGTGGGTGGAAAGCAGCAATGGTGTTACCTCGATTTTACTCAGTTACAATGGATTCTAGAGTGGTCACAGTGAATTAATGAAACGTCCCCTCTGCCCTGCTGCGGCTTAATCTGCTTTCCCAATGCCCACCAGTATGCTCAGGATGCTGCAAACATAGCGATGCCAAAACATGGCTAAACACGGCTTCTGTGGTGTTCTAAATCTCTAAAGTATTTTGGCAAAAATGAGAATTTTCCGAACATACTGAGCGCACAGATGGACGTCAGAAAAGTGGATTATGCTGCAGAGACAGATTGAGAAGTTCCCTATTTTTCCCAGCGTGAAGCTTGTCAGCATGAATATCAGTGTAAGAAGTGAGTACTTAAATACTCCCTCGAGACCAGAGTTAGGTGTTGCCTTTAATTTTTCTCAGGGACTGTGGACCATAGTCAGCAGCTCATTTATGTTTTAGTCTCGTGTTTGTCTCTTTTCGGAGCTTCATTCTAAGAGCAGTGAGTGACTTAAATCTGCTCTAAATGGGAAACAGCTGTTTGATGAGCAAAGAGTGAATGAAGCAATCTGCATCTTTAAAAATAATCTGGGGTATTTCCTAAAAACAAACTAATGTCACTTGACTGGTCACCAGATCAGAAACCTCTGAATAACCTTCCAGATGGACGTGAAGGTAAACATGTTCATTCCACGTGAACATGCTCACAGGTCCAACCCCCCCTCCCCTCCACCTCTCATCGCACGGAAAATCCAATCGCATGTCAAAACATGTAGTTCACCTCTTTTGGGTGAGAGACAACCTCCCTAAATAATTTAATGAGATTTTTCTGATGGCCCTTCCTACTCTCGATTAAACCACAAATCCATCTGCTCGATCAAATGGGAAGATTTTCCAATTAAATTGCAATACTTATCTTGGTGTTTTGAGGCTCAAATTCTATTGTCTTTCTTGAGAACTGTCAACGCATCACGACTTCACCTCGTGCAACGGCACTTAAATACCGTCCCGAGCGAGGCTGACTGCCGCCATGCTGAGGAAATTAAAAGCTCATAGTATCTCGCTGTCATCCCGAAAGTGTAGCGTGAGTAGAACAATAAATTAACTTTTCTGCCTTTGTTATTTATCGCTGAACTAGTACAAAATAAATCAAATAAATAAATAAATAAAGCATATGGGTGACATTTTGCATGGTTAACAAGCCTATGGCGAGAATTGTCCTTTGTGTCTTCAGAAGGCAGCACAGGGGCTACGTACTGTACATCACCTCCTAATGTGACTCGTGATGTCACGGATGTTTGCATAAAGATTAACATTTCAGTTACATAACAGAGGACTACCATGCTGGAAAGAATGTTTGCATCAAGTTGCAAGTTATCTCAATCCTCCATCTCTTTCCCTGATGCCGCTTTAAGGAGCATGTAAATCTCACTAGTAAATATTTCATCAGGGTCGAGCGGAGCCCATCCACCCCTCTCCTCTCTCCAGTGAGGTTAATAGAATTCGGGCTGGCTGTCTAATTAAATCAGGAGAGGGACGCCTGCAATACACACCCACCCCTCCCCTCTCACCCAGTGCCACAATTCTTCTAACCACCGGAAGTAAAGATGGAGGGAGGTGGGGGATGTATGTCGGGTCTCAAAATAGATCTACAGTGTTTTGTCCCTGGGCAGATTGTTAAAATGACCACCACTGATGGCTGTATGTAGTCATTTGGACAATAAACTGATATTCTTTTGTCAGTGTTTCCCAACCGTTAAGATTGGACCGATGATCCAAGAGTCATGTGTCACTTTCATTGAGTCATTGAGAGAGGAATGCCTTGGATAGCAATGTATGCAATGTACGATAAAATGTTGCAATACAACTCTTTTTAATCCAACTTTTGGCTTTGTGGTATTACAATGTTCCAAAGAATTCAACAATTGACAACGCTAGGCGCTCAGTTGTGTTGGTGTGTTTTTCAGTCCATCCGTGTGTTGACATCCCTTTATCGGCCATTCTTTCACAGTCAAAAGGGAACTCCAACCATCACATTGAAGTTTAGTCCGCAGGAGTTGGGGAGTACTAATGCTTGTGTAAAACAAAATGTCACGGTGTGGTTCACTTCCTGTCTTATTTTGTAGTTTTCTGCCACTCGTGTCCCCGGGTAACTTCACTTCCTGCCTTGTCCTGTCATCCCCTGTGATTGTCTAGTAGTTTCCACCTGTGTCCAATCACCTGCACCTCCCTTGTGTATTTAAGCCGTGTGTCTCTTGTGTCACTGGTCGCGTCATTGTCTATTGTCGTGGATGTGCATAATGTTTCCTGCCTGCTGTTTTTCCCCTGGTTCCTGTGTGTTTTTGCCTCTTGGTCTTTTGCTTTTGCCTTGTGACTATTAAAGTCTTTTGCTTTCCGAGAAGTCTGCATTTGAGTCCTGCCTCCTCCACCCATCCCTGACAGAATGACGCGACCAAAGAAGGGCTCAGCAGACCCGCTGCCAGATTACGGACCTGAGTACTTGGACGTAAGAAGTCCCTTCTGGTGGCGTAAGACCAACTTTATCTTCAGTCCCAGGGTCGCCTGCCTCAAGCTCCGGGATCCCAGGAGGAGCCCTGGCCAGAGGAAGCACCGACTTCCCGCTGGGCCGCCGCAGCGCTCCCCCGTTCCCGCTGGGCCGCCGCAGCGCTCCCCCGTTCCCGCTGGGCCGCCGCAGCGATCTCCCGTTCCCGCTGGGCCGCCGCAGCGATCTCCCGTTCCTGCTGGGCCGCCGCAGTGATCTCCCGTTGCCGTTCCCCGACTCGGTCCTCCGACCCCGACTCGGCCAGTACCGGCTCCGAGACTCATGGCCCCGACGCGGCCAGTACCGGCTCCTGTGTGTTTTTGCCCCTTGGCCTTTTGCTTTTGCTTTGTGACTATTAAAGTCTTTTGTTTTTTGAAAAGTCCTGCCTCCTCCACCCATCCCTGACACAAGTGGTGCAAAATCCTACAATGTTATATATGTTCAATGCTACTTGGTTCATATATTTCAAGATTACATTTCTTTATGCCTTAAATCTTTTTGGAGGTGTTACTGTGGCTCTTTTTTCATACATGTGGAAGGAGTATTTGGTAAATGTGACACATAATATGTACGGCTGTCAATACATTAAAAAAACAAATAACCAATCCCACATTTTTAAATTCATTAATATTTATCGCAATTCAAAATGTTTATCGAAAAATAACTTTAAAAAAGCGTCTATTTTAGACGCTGTTGCTTATTTGAATTTGAAACTCAAAACTACGGAAAGTTGATCACCTTGGAGGCAGAATTCCACCAGGTGCAACATGTTGAAATAGCGACTCTTCCTGCTGTCCTCGTGTACTTTGCTCTCAACTCTCCATCATTTGACGGTTGTGTTTCAAGTGCCAACACTCCCCACATTTAGCCATGACATTGTTCAAACCACTGTCTTTTGGGGACACTGGTGGTCCTCTGCAGACTGAGTGCCGTGGGGTAAATGATGAGATGGAAGTAGCATAGCGGTGCTCTAAATTGTCCGTTTGCCACTCACCCCCCCCTTCTGTTTGACACGTGGATGAATTCCTCTGCACAGTTCTCCACTGTATGTCGCGTCTCAGTTTGTTTTACTTTCAATGAAAAACGCGCTCTCCATCTTCAACAACCATCTCACTTTCTTGTTTCTTGTTCTCCTGAGTTTGTACCCTATGGTTGAATGCACTTATTGTACGTCGCTTTGGATAAAAGCGTCCGCTAAATGACATGTAATGTAATGTAATGTAATGTAATCTCAGTCTCTCTGATCTAACTGACTATGGATTAGTGTGGCAGAATCTGTTGTAGAAAAGAAAAGACTTTAAGTTTGAAGAAAAGAGAATCCTAATCCCCCCCAAAATTATCAAGTGGTTGGCCATCCATTATCGAGCCTACCAGAGGTGAGGGAAATAAGTAGAGGGGGGAATTCTTGAGGGAGTAATCAAGCTGTTTTATTTTAGAATGAATAATCCAAGAGAGACATTTTTAATTTCCAAATGCCCCGAAGCAGTGACCCAAAATTAATTGTTCCTTTTGCAACAGAGGTAAACCTCTTGAGACGGACAGAGGAACATTGGAAAAAGAAAACCCGGGTAATTACACAAGTGCAGAGCATTTTTCTATGGTGTGGTTTGTCAGTGGCACATAGATTATGTGAGTTTAGTTATAAGGAGAGCTGACCTGAGACCAGATGAGAGTTATTATATTGACATAGAGTACAGGACTGCTGAGACTCTTGCAGAGACGCTTCTAACAAATCATGGCCAGCAGCAGCACAGGCAAAGTAATATGGTTTCTCTCAAAGAAAAGGCCTTTCATGCATAAATGATGTGTTTTAATTTTGAGACAAATGCACCCCAGATTACTTGTTCAGGTAGAACCTCTATAGGGTCAGATGGAAAGAAAGGAAAACCTGTTAACATATCTCCTAAACGCAAATTATCATATAAACAACAACTGGTTTCAGTTCAACAAAAACGTCAACATGAGGCATAATGAAGAACCTTGTTTGGAACTCATTCACTATACAACTCCAGTATTTCCCACAGTGCTTTGTGAAACCTCAGACCACCCAGGAGAGCAGGGAAAATGTTTTACATTTTATGAAATGCATCAGTCTCGTGCATTTTGAGAGAAAAATGTAGATCCTAGATCCTAGGATCTACCCCCCAGTTTACACAGCTCCAGTAAACTAATTAATCATATTGTTTGTATAGAAATAAATTCAACTTCAAAAAACTCACGCCCACAAAGCAAAGTAAACAAACAGGGTTGATATCAGGTCGGGAGGGTGGCCAATGTGCATTCATTATGAAACTGGGGTGGGCCGCCACATTCTGGAAAATTAATGGGAAACTATGTAAAACTGAATATTTATGCAGAGGCCTTGCAGAGAAATCTACCAAAACAACACAATTATACCGCTGTTGGAGCTTTTCCCCCAAACATCTTTAGGAACTCTGCTTCCTTTACCTCTGTCTAAATGTGGACACTTAGCCTCAGCTCCTTGTGAAAAGAGCACTGACCCACTGTAACGTGACCACAAAACACTCAGCGAAGGAACATAGTATTTATCTACTCTGGAGACACTGGAGACTCTTGTCAGCACGTCTCAATCCATCAATTACATCCACTCACAATGGTGCAATTCTTGACAGAAATGCACTTGGTAGCTAGTTGGACGGCATGCCACGGAAAACTGTGCATTGTGTTAATCACAATGAAACACAGAATAAGAGGTCAGGTACGAAAAAAAAAGGTTGACACAGTGAGCGGTGAGAGACATTCTGTATGAGCTGCTAAGGCTGCCATGTTTATAAAAAGGCACTGTACCAGAGTTCTGTATCAGCAGACATGCAATGATAATTGAACTCTCCAGCTCAGAAGTCGTAGGAATCACATCACGCCATAAGCCAGCGTCCTGTCAGAGAAACACAACTTGAATCATCAGCATTGCCGTTACCCAACTTTAACCAAGTTTTTCATTATCAGAATTGTAACTATAACTATAACTAACTATAACCTTTATCCGGCCAACCCCAAAGTTTTCTTCACACACGTTCCCTAACCTTAACACACTGTTGTTGCCCTGCAACAAATAACCTCACAGTCTGGGTTAACACTATCATCATGTCCCAGACAACCCAACGATCAAAAGAGGTAAAGTGAAAGTCGTCCCTACACACACTGTAAAAATTGCTGTAAATTTACGGTGCATTTCTAACGGTATCTTACAGTATGTCATAATAACTGTAACATACAGTTAAATTTCCATCCCTTGCTTGTAAATTAACAACCAATGTCATGAATAAACAGTTAAAGCTGTCAATTTACAATAATAGCAGACTACCGTAATTCAACTGCATGTTACATATATTTTATGAAGTGGTGGAAATACACATACAAGTGCAGTGAATCACAATCCATCTACATCTTTTGTAGGTTAATGTATGAAAGCCCATGTCAGCCACTGAAAACCAGGTCCTGTAAGTCATCATAATGAGATAGTATCTCATGAGATACGATGATGACTTTGACTTACAGGACATTACTATACATGCAGCTGTCATTTTTATCCAAAACGCCCATGGTTTGACAAAATGTTATCAGGGCGGTGTCCGTGCGAGGGGAGAGGGAAGGTAGGACTCAGACGCAGAGTTCTTTCCAGAAACAAAAAAAGCCAAAAATGTAGTCAGAAAACTACGACAAGATCATGGGCATGACATCTGCTTCGGACAACCAACATTTAGTAATGACGCCACAAGTAACAACAGACACACATGGCTTAAATACACAAGGGAGGTGCAGGTGATTGGAAACAGCTGGAAACAATCATGACACGACAGACACTCACAGGGGAAGACAGGACAAGGCAGGAAGTGACGTGATCCAGGGAGAACAGAGGAAAGAAACTACAAAATAAACCCAGACATGAACCCAAACCGTGACAGCACTCCCTCTCAAGGGCCAAATTCCAGGTGGCCCTAATCTGACAAGGAACAGACAAGGGGCGGGAGGGAGGAGCGTTGGGGCCGGAACCGGCGGGGTCGGGGGCCGGGGCCTGGCGTCATGGAGCCGGGGTCGGGGCCTGGAGTCCTGGGGCCAGAACCGGGGTCGGGGCCTGGAGTCGTGGAGCCGGGACTGGCGGGGTCGGGGCCGGGGCCTGGAGTCATGGAGCCGGGACTGACGGGGTCGGGGCCGGGGCCTGGAGTCGTGGAGCCGGGACTGGCGGGGTCGGAGCCGGGGCCTGGAGTCGTGGAGCCGGGACTGGCAGGGCCTGGAGTCCTGGGGCCGGAACCGGGGTCGGGGCCTGGAGTCGTGGAAATACAGTTAATTCACGGTGAAATTTTTAGAGTGCAGTTCGTCAGCCCACACGGATCGTGTTTGACACTCAATCGCTCCTTATCTTGCGTGAATGCTGTAGTGCTTGTGCTTTACTGTTGGCCTGAGGCGGCAGACACAGCTATCACAGCACCATGCAGTCTGCAGGCTGCTTCAACACACACTGGGCATTACATTTGAATGCACAAAGAGCAAAGTCTTGAGACTATATTCAAAATGGCTCACCGGTCCCAAGTTTGATCATTTATCAATCTGTAAGAAACAAAAGGTGGATGTCATGCCGTGGACTTTTAGTGTTTGCAAACAGGAGACAGAGGTGACACACATACATACTTCTTTCTGGAGTCACCATTTTTGCTTGAGATATGGTCTCATAAACATGGGGAGGGTCGCGCACGTACAGAGGTTCGAGTGTTCCAGACCTCCTGTCATTGTCTGGAGACATCTGACCACTATGTGGTCCTCCATGTCATCAACATAAACAATACAGACGTGACTCCCGTTTAATCATGACATGATATTATTTGCAGTTTTCCCAACAGTATCATAACTCGGAGACATAACTGTCGCGACCATCAAACCATCAATTCAATCTAATTAGCAATCACAGAGACTTTGTGGCTTTAATTTCGTTGTCAGCCCGACCATTTCCCCCTCATCATATGAAAAGAAGTTCGGAGGAGACTGAACTAGGACACGTAAGTCGTCTCCTCATCCCGATAATAACATCCCCCCCACATCGCTAGAATAACAGATCACCCCCCATTTCACATACGCACACACTCCACTTCATCCGATTTACCGTGCAAGCAGCTTCCACAGATAGCCACTGTCAACGGATGAACATCTAGCGGTTTCTGTGTGTGTGTTTACTAGTGCTTTGGAGTTGGCCGGGGACTCCTGCTTACTGCCTCTGAGTATTTACGCTTCTTCCAGGATTCCTCCTGGAGACTAAAATGCACTACTGATTTGTTTAGCTAATACATTTCCTTTCTCTTCTCATCTGTCCAATCCCCAGATGAGGCAAGTGCGCTGGGCTCCGTATTCCGCACGGAGCGACCCCCACCAATCCTACAACGACATCGGTGAAAATTTAAGCGCCCCGATGTCTTTTTCTCTCGGTGGAATTTGCCTCCACGCTTAGAAAAAGAATAGGACTAAAAATATTGTGTAGTGTAGTCTGCTAAAGTGGGCGACTGTGGGTGAGTGGGAAGCACGATCGTCCTCCAATCAGAGGGTTGTTGGTTCGATCCCAGGCTCTACTAACCTGCATGTCGATGTGTCCTTGGGCAAGACACTTAACCCAACATGGCTCCTGTAGCTGCGACTACAGTGTGTGAATGTTAGTTACTGATGGGCAGGTGTCACTGTGTATGGTTCTCCTGTCATCCGTGTATGAATGGGTGAATGATGTCATGTAGTGTTAAAGCGCTTTGAGTGGTCGAAGACTAGAAAAGCGCTATACAAGTACAGGCCATTTACCATTACCATAAAGTCACTTTCCTTCCGGGAGCCACGCGGAGATACAAACGAGCACAGAAATGTCCCTCCCCTGCCTGAGCTTGCATCTCTTGGACACAAGAGATAGTGAACCGGGAGATGTCGCCTCAACTATATCAAAACACAGCCAACCCCTCCCCCCCCACCCCCTCCCACCATGACCGCCCGCAGGTGATGCGATGTAAGGAAAAGGTAAGAGCGTGCGCTAATAGCTTTCAAATCTCTGTCCCAGAAACCTTCTAAGCACGATTCTTGCTGTGAGCTCTTTGTAAAATCAGGTCAGAATGGAAAAAAAATGCGTCTCTATACATACAACTCCAACCGCTGAAAAGGATAATCCTCAATTAACAATTTAGTAGTAGTGACAGACTGTTGATCCAACTCATTACTACCCAAATCTCCGTTTCCATCGGCATTACAGTAATGAGGGGAACAAAGCCATTCTGTCACATCCCAACCACTACGAATGGATTAAGATCATCTGATTACACTGACGCGTGTGGAAATGGATGCTGTCAGGGTTCCTATAAAGTACTAAGAGTTGGTTTAACGCTGTACACTACTGGCTACAAGAAGCTCTGTCGGAAAGATGGTGTACAATCTATTGAGAACACTGCGCTGAGGAAAAGGGAGCTACTAGCAGCAATGTTTTTATGGCAATATGTTTATCTCAACCATTTAAAAAAAGGTTTTAGAGCACATATGTAGTACTTTTACTGTCAGCGCCATGTACAGATGGGTACCACTCCTAATTTCAAATGTCCCTCCATTTTTTAAACGTTCATCAATCTTATAAAATCCACTTTAGAATATTCATTTTGAGGCCGCAGTGTGGATCCTCACTCAACATTCCCACAAGCGAGAAATGCAAAGTGATGGCTAAACTAAAAAAAAAAGGTTCTCATTCATTTCGCAGTGTCTTCGCTTATTAGCGTCAAGTTGAGGACTTCCTCCGTGGCGGTGGCTCAAATTAACCCGATGGGATGATGTGAAGTGGGACGCCTTTGAGGACGGTATCAGGTGGGTGACGGCCCTGCCGGAGTCTGAAGAGGCCCGCTGACCTCTATTAAGGAAGCTGTGTGAGCTGCAGGGTGCCGTGCAATAGCGCATGTTTGCCCGTGCAAGCGGGAGAAGGGACGGGGACGTGTTGAATCAAGGGAAGGAGATATGGCTGCTGTCAGAATCAGAAGAGAAAAAGAAAAGAAGAAATTTCATCACCAATGCAGGGAAACGTGCATTTCAGACAAAGGAGATGCGACATGTCTACCACTTGCCTTATCGGCAGCAAAAATAACTGGGTTTTTTTGTATGTCAGGCTATTTTAGCACCCAACAAATCTTGCACATGGTCATTTACGGTGTAATGACGTATGTACATGACAGAAATGAGAGGAGAACTGCTTTCACTCTGTGTACTATACAACGCGGCACTGATAAAAGGAGGTGTTTGTGTGTCATTGTGTGATGTTAGAGAGACAAGAGTGTGTACTGCACCGAAGAAACGAGGTGCGGGTAGAGATCAGACTTCATGAGATCCACGAGCAGTGAGGCAAGCAGGCAAAACAATAACATAACCCGAACCACAGAGATCATGTGATTCGCTCGCGGTATCTTGTTACTGTTTGTTTGTGACTGGAGCCATGCTAGCAGCTCTGCAAGGATAAAATGATTTACAGGGTCCTCCAGCCAAAAATACATTTGATCACATTAAACAGTTTTCAACTATGGTTCATATCTATTATCACTGTCCGATACATTAGCAGTGCATCACTGCTTGTGAGGCTTTACATTTCCTGTCGTTTCTTGTGGTGTCCTCCATATGCAAACCGCTACTGCATGGAAGCCTCTGTTTGTGTTCGGCCTCTTTGCTGTCAATGTAGCCACAGAAGCAACATGTAGGCAAACAAGTCAGGAATCAGAAACATTTATCGCCAAAGTATGATGGACATACAAGGAATTCGACATGGCGGGTAATGCATAACATTGGACAATAAGACAATTAGACATTGGGCTGTGGCTGCAGTGTACCAGGCGGTGAAGGAGGAGCCGAGGATGGACTTGATGATGGCCGTGTAGAAGTGCATCGTCATTGTCTTCGGCAGGTTTAATATATTCAGCTGCCTCAGGAAGAACATCCTCTGCTGAGCCTTCTTGGCGATGGAGCTGATGTTCAGCTACCAGGTCCTGATGTAAAGCGGAAGGACTCCACAGTGTCAACAAGGAAATCATTCTTTTTGCACTTAATCGTCTCAACACTCAAAGCAAACTGGAAAAAGTGTGTGTGCGTGCGTGTGTGTGTGTGTGTGTGTGTGTGTGTGTGTGTGTGTGTGCCTGCACGGGTAGTTTAGTGTAGCCTATCTCAAGGACATGGGGCAAAAAAGAAATGAGTCAAAGAAACACGTGTGGAGACTGTGCCAGTTACCCGGCCAACACTAGCTTGTAGCTATCTGATGGAGCCCTGCCTGCAGCCTTGGCTTTCCCTCAGCCTCTCCGCCAGCCGGCAGAATTCTGGGTCTTTGAGCAAAGAGAGAGAAAAAAAAAGCCATCCACCGATTACTGGAACAACAGTTTATTTGTGCAGTAATTCTCACCGAGGTGGATTCCATTGGGCTTTAATGTGACAAAGCAATATCTTCTTCATCATGCACGGGAGGCGAACCCTCTTGGCTTCAAAGCAAGCCTTTCCTTTTTTTCTGTATACACGCCACCCGAGCAGAGTGGCATTCTGACAAACAGCCCCCATTTGGAAAACGGTGGGCGCGCGCGCTGAGCAATAGACGGAATTTCACCTCCTCACTGCCATTGATCTGTCAAAGCGGCGAGTAATCCTCTCCATTAACAAATCATGAACCATCTGCCTGTTCATCTGAAACTGTGCGTGATTTGAGGGCTGCCTTTCATGTTATGGTTAATTAATGAGGCATTGTACGATTGCCGGGGAATCACGGCGCCACAAACGGATATTATCGTGCAAACGTTCGTTGTTGCTGTGAAATGGGGTCTGGGGGAGCGCCGTGAACGCCAGGTGTGCTCGGACTGGCTTGTGTTCAAGCCGAAGCGTTGAGGCGCGGAGAGACGGGGGAGAATGTCACAAAAAAAGGGAAAGGCGGAGAAGGTGTTGTGTGGAGATATTTTGTGAAAATAACAGTTTGATTGATGACACCGATAAAGGATGACAGTGAATGACAAAGCAATGCGGAGACCTGCTGGAGACGGCTGATTCTCCACTAAGGAACCACAAATACTGTCCAGGATAGAAACGCTGTAAACAAATCAATCAAAAGTAGCACGTCTGAATACTTTCTGTCCTGTGGTACGTCTGCTTGTCATCATTTTTTAAGTGCATCAGATCTCAGACCTGATTGCTAATCTGGTCAAATAGTTGAAATTCTAACCGATCAGGTTTGTTGTCATTTTCCAATGAGGGGTAAAAAGCAGTGAGGCGCCGAAGGTTTACAATAAATACTTTTAAGCCAAAATAGCTACCAGAGAAGTAACTGACTCTAATTCCATAAGAAGACTCTGACAAGTAGGTCAATGATATGTTTTTTTCCTCACTAGAAGCTGGATGTTTGTTTTTTCTAACTTGTGTTTGTTGCCCTATTGGAGCTATTTTAGTGATGTTGCTGCATTTCCTCTGCAATCACTTTGCTGAGTGCTAGTAGGGGTGTTAGTAGGAAACTAATACAAATTAAAATTGTATAAAATAGTATTGTTTACAAAAATCCATACGGGGAGAGACAGGAGATTCCTCAAGGGAGAACATACAGCCCGTTTAGAGATATTAATGCAACAGAACACGACGTAACAAAGTTTTGAGGGAAACATGTTACAAACAAGTTCAAGGACTTTCTTTTCCCCGGTGCCCTCGGATCACACAAACAATATCCTGACAGGTAATCAGATTTCCTACCATCCACCCCAACACACACCCACGGAAACGCACACAAACACAGGCGTCAAGTTAATGCGGACTGGAACGAGCCCCTCACAAAAGATACTGTCGGCTCTCGAGAAGCGATTAGAGCTCCCTTTGGTCGCCGTGGTGTTACCGATGATTGATGTGATTAATAAAGCTGTTGTCATGGCGCCCTCTGTGCTTCTGAATGCAGGCCAAAATACATGGAGAGTGGGGTTGGCGGAGAGTGGGAGAAATAGCTATAGAGACTATAGGCACTAATGTATCAAACAGCTGTGATTTATCTTTTCACAGCAAACTGCACTCGTTTGATTATTATTTTCCACACAACATCACCTCATCTCGTGGCCAGGAGCCACAGTGCATCCGCCGTCGCCACAGTGCATCCGCGCCGCGATGCTATCGCTGTCTGCTCTGTGGACACGAGGCCGGCTGATTGGGCTACTCATTTTTATTCATTTGACATCTACTTAAGTAATTCATTAGCAGTGCTTTAGCCCTCGGCTGTGAGCATTTCCCGGGACACAGCATCGTCGTTCCTCACCTTTTTCTTTCCTTCATAAAGAATGTCTGAGAGGCTCACGATAACGTCACTTCAAGATGAGGTAATGCCTCACTTTGGTTTTCACTAATGCATGTCTGAGAGCGAGAAATAGGCTAATGGATTTGGTCAGGAGGCCTGTTAAGGCGCTCGCTAATTATCGCAGAGAGCAGCGGTGAGCACTGACTGCATGACCGCGGAGTTTCTCTACTCGCTTTCTTTCAGATACTTGTGGTTCCACTAGATCAGTGGTTCTCAAACTGTGGGGCGCGACCCTCTGGTGGGGCGCAGAGGTATAACAGGTGGGGCGCGAGGGGCTTTTTAAAAATTGTATATTATTCTTTTATTTATAATCCTTTATTAATCCCACATGGGGAAACTATTCTCTGCATGTTAAGGAGCAGTGTGGAGAGAAAGCGGATCGAACCGCACTGTAAAACACAGCCCTGTTTAGTTATGTCCACTTACTTCTTCAAGAGCTCTGAAGTTTTAGATTTGAACTCAAGTCAAAACTTAGTTTGTATGCTTTGCGTTGACTTCTTTGAGATATATTTGTGTTAATTGAACTTGGATCTTTAAGTTATCAGTTAAAAAAAAGAAAAAGACTGAAAAAGGCTGGAGTGGGGGTAAACTGTCCAATTCCAATGAAAATATAGGCATTTTGTGGTAAACAAGAAAGGACTATTTCCACCAGTGGAGGGATACTATTAACGGTTAATAGTATCCCTTAAAATGTTGTTATTTCAATGATAATTAATAATTCAGCATGGACCATTTTGTTACATTTTGGTTGAATGAAGTGGGGCCCGACAGAAAAAGTTTGGGAAGCACTGCACTAAAATTTAGAAATCAATGCAATCAAAGTCTGTCGGTTTTCTGAAATGTTCCTCGGGTTTAATATCCGTATTCCAAAATAAATGAGCACTTACCGTAGTACAGCTCTTGCTATCAGAGGTTGAAATGTTATTTCCTTCCAAAGCCAAACGTCCAGCAAAACAAGCTGAAAAACCAAATTAGCAAGCACAGGCTGATTTGAAGGTTGCACAAATACCAAGAAGCGTTGGCTCTCATTTGGACGTGTGAGTCTCTGGCCCAGTGGTAAATGTAATGTAATTCAAAATGCGCTCCACTTTGAGCTCTGCTTTGGTTTCCACCAAGTTATGAGGACATAACCTGCTTTTTAACTGATGAATAGGCGACAGCTGCAGTGCTTTGTGGTGTTTGGCAGGTAACATAAAAGGCTTTTTTCTTACCAGCTGCTTACTGATGCTGACAACAATGACAGTGATTTTGCACTGTCTCCCCTAGTTTTACAGCTTTTTGGGGGGGAGGGGGGGGGGGTTGTGTGAGTGTTCTTACTTCTGTGTGCGCACATACGTGTTTCTGTGTGTGTGTCTGCGGATCGGGGGGGGAACTCCGCCATGTGTGCGACGCAGAGAACAGTGCAGGATTCTCAAAGCGCGACCATGTACAGACAGAAATGACATGCCGTCAGAATAACGAAAGAACATAATGGAATTTGGTTTGTTTGATAAAAGAGCAAGGCACAGAGCTGTTCTTCAAAAGGTAACCTTAAATGACTTCTGTTGGGATCTGCCGCTACATAGAAAATATGTATAATGACAACACATGGGTTGTAAAACATTAACATCTGGCAGGCTGTCTACAAATAAGCCGTGTTCTGATTGGACTAAACCCAGTTAGCGTGTTCTGAGGTTGGAGTTCTTTGTGTGATCTGCATTACTTTTCACACGTTCACACTAAATGTGGTTTTATTACTCCTTGAATAAAAGGAAAGAAGCAAAGACAAAGTTGTGCTTCGTCTCTACAGATTTCTCTTTCTCACACTTCAGCACTAAAGAGGTTATTGGTTGAAACTACAGCTGCGAGGTATTTCTTTTTCTTTTGCTGTAAATATTGTTCAATAGAGAAAAAAAAAACAATCCTTTAATCAAAAACAAATGTTTTTAAAGCAAATAGAAAGTCTTACTTCACTGAGCAGTTTGAAATACAAGAGGTTTTCAATTTGCCTTGTATGTTCTGTGACATTTAAAAAAACAGGCCACCCTTTATGTTTTTGGTCTAGAACATTTCAAAAAGTCACAGAAGACTTAATCCTAATAGCTTTTTCAAGCATCCCACTGATCGATACGAGTTTGCCTTCATGTCTCAAGGGCTGACAGCCGAAGGGGGATTACGTCATTAGGCTTCACAAATGGCGGCATGCGGTGTAATTAAGTAGGAAGACGACCCGGAGGTCAGCTCTCACCTGGCGCAGCTGAATGGCTGAGATAATGACGGGATTGTTCCATCTTTGATCAGGGCTTCCTGTTCAACGTGCTCCCGGAGAGGAGACAGCGATGTGACCACGCGGCCGAAATCTGCCGTTTGGGATCAGAGAGCCGAGATAATTTCCCTGTAGTTTATCCGTCACCTTTTCATGGCTCAGCAGTAATTGCTCCACGGACAATAGTTTATTTTAATCACAGCCGAGAGGCCTTACTTTGCCTTTATCCACTATGCCCCCTTCATTGATTTTGGCTTTGTTCTTTGTGGGGGTTTTTTCTTTTTTTGCAGCACAGAAACAGAACAAGCCTTGTTTGATGCACACGGGACGGATTCATTTAAAAACCACACTGGAGATGACTGTGTGACTAGCTGAGCTGGGAAATGAACAACAGTGTTCTGTTGTATCGGGTGAGTGGATTTGATGAGTCTTTTTCTCGTCCTACCAATGGGGCTGGACTCAAATGAGATACCTGATGAGCAACTTCACACAAATCACACAAAAACACTGCATCCATTTGCTAACTCTCGATATTATATTCTTCTTTTTTTTCTATGATTTTATTACCATGGCAATGACAACTCCCCGTGCACCTCGAGGATGACAGAAAAAAGCCTAACTGTTGCATTGGTGACACAGACCCAGCGAGACACGGACCCAATGAGACGCGGCCCCCGCTGGGAGGCCCGAGGCCCACATGGCCGTGGATTCAGGCCAGTGGGTGCCATGTTCCTCTCCTCCCGGTGCTGGGAGGAAGGCCTAACAGGCGTGATAGGCTCTGCTCCTCTGCTCTGACATGTTAATATTACATGAATCTGTTCGGGATGACAATGGGCCTCGAGCGAGAGGAAGACAATTTTTTTTGTCTCTCTTTCTCTCTCTCTCTCTTTCTGCAAGCTTCACCCTTTTTTCCCCCTCCTCGCTTTGCCCCCCACATCCTTCCCACTTTGCCTTAAAATAACTCATGGCCTCATTATCTAAATATGGGAAAGCACAAAGTGCCATCGCATTCATTTGATTTACCCTCTTATAACAATACAAAGACTATTGTAGCGAGACAATTGCGGAGTACACTTTTCTGCACAGCGTGTCCTGAATGATGTCTTTTTTTCACGATCGTTACTCGAGCTTCACTTAGTGGGGGAATATATGACACACCACCATAAATAACCCTGTTACATGTATATCTATATGTATATTGGAGAAAAATAAAAAGCACACGCTAATCTTTTTTGCCCATTACATTAAATATCCAGCGGTAGCGCCTAAACCTTGTCCCTCTAACCTTCCCTTCCCTTCTCGAGGAAAAAGCAAACTACAAGCCCAAAAGAACTGTGTCCTTTCCCCTAATAAAATATTTTCTCTGAAAACTTGATCCCACCATTTCAACGCGCCACCAGCACAGATGGAGTGAGAGTTCTTGACAAAACAACTATTGTCTTCAGCAAAATGAATGATGATGAATGAATTTAGAGGTGGTGGGTACAAGCTTAGTTTGTCCCCTCACAACAGTTTTGAGAGAAAAACAATTTAAATAATCTAGCGATGTGATCTCCCATTGCTTAATGTTGCATCAAAAATCAAACTGCTTTACGAAGGGATGACAAAAATGATATACATATATTCAGTGCGACTCCCCGAGGATGTCATTACTTAAAAAAAATAACGTCAATTCGCTTAGAAATGTATAGACGAAAATCCTGAGAAGATTTCTGAGGGTGCAATCACAGTTGTCTGTACTTTTTCTGATAACAGTGCAAACCGGAGATACCTTGGCTTACTTTTACTATTAGCACAAATGGTCTCATAGCATTCAACTCTTGCATTATCAAATGCCTTTGTATGTGTTTTTATCCTATCCACTTACAGGACATTTAGCATTTCTTACATTTCAACCACCAATCTCTCTCTCTCTCTCTCTGGAAGGAGGGCTGAGTGAACGGAGCGTGAGGTTAATTGTTTTAAAGCGGTTTCTATCTGATATTTTGTCTATTTTCTGTGAGGTTCTGAGGTTGTGGTGCGAATGCGTGGTGGTGTGTATTTGTCTCTTTCTGTGTTACTTTGTCTGTGTTTTTAGCCGATCGACATGTCGGACCTCACAGGGCTGACGCGTGTCACACCTGTATGTCAAGTTGCGTTTTTGTCCTGTCTCCAGTTGTTTTTTGACTTCCTGTTTTATTTTGGAAACTAACTCCCTCTCGTTTCAGGTCCCTTGCCCTTCCTCATGTGTCACCAGTCTGATTGTCTCCCCTGATTCCTGATTGTGTCCACCTGTTCCCACAACTCCCTCATGGGTACTTATAGTCTGCGTCGCCCCTTGTCCTGTGCCAGTGTGTCTTGTTGTTTTGCCCTGCACACCAGCCCTCACGTCACGAGTTAAGTCAAGTCCGATAACGTTTGTCACGTCCTTTTGATCCCTGTTACATTTCCTCGTTTAAGAGAGATTTTGAGTTTTTGCCTTTTGAATTTTGATCTCAACCTTTTTCCTCATTAAGAGAGATTTTGAGTTTTTTCCTTTTGAACTTTGATCGCGACCTTTGTTTCCTCGTTAAGAGAGATTTTCAGTTTTTTCTTGTTATTAATAAAAAGCAATATCAGCTGAACCCTCTGCGTCCGAGTCCTCCTCCTTCCTGCCTGACAGTACACACTGGCCAGAATGGACTCGGCAGAGAAGGACCAGCTGACGGAGGCGCTGCGCGCTCAAGCATCAAGACTGGCGCAGCATGAAGACCTTGTTGCTGACCTCGATCGAGGGGTTCGGGGACTTGCTCAAAGCCAGGAGGGGTTTAAGACTGCCATGACCACGCAGGTGGGACTCCTAAACAGTCAGGTAGAACAAATTCTCACCTTGCTCTCCAGGAACCCCGCGGCTTCTCCCGAACAACCCCCCACGCCGTCTGAGCCCCCTCCCGTAGCCACACCAGCAGATGCGTGCACGAGGCTGGCACCTCCGGAACGATACTCCGGAACCATCGGACAAAGTAGGTCCTTCATCATTGAATGTGAAATGCACTTCGAGCACTCTCCGATGCACTTTCCCACAGAACGGTCCAAGGTTGCCTTCATGATGTCCCATCTCACGGGAAGGGCCAAGGCATGGGCCACCGCTGAGTGGGCTAGGAGTTCGGCAGTTTGCTCATCACCAAAGAAGTTTGCCGACGCTCTCAGACTTGTTTTTGACCCTGTGGCAACAGACCGAGAAAGGGCTCGTGAGCTCAGTCAGATAAAGCAAGGTGGACAGTCCGTTTGTGAATACGCCATACGTTTTCGCACCCTGGCGATGGAGAGTGGGTGGAACACCACGTCCCTCTACGATGTTTTTCTGAGAGGGCTCTCCGACCAGATCCAGGACCTCTTGGTCCCATTGGACCTGCCTCTGGACCTCGATTCCCTCATCGCCCTCGCCATCCGCACCGACAACCGCCTACAGGAACGGAGGCGGCAGCGTGGGCCCAGAGGGACACCCGCCGCACCTGGCTCTTCCCCGACGCTCTGGGGCGCCGCATCGCGTCACCTCCCCTGAGCGACTCTCAAGAACCCGTGCCGGAGGCGAGGAGGAGCCCATGCAGATGGGGAGGGCCCGGCTCTCTCAAGAGGAACGACAGCGACGCTACCAGGAGGGCAGATGCTTTTACTGCGGCGAGCGTGGCCACCTCATCACCGCCTGTCCAGTAAAGGCCAACCAGTCGGTGAGTCAAGTCGCCGAAGTAACTCCTACTCCACGCCGATTGACCACAGTGAGGATTAAGCACCGGGATAAGAACCTAGAGCTGGGGGTATTGATTGACTCAGGGGCAGATGAGAGCCTAATCGACTGGGGGTTAGCACAAAGACTGGGGCTTCGGGTTGACCCATTGAGTAAACCGGTTAAAGCGAGCGCACTTAATGGAAGTGCATTGTTCACTATAACCCATGTTACAGAACCGGTGGAGCTTCGCATCACCAATCACTGGGAGCGCATACAGCTGTATTTAATACACTCACCTCTGCACCATCTCATCCTCGGGTTCCCATGGTTAATTCATCACAACCCACACATAAACTGGCGCACCGGGGACATTATGGTATGGGGGGAGGGTTGTAGGACCCAATGTCGGGAATCATGCCCCCAAGGGAAGAACCCCACGCTAAACCGTGTCGTCACTCACCCTGTCACAGACTCGGAGATCACCAATCTGACTCAAGTTCCAAGCTGCTACCACCACCTCGCTGAGGTTTTTAGTAAGAGCAAGGCCACAGCTCTACCACCTCATCGCCCGTTCGACTGCGCCATTGACCTTCTGCCCGGCTCCACCATCCCGAAGGGCCGTCTTTACTCTGTTTCCGGGCCCGAGAGGCAGGCCATGAAGGACTACATCGAATCCTCCCTGAGGGCGGGGTTGATCCGACCTTCCTCGTCCCCAGCAGGGGCAGGTTTTTTCTTTGTGGGAAAGAAGGATGGAACCCTTCGCCCCTGCATTGACTACAGCCCGCTTAACGACATAACCGTTAAGAACAGATACCCTCTACCTCTCATGACCTCAGTATTCGACCAGCTTCAACAGGCGCAGATTTTTACCAAACTGGACTTACGCAACGCCTATCACCTGGTTCGCATTAGGGAAGGGGATGAGTGGAAAACGGCATTCAACACGCCGTCTGGACATTATGAATACCTGGTCATGCCCTTTGGTCTCACAAACGCCCCAGCAGTTTTTCAAGCGATGATAAACGATGTGTTAAGAGACTTTTTAGACCAGTTTGTATGTGTATTTAGATGACATTCTGATTTATTCCCCCGACCTAAACACCCATAGGAACCATGTTGAACTCGTCCTGCAACGTCTCTTAGACAACGGGTTATATGTGAAGGCGGAAAAGAGTGAATTTCATGCCGATACTGTCTCCTTCCTGGGCTTTATCGTAGCCCCTGGGAGGGTTCAGATGGATCCGGCTAAAGTAAGCGCGGTAGTAGAGTGGCCAACTCCTGATAGCCGCAAGAAGGTACAGCAATTTCTCGGTTTTGCTAACTTTTACAGGCGGTTTATCAGAGGCTTCAGCGCGACAGCAGCCCCGCTCCATGCTCTTACCTCCCCGCAGGTGGCGTTTCACTGGTCCGCCGAGGCAGACGCAGCCTTCCAGGAGCTTAAGCGGCGCTTCACTACAGCACCCATCCTCACGCTCCCTGATCCGGCTCGCCAGTTTGTGGTGGAGGTGGACGCCTCCAATAATGGGATCGGGGCCATTCTCTCCCAGCGAGCAGAGTCTGACAACAAGCTTCATCCTTGTGCCTTCCTGTCGCGACGACTGACTGCAGCGGAGCGGAACTACGACGTGGGAGATCGTGAGCTGCTGGCAGTGAAGGCGGCGCTGGAGGAGTGGCGGCACTGGCTCGAGGGGGCACAGCACCCTTTTTTGGTTTGGACAGACCACAAGAACCTGCAGTACATCAAGAAGGCCAAGCGTTTGAATTCCCGTCAAGCCCGCTGGTCCTTGTTTTTTAACCGTTTTGATTTTTCCCTTTCCTACAGACCGGGATCAAGAAATACCAAGCCTGACGCCTTATCCCGTCTTTTCAGCCCGGAGCCCGTGGCCAGGGAACCTGAGCCCATCCTCCCACTACACTGTGTGGTTGGAGCGGTTACCTGGCCTATAGAAACCAAGGTGAAGCAGGCCAACGGTGAGACCCCCCCACCTCGTGGGTGCCCAGATAATCGTCTGTTTGTCCCTATTAATCTGCGCCCACAGGTGATCCACTGGGCTCACTCGTCTTTGCTCACCTGCCATCCGGGCGTACGTCGGACCATGTTCGCCATCACGCAGAGGTTCTGGTGGCCGTCCATGGAGCCGGAGGTCAGGGAGTACGTTGAGGCATGCTCCGTCTGCGCCAGGAACAAGAACTCCTCCAGAGCCCGCGCAGGCTTGCTACAGCCGCTGCCCATCCCGTCCCGGCCGTGGGCAGAGATCTCGATGGATTTTGTCACGGGGCTACCGACCTCCAAGGGGAACACCACGGTGTTGACCGTGGTGGATAGA
Source organism: Gasterosteus aculeatus (assembly GCF_964276395.1). Taxonomy (NCBI): domain Eukaryota; kingdom Metazoa; phylum Chordata; class Actinopteri; order Perciformes; family Gasterosteidae; genus Gasterosteus; species Gasterosteus aculeatus. The sequence goes on along the minus strand of NC_135691.1, from coordinate 14,612,581 downwards.
TTTTCAAAGATGGCACACTTCCTAGCCCTACCCAAGCTGCCCACCGCTAAAGAGACCGCTATCTGCATGATGAACAACGTGTTTAGGATCCACGGGTTCCCCAGAGACATTGTGTCCGATAGGGGGCCCCAGTTTGTCTCGCGGTTCTGGCAGGAGTTCTGTAAGCTCATCGGAGCCACAGCTAGCCTCACATCGGGGTACCATCCCGAGGCCAACGGACAGACAGAGCGCCTCAATCAACAACTGGAAACCAGCCTCCGGTGCCTGGTGGCCCAGAGCCCTGCGTCATGGAGCGAACACCTGACGTGGGTAGAGTACGCCCATAACTCCCTTCCCACCTCCGCCACTGGCATGTCTCCCTTCCATTGCGTTTTTGGTTACCAACCCCCTGTGTTTTCCGAGTCCGAACCAGAGGTGTCTGTGCCCTCCGCCCAGGCCTTGGTCCGCCGCTGCCGCCGCATCTGGGCAGCGGCACGCCAGACGCTGATCAGACAAGGGGACAGAGTGAAGAAAGCAGCGGACCGCAGGAGGAGACCGGCCCCAGTGTACCAGCCCGGCCAGCGAGTATGGCTCTCAGCCAAGGACCTACCCTTGCAGGTCGAATCACGAAAGCTGGCCCCTCGCTTTGTCGGCCCGTTCCCCATCTCGAGGATTATCAATCCAGCAGCTGTGCGCCTCCGTCTGCCCCGGTCCCTGAGGGTACACCCAACTTTTCATGTCAGCAAAATCAAACCAGCGAAGGAGAGCGCAATGGTGCCAAACCCCAAGCCACCCCCACCCCCTCGAATGGTCGAGGGGGGGCCGGTCTACACGGTGAGGAAACTGCTGGCGGTACGTAAGCGGGGACGGGGCAGGCAGTTCCTCGTGGACTGGGAGGGCTACGGCCCAGAGGAACGACAATGGGTCTCGTCTAGCTTCATAGTGGACCCGGATCTCATTCGAGATTTTTATAGAGCACACCCGGACATTCCAAGGCCGCCTGGTATTCGGCCTTGAGGGGGGGGTAATGTCACACCTGTATGTCAAGTTGCGTTTTTGTCCTGTCTCCAGTTGTTTTTTGACTTCCTGTTTTATTTTGGAAACTAACTCCCTCTCGTTTCAGGTCCCTTGCCCTTCCTCATGTGTCACCAGTCTGATTGTCTCCCCTGATTCCTGATTGTGTCCACCTGTTCCCACAACTCCCTCATGGGTACTTATAGTCTGCGTCGCCCCTTGTCCTGTGCCAGTGTGTCTTGTTGTTTTGCCCTGCACACCAGCCCTCACGTCACGAGTTAAGTCAAGTCCGATAACGTTTGTCACGTCCTTTTGATCCCTGTTACATTTCCTCGTTTAAGAGAGATTTTGAGTTTTTGCCTTTTGAATTTTGATCTCAACCTTTTTCCTCATTAAGAGAGATTTTGAGTTTTTCTTTTGAACTTTGATCGCGACCTTTGTTTCCTCGTTAAGAGAGATTTTCAGTTTTTTCTTGTTATTAATAAAAAGCAATATCAGCTGAACCCTCTGCGTCCGAGTCCTCCTCCTTCCTGCCTGACAACGCGGAAGCATGGCGTGAAGCTTGCGTGCTCCGTGAAGTCCGCCGCATGGATGAACCGTGCGGTGGTCATCTTTGTGGACAGAAGGTGCGCGAGGTGGTGGCGAGCGGCGTGGTGGTCAGGGTGACGGTATTGAACGTTCCGCCAGGTCACCCTTGCTGAGACATGTGGTCTCTCACAGGAGACAGCTCCACATGGTCCTCACCAGACCCCAGGCTCTCGGCCTGGTGATTAGGGTGAGGATCCAGGGGTTTGATTATGTCATGTTTGCCAAGAACGAGAGAGGAGTGAAGCTGGAGGACTACTTCTTCGATAAGGAGAAGTTTGCTCGCTCCGCTCGACATGGCAGCACGAAGAAGGGTGCTGGAGAGTACACCTAGAGGGAGGTCTTCCGACTGAGGAAGATACACCTCAAGATCACCAGGGAAGGGGGACGAAATGCCGGGACTGAGTGAGGCGTCCGACCGGTTGAGGAGGATCCTGAGCGAGAGGACGGGCAACTGATGGAGAAGGAGATGCTGGAGGAGAACGGCGGAGTCCAGATCGACCGATAGATTATATTGATTATACTATAGATATTTGATATTACATACCTGCTATAATGTCTACAATGAAATAGATTTTTTGAAAACCTTTATTTTATATAAAACTATCTCTCTCTCTCTCTCTTTCTCTCTCTCTCTCTCCCTCTCTCTTGCCTATTCGTCTTGCCAACCGCCCTCATTTTCTTGAAAGGTTCCTCCAAGGACACTTCCAGCAGGTCATTATCTTCTTCCTGCTGGCTTGAATTCGAAGCACATCCAGAGCGCTGACTAACAGCCAGTAACACGGGTCTTATTTTGTTCCATGAAGTTGAGTGGAACTAAACTCTTGGCCGTTTCTGTCGTGTGTGCATGTGGCTCTTTCAGAACATTTCCAATTCACACCAACACACACACACGCGCACACACAGAAACTTGCTGTGTTCAAAGCCTAAATCACATCGGCCACCGTGCCGTCCCCGGTGAGAGGACCTGGGCCTTGGAATAAAGAGAGCAGAGGGCGTCAGGGAGGTGGCTCATGACAGCCACAACAAAACCACTGGTGTTTAGTGAAGGAGGTCGCATCATACATTAGGCTGCTGCTGCATTGGCCTGCCTCTGAGCCGAGGTAACCATGGTAACAGGCTGCTGGGAGACAGCAGAGCGAGAGTCAGCAGGATTGAGTCAGTGGGCCTTCAGCTTTTGAACACAGAGGGAGATTAGCTCAGAGCAAAGACCCCGAAAGCTCGCTCCGCACGCAGCCCTTTGACCGGTATTGATGTTGGGAGGGAGCGGAAAGTAGAAGAGCAGTGGGGAAACATAAAGTGTTTTCGGCAAAGATCCAAACGAACAGACGCATCAAAGCACTAACACATACCCGTCCTCTTACAGCGCTCACGGCCATACAAAATGCAAAAATGACACTGAAAGCAGCGAGCAGCTGGAGCATTCACCGTACAGAAATGAAGATAAAACAACCTGCGATATGTCAGCTTAAATTGCCCCATTTGTGAGCGATGGATCAATGCCCGAGATTAATTGCAGTTTGGAGATTTCTATTGCCGATTGCCATGGCAATAGAAAAAGATGAGCGCACAGGAGATAGAAGCTTACGTAACGGACCAAGGGAAAGACGCGAGGAGGCTTGATGAGCCGCGGAGAAAGAGCGAGAGGGCTGGACGAACAAGAAGCAAGAAATCGATGAGAAGAAATTGAGACCGGAGGAAGGAATAAAAGTGAGCAGATGAAGACGGATATCGGAAATATACACATCTAAAAACAAACCAGAGAGCGATTGATATCCAATGCTTCGGAGAGCTTTTAACCTAGCTTAAGAGGTTATGGATGTGCAGTTAAAATATTATAAGCTCTCTGGAGCAGAAACACCAGGCAGCCGGGATGGTTGTGTTGTGTTGTGGTGGTAAATAATATGATTATTTACAGGAGAATCGTGTCGTGAAATATACATGAGGAATCATGAGATGGCTTCTCTTTACTCATCCTCCTTAATCCACTAACTCAAGTAGGACTTTACACCCCGCCACCCATCCCCCCCCCAAACACACACACACTCCTGCCGTTTCTCCCTCACTTTATGCAATTTGTGTATCCTCCTGGGGAGAAGCTCGGGCTATGCCCGCACTAAAGGCGGAACATCTGAAGACACCATTTATATGTACCAAGTGTTACAGCCACACTGTGCATTTTAAAGGCAAAAGCAGCCTCCCCCACAAATACGGTTGAAGATCTTCGTTCCTTACATTCCAGTGCATCACTATCACCACCTGGCATTCCTTCTCCTTCTGTGACACATGAGCTTTTCTACACCAGATTAAAATTAATTTAATGTCTCGAGGGCGCTGAGAACTCCATGCGTTGCATTACTCTTTTGACAGAGGAACACATTCATGGTCACACTCGGCCGACCCTCCACTTGGATCCAGGAGGAAATATCTCAACATCTGCTAGATGGATTGCCATTGTATTCCAGAAAAATGTTCAGGATCGTCCAGGGGATGAAGTAGTCTGACTGTCATTTTTATGGCCTTGTCGTCATAGCATAATCTCTACTTGTTCAATACCTGACCAAATAGCTGCAAAGCTAATGGTTTTGCCATACACTTCGTTTATAGGGCTAATTTACAGGCTAGCGGCTAAAACGCTAAACTCAGATGGCGATCGTGCTATCCGCTAACTGTAAAAAACGTTCCAAATGATCCCTATGTTCGTGTTAGTATACTGACTACTATTATTTAGCCCCTGTTTGTTCTGGTGGCCATGTTAATAACTGTTAGAATACATGTCAGTAGCAGCGGCATCTGATTCTTTTGATTAAAATAATTAATTACTTTTTACTATATTGAGTCGTTCATGTGACTTCTTTTCTTATATTTATTAATCTCGTACTGTGCATCTTATGTCTGCGGCACGGGAGAAGGTTCGAGGTTTGTTGAACTTGTTGTTTGCAGTAGGGGAAAAATAGGACCAATAAAATCATAGTTAAAAATAAATGTGCCGTAAGCTAACTTGCTGCACGTGGCCTATAAATAACTTTGCGCTCCAGCAGCTAATCTTCTGATATCTTTTGTGATAGATGACAGCGGCTAGGCATTTTATAAAAATAAAAAAATGAAATGTGTAGAGATAGCCGTGCGGCGTAGACGCACCCAGCAAAAGAGTAATGGGTTTGATTGTCGCTAACATGTGGCTGCATGAATGCACGGACGCACCGGGTACCTTTGAGGATCACTCCAATAGAAACGCCAGAGGCCTCACCGACAGGCATGAGAGCAAGAGTGAGGTAGACTGAATCTATGGCCCGGGGCTGTTTTCAACATTTCAACACACTGAGCATACTGATGCTACCGCCACTTAATGCGAGCTACTGCAAAATGGAAAGACCACATTTACCACCCTGAAAGATGATATCCACTAACATGATCCAGTTTGATGTGTTTTGCAAAAAGAGATCAGAGCTCATTTAGTCCAAATTGAAAAAGAGGTTTTGAGCAGTAACCAAAAGGCATTAACAATAAAAAGAAAAAAACAATGGCTGGAATATTAAAAAGTAATTACTTTGGGAGAATCTCTTAATTGCTTTTCAAAGTATTGATTGTTCAATTCATGATTGGCTTCACTAATGGCCCTTTTTTTACTCCCCTTGCTCTGACCAAGTTGAGCAGATATTTTTTTTAATTAATTGCAAGTTTCTTTTTTTGTTGCCAACTCCAGTACAGCCTAACCCCTAAGGAGCTGTCCTTTGCTCTCTCTAAATATCAATCACTTGAATGAGGTTGTCCAATTAAAATAGCTTTAATGGGCTTAATCACTGAGGCGGGAGACAAATAGTGAATCAATTAAACCGATTTGTGTAAAAAGAGACACTGATTGGCTTCATATTTCATATGTGGGATGCCTTAAAGATGATTGACGGGCTTTTCTTTATCCTAAAGGTATGCCCTTCGTTTATTTTCCCTTGTCTAATAAAAGCAAAAAAGTCGATAATATGCCAAAGCTAGTTCGGTCCAAAGACGTTTGAAAGTTAGCTACTGTTATTTTTATAATGACAGCATTAAGTGCTCTCGTGCAGTACTAATATTATTATTGTGTGACAAAAAAAAAACAGATACATGGAAAAAGGCCCTACCTCTTTACCTATCATAGTTTACCTGTCACCAGTCATTGTGATAACATAACACGTATGTAAATATAAGTAAAACACACTTATCTAATTTTTGTTTTTTGATCTTTTGCTCGTTATATTAAAAGGTTTATTATCATCCCAAAACTGTCTTGGACGACCCTGAAAAGAATATATTACTAAAAAGGATACAGTGCAATAGGCAAATGGCCGTGTTGTGGTAACCAGGTGCTTTCAGTCAAAACACAGAATGTCAGGATTCATGCGGGTCACTGGAGAATTCTCTATGCTCCACCTCTGCTTCCTCCACCGTCGGGTTTTCTGTCACTTGCCAACACTGTGAATAATGATTTGGGACGTAAGAGCTCCCTGGTGCTCCAGCATCGCACGGCTGGTCTGCTTTGACTGACAACTTCACCTGGCTTCGGTCGAGTTTTCCGCTCGGCCATGGGTGGAAGGGGGGACGACAGAAAACCAGTTGAGCGGAGACAGCTGAGGCATCTTTCATCACGGTGCCGTGGACACTGCGCAGCCTACTCAGAGAGGGAGGGTGGGGGCGGGGGCGACCGTACTGCTGGGCTTGAATGTTTTCTTTTGTCTCTTCCGGTAATCTCAAATGCATTTCAACCACCCATGCATGAGTTTTCTCCAGCTCACATTTGTCCCTCGCACACCTTCCAACTGCACTTGAATCTAGGCTAACAGTAGCTGCTTTTTCCTTTACCTGTAGATGCAGTTGTCCTCGGTTTGCAGAAGCCTCCACCCCCCACATCCACCCACCGCCCTAAGCTAGCGCTTACTGCACCAATGTGTTTCCTGAATAATTAAAGCTGAAACCAACCTTCAACAAACTCTTGGCGGTACTTGGCTGAAAGAGCAGGTAGTGCAACATGATGTGCGGCGTCGGGTTGGCACTCTCCTTCCTTTTGACTTATACGTAGGTTACGCGTTATACGTACTGCAATTTCCCCCCCGAGCAGTGAAAACACGACCAAGCTTCAAAAGCCTCCTCGGAAATCAGAAGAGGGTGGAAGCTTTGGAAGCCGCAGGCAGGCTTTAGCACGCTCCGCGCTCTCCATCTAATGTTATTTGCCGCTTAAGTGGCCCTCGTATTTGTTTTGCGGAGCACACTTCCGTAAGTGTAAGCAGAAAAGCTCCTGCTCCGGTTCACAGGCCCCCGTTCTCTGCTCCTCGGGGGGGATTATGATCACTCTACGCAATGTCAATAGGAGTTAATGAATATCCCCTCAAACACAGCCGGGGTAATCCTGTCAATCAAATGCCCCCCCCCCCCCCCCCCCCCCCCCAAACCCCCACACAATGATAAAATCTGCCATCATGTCAGGAGAGAGACCACATGCATCCACGCTGTCACACTGGAATGGGGTGCAGTTATTATTTGGAGATTCGTTGCTGTAAGGGGCAGCAATGGAGGGGTCTACCTCCTCCTTCATCTAGCCCCCCCACGCCCCTACTACGCAGTCTACAAGCACTGTTTTTGTCCATCTTATCAGCGTTCTCCCTCTTTTGTTCTCTCACCCTCCCTCTCTGATCTCCCCCAAGGTGTGAACAAGTAATTGGCTGATCTTCTCCAGATAATCCTTTGATGGGAAAAAAATGCTTTTCTCCAGGTTTTCATGATACAAAAGACGAATTAGCATCTTGAAGACCCTCCAAAACTTTCAAGCAAATTTCAAATGTTCCTCGGATGTACAAAGCCGGACCCCCCCGTGGGCGCGGTACTGACTTTAGTGCCTTACATTCCAGACTTACATCCGGCTCATATCTACCTCCTTGAATTAGTGGGGCCACGTCACAGAACAGTCGGCTAATTATAGGTGTTGGCACCTACACACTCGCAGCATGTCAAAAGAAACCTCCGGGGAATCAGTATCAAACATGCATGCAAGCACCAGTTGGAATGAATATTGAAACGTGTAATTGGGCTTATTCTATCACAGCGAAAACAAAGTACGTATGCTTTAATGCAAAATACAGTGACCTTCTCACCTTTGTCCTGTAATCACCTATATTACTGTTGATCAAGCTACATGTCTCGCTGTGAGGAAGTGGTTGGGATCATTCTTGCTTGTGTTAGGCAACCTCAGGCTTGACTTAAACATTCCTTTCTGAACACACTCACACTTAAATTCCTGTGTATAAAGTAAGGAATTGCTTTTAAAATGATTACAGTAATAAAATATGAAACATCTAAATCTTTTAAATTGATTCTGTACTTGATTTAGTTGTATTATATTTTGTAGCGTTACTAACTCACCTCGAACCTTTGTTTTATTAGAAGCAGATATTTCAGTATTTTGAGAATACTTCCATAATTGAGTTCTATTAACTCTTAACTAGAACAGCTGCATGTCAACAACACCTGATTCAGTGAAGTCAATCCAAAGCCTCTGGAAAACTGTTTCTGGAAAAACCAGAGGGGAAGCATCTGAGATTTGCAAGGAGGGAGACATAAAGCAATAAAAAAAAAAGGTCAGGAATATAAATTTGGACTAGGCCCCCCGAGGGCTTAAAAGGAGATCAGTTAGATTGTATCAATCGGAAAAAGCAATGTGTGTAGCCAGTGCAGGGATGACCTGTAAAATATGATCTTTACTTCTTGTGGCAGTTAAATCCCTGTTGGCAGAGCTCAGGATTAACGGTGAAAAGGAGGGGTTTCTTTTAGCTGTGCCGGGGGGCGGGAAGCACCGGCGCGACTCACTCATATAGGTATTTATTTGTTTGTGCTCTGTCACTACTGAAACAACCACATTATGTTTCTATTTGTAAAGAGCTTTGACTTTTGTGGCTTTTGCTCACTGATGTGTAGAGCGGCAAATGGGTAAAAAATGTTGTTGTTAACAATGTTAAACCAATGTTTCAGAAGAAGACGCTGTAGTCACCTGCACGTGACAGCAGCACTTTATGAACTGAACATGTTGAACCAGGTCACACTAATCTAAGGGCCAATCCGCCACGTTCCGCGTGTGTTCTAGTGGGTCCTCAAGCATGAGGCTCAACCTTGCTTTAGTCCACTTCATTACATGGACGGGAATCTGCTTTACATAAGAGGCAGCCGGTCTCCCACTCGGTGATATCGATCTCTGGTTCAAATGTTGTATTTTAAGTGTCGTGTTGTCAATAAAATCATGTCCTCGGCTGACACTAATGCCCATGAAACCGAATCACTTGTAATCATTAACATTTGTTATTGGCAGGCAAAAGCATGTTGAATGATGCACAATCCAGATGAGTGCTTTGGTTCCTTGGAGACAAACTACAGAAAAGGGTCAGCAATTAGTCCACATTCCTCTGGACTTGAAAAAACTGTCCAAAACTGATTAATCTATTTTGTCATTTCAGAAGCATAAACGTGCATGGAGCCAATCATACTTTTTTTTAAATTTGATCTGAGATAAGATAACAGCAAGAATGGCAGAAAATGTATTTTGTTTTTGAAATTAGTGGCAGTTTTTCTTACCAACCGGAATCAAAAGTGTGTCTAATTTCCATCATGTTTAATTTTGATCATTTTGAAGATGTGTTTCATTGAACATAATTTGCAATCCATTGTGTGCACCAAGGAAGATGCATGGCTGTTCACTTGTTTCAGCACATAATCAGTAATGCGTAATTAGTGTAATCAATATTAGTGGAATAAATCCTCCCTGTGTGGTGCCTGCGGGCTCCCTGAGCAATAACAGGGAAAGAAAAACAACATAATGCTTTAACCGTTTCCATGCCGACAGAAATAGAAAATAACACTCTCGGATGTACTGAAGTTTAAAAGACTCCAGTATTATTCTGTTTCTTGGTCGTCTGTTCACAATGTACATGTACGCTGTCCCGCATGCTTTCATCTTATCCTAAATAGAACAGAAGCTTGTTTTATTCAAAAGCGGCGATCATTACTGTGCGTTTCCTGTCATTGTCGATGCGACAGTGGGTGGGATCCTAGTTGAGTATTGTCTGATCCAGCGTAGGCCGGTTTCCATCTGCCAGTAAAAGCCAGTGATCACAGAGAAAAAGAAAAAAAAACATCTCAGGACCCACGGGTTGGCACGGCGGTGCGTATACGGCCTCTGCCTCCCGGCTGTGAAGACACGGCAGGACCCTGTTACCCACGTTCACCCCTGACAAAGTCAAGGGTGCTTTTGATGAAATGCATCAAGGGAAATACACAGCAGGGTAGGACTTATGGAAAACATTAAGAAACCTGTGTTATTTATCACTGTGCAGTTGAATTTCTTTAATACAAAATAGAGTATTGAATAAACTAATAATACATTTCATGCAAAAGAGGAAAGAAGAACAGCGTTAAGTAGGACAAGGCAGATGAGCAGATGAGTATTGGAACGACGCCACAGCTCCAACCAGCTGTCGAACGTGCTTAGCGGATACACCTCCAATCAGTCATACCCTGACCGACAGCTGCAGATGTGACTTCTCTGCCGCTCGTCTTCCTTATGTAAAGGGAAGTGTTGCCTTTCCCGGTGCTCTAGCAGCTAAGAGCCGGTGAGGCAATCTGTGCAAAGGCTTGTTACACCCTTATCCGACAGCATGGGCCAGAGACAGGCGACACCTCCCGAACATGAAACTCTTTATCTCCCCTGTCGGCCAAACATCCAGACAGCAGAACCACCCCTCCCCCCACTTTCACCACAACCGCCCCTCCCCACACACACATCCCCGGCCATACAGGAGGGAAAAAACGATGCCCGTCAACAAATGTTCAAAGGGGTTACATTTTAAAACATGTGGTCCATAGGGATCGGGAGAAAGTGACAGCTATCTTTTGAGACATTCCTTTTAGATATGATGGTATAGCAGGTTGGCACTTCGTCGGATGAAGTGAACGAAGGTCATGGGGGACTAGAGCACATCATAGCTCTGTTTGGCTCAACTCAATCCTAATCTAAATCTCCTTTAACAATCCTTTTTTTCCTTTTCTGAAAGAGCAAGAGTGCCCCAAAAAAGACAATAGTTAGAATAGTACTTATACATTGAAGTAACAGCTGTACTACTACATTATTTTACAAGGTACCTGTTTCAATTCCACTCATTTTATTTTTGTATAAACCCAAAATCGCAAATTACAGATTTTCCTCAGAGGAGATTACAGTCTGCATACCTGCGACATCCTCTGTCTCAAAACCCTCACATCCTCACAGGAAAAAGCCTTCGATGGGGTAAAAAAGGGAAGAAACCATCGGGAAAACGGCAGAGGAGGATCCCTCTCCTGGGATGATGTCATGTGTACAGAATGAACAACGTGAAAGATGTACAATGCATTCAATTCCTATGACATAAATTATTCAAATATTGAAAGTGATTGAAAGAAGTTTAAGAATGAGAATGAGAAGCAAAATTTACATATCACTCAATCCTAATTAATTATATAGTCGGTACTACAAACTCACGTAGCATACTGTTTTAGTGTTGGATTTACATAATCAACATGATAGAGACGCAGAAAGTGCAACATCAGATGATGATGCGGTCGCAACCGGCACTAAACTTTGCAAATGGAAAGCACAGCGACTTCATCAAGTGTCGCTTAAGCTGTCACTCACCGGCTCAAACAGAGGCAGCTGTAAACTCAAATCAATTCAGTCCCACGCACCTTTATCTTGTTACATTTTCCCTTACCAAGAATCACCTGGTGCTGAAATTTATACAAGTATATGTTACTTTAAACTGGGAAGCTTTCGAATTTTTTTTGATAATCTACTATCAATTCCACCAACACCTACAGTTTACCCAACCCACCCTAGACACATGGAGGCACTGCAAAGACACTTATTAGAAAACTAAAAATATAAACAAACCATCATCTATACGAAAGCTCTCTTCAGGTGATCGTGTTGACGGAAGGTGTTTTCTTTGCTGAAGGCGAGAAGCATGCGGAGGCATCTGGACCAAAAGGTCCGACACCTATCACCATATTTCATTAGTAGCTGGCGGTGTTTGCGTAACCCCAGAGCTACGGAGTCAGCGGTGAAAACAAACCTGGCCCAGATGGCTGAGAACGGAGGAGGAAAAAATAGCTTTCAGCATGTTGCTGACGGAGCGGATGTAATTCATTAATACATGTTGTATCCTCCCTCTATTTTCATTGCTTTCCCCCTGCCATGTGTGTTACTCAGACCGGTCTGCAGCAATCGAGGATGGGTATGCGAAAAAATGGGTTTTTTAATTAATTCAAACAATGGAGCTTTCACTGCAAAAAGGAAGCAAGTTTGCTCCACTTTGTTTTCTGAAAAAATGCTCTTTGGCTTTGTTTGTTTGTTGCTTATTGGGGGCAAAAATATATATATTCCAAGCGCTGTTTGTTGTGTTTCATTTTGCGATTGAAAATGGTGCAGTTCCTTTGAAAAAGGTACTTTGAAGCAGTCATCCAATAATGACTGCAAAGAAAGTTGATAGTTGGTGAGTGACAGAAAATATAGATTTATGTTTTTATTGTCACAAGCAGTAACTCCCAACCAGATGTACTTTTACTCAAGGGGAAGTTTCCCCCTGTAGAGTCCAGAGAGTAACTCATTTGATACTGTGACACCAGGACACCACATGTTGCCATTGAGACCTCTTAGTCTCTTAATAGATCAATAGTTAGCTTGAAATAAAGGATTAACTGATAATAAAAGTAATAGATAAATGGAAAATAGCCAAGAACGGGTTTACTGTAAAGTCAGCCACTGCAAAAATTAAATAATTAGCTTAAAATAATAGCTAAGTGTGACAGTTATACGGTCGAAGCATCCAGATTCTATCGTTTCAGGCGGCGGTTAACCAAAACATTGACAGATCAATAAGATGACATTTTAAATAATAAAGTAAATGCTGGAATGAAATCCACTTCAATATAATAAATGTAATGAATCCGATCGAGAATCAATTGAACATATTGGGAACGTGGTGGGTGTTGACAGTAAAGGGTACTTCAGAAATAATTGTTATAAGGCATAGAATTGTAAGCAGCTTCCTCATAGAAATTCATAACTGCTTCACAATGTGATGTCAAAAATAATCGACTCCCTGTTTTCTCTACATATCTTGGGAAAGTGATTTTTTTGTGTGAGTGAAAGCGAGAGCTCATCGGCATATAGCGCATCGTGGCGCTTTCTCCTTGACATGCCACTTAAAAATTGACAAAGTGATGGAAGTGGCGCTATGTCAGCAGAACCACGATACGCCGATGACCAAATGACAAACCGGCAGAAAAATACCACAATACCACATTGCCAGTGTGAAAAATGTACTTCCGCTTATATTGGCATCCACAGAAACATTTTTTCTGAACTGCAGAACTTCGTTTTTCTGCTCTTTTGCTCCATCACCAGTCTCTCCGTTGCTTGCACCTCTGCTCTTTAACCCTGTTTCACTTTTCCATCACTCCCCGGCTCCCCCTGCCTCCATCTGTGTGAAGCTGTTCCAGTGTCTGATCAAAGCACCGTGCGCTTGAGTTCTTTTCCTCCTCCTGTCAGAAGCAAAAAGACGAGGGGAAACAAAGGCCCTCTCAGTAGTCTGCCACAAATAACCTCTCCATAGCACAACACTTGTACGCGGGCGTACGGACTCAGTTTAAGGCGGCAGTAGGGAGTGAGGCAATTTACATCTGAGGGCAGGAAGTGTGTGCCGCCACTTGTTGAGTCTCTATAGTGAATCCCCGGAATAAAAAGGCTGCAGCGTCTAATTATCTCTCATTCTCTCTCGAACCGGCATGACACGTAGAGAATGACTTGACTGATGGGGGGGAGCCGGCTGTCTGCTTCGAGGTTTAAATGTGTTGCAGCCTAAATAATGGCTCAGGCTGAAAAATGGCCCAAGACCAGAGTGCAGGCAGATGGCGGTTGTATCCACGCAGGAGACGATAAAGTGGGAGGAGAGAAAACAAGTATTGTCTTTGTTTTTTTGTTTGTTTTTTAACACCAAGGTTGCCGTCATTGACCATCATTTTAACTGTCGGCCATATGTGTAATATGTTCCAATTTCCAGAGTAGACCGGCTCGATCTCTGTCTGTGGATGAGATGCTCTTTGAAGCAGCCACTGTGGACTAAATGCAAATATGCCAGGAATTAGTTTTTTACACTCCTCTGTTCTGAACACAGGTTCTTCCTGTCTCCCTCTGCACTCACATTGCACCTGATACTCTCCAAACTCCCCTTCAGTTTACAAGCTGCCCATGGCCGACATTATGCAATGTTTTGCATTACCGGCGTCCAAATTCCCTTCTTTTAGAGCAGGTGCCTCCATCCTAATGAAACCTGCCGGCCAAAATCCGCCGACTGATGTTAGATCTGACCGGAGAACAGGAGGCAGCGGGCCTCACTTTGGTATTTCTTGTTCCAATTTGGCCTCCAGCAGCGCAGCGAGACCTGTCTTTTTTATCAACTTAGATGTTTACAGATGTGAAGAGCGATAAATGGGTTGGGCTTTTTTTCTCGATCAATTTACCGCTGCCAGTATTTGGGAAGTTGATGCTGGGACACAACTGAGAACTTTTTAAAAAGTATAACATCTGTCACAATGAGATGTCCGGCAGGCTTACCGAAGCGAAGACAGCATAAGCGAGCAACTTACCGATAACAGAACACTATTCATCAGGATTCTACCAGGCCATCTTTTTTTTCCCCAAAAATTATGGATTGTCTGGGATTGTGACTCTGTTTTCTGGTATGGCAGTGGGTGGAAACTGTGTCGCTCATTGTCCTTCATAATTTCTTTTTGGGGGGTGAAATCATTGTGGATACAGCATTGGGCCGTTTAATGAGCGTGGCTGAGATCACGCAGGACGCATAGAGCCTCACAGAGCAGGTGTGCCTCCAACACAAGCCGCAGCCATTCACCGAAACCTCCGCCAGGAGCTCAGCAGAGCACGCTGCTGTGGGCCAGAGCGGCGTCCTACCTCAGACATCATTGCACCTTTGCCGTGGCAGATTTGGCTCCATTAATCTTCTCTCGATTTTAAAACGTAAATCCAGTTCATTGTTTTTCATCCTGCGGATTAATCTCCTGTTGGGTTCACAACAGTTTTTTTTTTTTTATCTCGCCTTTTTCCGTTTGAACAGGCATTTGGATGCGTCGATGTAGTTTGTACAGAGGTTTGAATGATGACTCCAGTTACAGACACACAAGCTGTGGAACATGCTGACCAGGATTTTACAACGGTTCATCAACCGTAACTACATCTGTCTTGTGACAAGAGGACTGATGAGCTCCGCTCTTCCCTACTAAGAGATCAATGCTTTGTTCCTTTTTTTTTCTTCTAAATGGTAGCTTAATTGGAGAGGATTGAGATATAGCTTTAGCCTGAGCCAAGTGTATACGTAGCCATCAAGTGCGCATTTAAGCACATCTTTTAAGAGATTCCATGGAAGGTATGAAAATGTTAACTTGAACCACTGAAGAGTTAGCCTGAGAATGCTATCCTACTATCCAAGCTAACATTAGCTCGGTTAGCTAACTGTAGAAATTGAAGAGCTGGTGTTGAAAAAATGACTTAAAAACATGAAAACTGACTACTATCATTGTAATATGTGCTCTATGAGACCAGGCAGCTTGACAGAGGTAGTAACACTAACCTAGGATAGCGGAGAAAACACATATTTAGTCTATTCACATTTCACGAAAGCTTTCGTGGCCGAGCGCTTCACTTCCACAAGTCCGTGCCATAAGGCGGATACGCACGGTTCATATGATGCGCAGCATCATTTCACGCCGGTGGACGCCCCCCGTCCGCTCGGCAAGCGTGGCCCCCGCAGCTTCTTCATTGCAGCACGGAGGCGATCATGCATTGCGATTCCGTCTGAGGCACTCGGCGGAGGAGCTTAAGCCAAGATCTGTTCACTAGCTCAGCCAGCTAAGCGCTACAAATGACCCGCAATATGCTAGAGTGGCCACGGGGGAAATAGAGCTTCCAGACGTGAGCCTCCATCACTAGTGTGCTGAAGTGAGGGAAATTGAGGGGCAGAGAGCGTTTAACCATGCTCGCTCCACTGGCCTCCCGCGTCTCGTTAAAAGCCGATGGCCACTTATGACAGAAGGGATGGCGGAGATGATGAAAGGTAATGGGCCGAGAGGAAAGGGGTCTGGGCTGAAGAGGTCGAAGAAGTCGGAGTGGGGGGCTTGGGAGGAAGAGGCGCAGATGACAGATTCGAATGGTCTTGATTGAAAGAAAGGGGGGAAGTTGGGCCACGGCCACGCACGGCTTCTGCAACAACTGAAATGGCTGCAGGACCTAATCATCTGTCAGTCATCTTCTTCTGTCAGGCCGCAGGAACTAGATAACATTTATTTTCTAAGGAGAGCCCATTAGTGTCTATTCACTCACGGACCGTGTCTCTGCGCTCACTGTGGACTGGGCCGGTCCCCATCGAGCTCCACAGATTTTCCACGCAATTGACGGGGGCCTCCCCTGGAACCGACCCCTTCCGTGTCAGCACGACTGGCTACCAATTTGCGACTGGCAATTGCGTCCTATACATTGTTCCAGTGGCTCTTTCTGAATGTTGATGAGAGCGGGGGAGGGGTTTTGCTTGCTTTTATGTTAGAATAAAAATGCAAATCCTCTAGGGTTCGAAACCGAAATGGGGCCAGTATTAATTTGTCTGTGAGGTGGCAGGAGAAATAGAGAGAGAAGAAGAAGACAATACAGAAGGCTCAGATGAGCCGACAGACTCAGCGACAGACTGGGATGAGCAGGAAAGACGTCGTCCTCTGTGGGCCAGGAGTAGCAAGTAGGCCTATGTTTTATGGAGTTCGATTTCTCTATTTGGTTGTATTTTCAAATGCGAATGGTTCTGCGGTTTGTAAAATAAAAAATAAACATCAATTTTCAAAAATTGTTTTAACTCTAAATAGGTAGGAAATCACCAAAAATAAGAAGTTGGAAGACACTACCTTCCCTTCGTTCCCAGGAGGTTGATTTGTTAATTTCTCCTATGACATGTTTGTTAATGTGAAACTACCATTCTGTGCCTCGATCAATAAACACTCCCAGCCTGCAGTAAGTTTCACATTTCACATTGATGCAAATATTACCAGTGAGGTTTGAGTGGAGTGTGGGAGGGAAGTTGGAGACTGGGGGTGGAAAGAAGAAAGTAACTTTTGAAAGGTCATTAAAGAATTTTCAAAAGAAAGTCAAGGATAAGTATTTCAAAAAGAAAAAATCAGTAAATCCGTAAATTCTGTGTCTCAGTGCAGCGTCTCAAAAATATCTAATGTGCTTTTAAGTGAAATTAAATGTGTTAATTTCTCGATTGTCACTGTATTTATTTAGAACTGTGCATCTCATAATGATACAACATAATGCTGGTTTACACTTTGTCATTAATCGGTGGAATTTGTAGCTCATGGCGACACTCTCTAAACAAACAGCGGTCAGCGTTTCCCCGCTAATGTACAGCAGTTAAAAAGAAAAAAAGGTACAATAAAGTCAACTACAAACTGAGCTAAAAGACATAGACAATAGCCTCCTAAGGCCCCCCACCCCCTCTTCCCCATGTGGATTTTCTTTTGGGTTTCTACGTGTACGTGTGCGCGCAATTAAGTGCAGAAAGTGCGTCTGTAAGTGGTTGTCAGCCTAAAGGAGCAACGCTGGAATTGGCGGGAGCTGGAGCCGATGAACGCACTCGTCCAAAATATTTTCACTTCACATGGGCATGATTGTAATTTCAAGCCGAGGGGAGTCGTCATGTGGTGCATTGACTGGGGGGAGATAACTGGCCGAGGGGAACGTATGTATCCCTGATCTATTCTATCTGCTCTTCCAGCCCACTGCTCCACCAGTATCTATAAGTGTGTGTGTGTGTGTGTGTGTGTGTGTGTGTTCGCATGTTTGACAGGAACAAAGCGGTGGCTCATCGCTGGGAATGTTTTATGTGCTGCATATACTGACATGGTGTCATATCCCATCCCCCCCCTAGTGGATACCTGCTGTCACATCTTCAGAGAGCTTAAACACACACACACACAGAGATATCTGCCGTCCTCACAGCACAGGCGGCTAAGCCAGGTGCCCCTCACTCCGAAAGATAAACCCCCACAAAGCTTGAATGGCAGGTGGAGCGCACACACACGCTCTCCTTTCCATCACAGTTTAGCCTCTACCTCTCTCCATATATTTATTCAAATATCACGCCTTTACTCTCTCTATCCCCAGGCTCGGCTGGGTCACTATTTCACTCTTTAAATACACTGATGTCATCCTGTCACAACAATGCGTCTGCAGATTTGGGCCGTGTTCGTAACTAACAGCTTGTTACTTTCCCCTTTGCGTGCGCCAATAGGAAGGTTGAAGTTCTCTCTAAACTACTTGCGGGTTCTAGCGAAGGGCGTCAGATTGTCCTCTCGGCCTCTGAGGGGCCCCAGTGAAATACAAGGAAGCCGTGTTCAGAGTTCTAAAAAAAATACCTCGCTGATAGACGTGTGGGGCGAAACAGGCGAGTAATGTCTCAGAGGAGATGGCCAGTCCTCATATGCGCTATTGGGGTCAGAGTTTAAATTGGGAAGAAGGGACGCGAGTCGCCGAAAGGGGATTTTAGATTGCTCTTCTGTGCAGTCGGGTGACGGCGCTGATCGTTACATTGGATACATGTAACTGTCCTCAGTGTTGTGTTACATGGGCGGCATGTTTTGTGGAATGAGTCATAAGCTGTGTGCTGTACAGAAAAATGAAGCATGTTTTGTATGTATGCATGCAAATGTATGGGATTAGAGAGCAAATAAGGTTGCAAATACCATCAAGCATTGTTAGGCAAATGTTAGAAAACAATTATTATATTATATTATAATAATAATTCAGCTCAAAGATTTTGAAAACAGACGCTATTTGATGAAGAGTTAAACGTCCGTCCATTCATGTGAGTTTAATGACTCGGTTACATGAGTCCTGTGTGACCTCCATCAGCGAAGTGCAAATCACACACGTAGCTGAAATGAAACCCCACCAGTCGATGGCGCTGACAACAATGACTCGAACCATTGACCCCAGGATGTACACTCATACTGATGGATTTCCCATCTCACCGCGTACGTCCGGGCCGCTGTTGGAAGTCATCAGGAAACAGCCTTGTGCTCACCTCATGTTGCTATGAACGTGATCCAGGACGTCCACTGCGAGTAAAACATTGATGACTTCAAAAAGGCTTACCGAATGCCAAACCACTGCCAGAATGCAGCCTGCTGTGACTAAATGTAACTGTATTGTGACATCGAGAAGAAACTATTTATTATACGTTGCTAGTATTACGTCTAATCACAGCCAATCTCCTGAACCACTTATAACGCTATTAACGGCGTCAATACCATCGATCTTGCGTATTACATCGGCACATTCCTCAATCATTCATCAGGTAACTTTTTGTGCTCTTTGCGTTGCATTGAAATAAATGAGAGGCCTTTTTTTTTTGCCAAAACATGGAGTATATACGGTCTTCTTTTTCCCATGACACATTATTATTATACGAAATACAAATAAGATAATACTGCAAAACTTGATGATGAAACCAAAGCTCCTGTGAGTGAGGCAGCGGGGCAGAGGGGGGGTATCCAGTCGGAGACCTGAGAGGAGCAGAAGTGACCCGCTTACACCCTTGTAGCGCTGTGCAGAGAAAGCGCCGCCAATCTGATCGCTGGAGGTCGGGTCAAAAATACGTTGCACATTCTCGGGCACAGGCACGGTAGAAGTGCGCACTCCAACTATCACATACAAGCCCACACACTGCTTACTCATAGCTCTGGCAAAAGTGCACAGGCTGCTCACAGCATTGGCAAAATAACATGTTCAAAGGCGTGAAAGAAAGGGAGAGTTGGAGGAAGGATTTGTGTGTGTGTGTGTGTGTGTGTGTGTGGGTGTGTGTGTGTGTGTGTGTGTGTGTGTGTGTGTGTGTGTGTGTGTGTGGGTGGATGGGTGCATTTCAACAGATCATTTGTAAACATCTGGGTTCACAATCAGCATCTCCCTCCCTCTAATTAATTCTCCTGCATCCTCTGTTTCCATGTTCATCCTTTTCCCTTTCAGTCTTCCATCTTTTCCACCAACAAATTTCTCTCTCTTCACCATCCTCCTCCTCCTCCTCCTTCTCCTCCTCTCCTTTATCTCCTCCCTCCTTTTCAATTAATCATAAGGCTAATACTTCTAATATAATGGAAACCATCTCAAATGCAGACACGCACAGACAAACCTAACACGAAGACACAAACACACACACACACAGTTTGATGTACGGTTGGTTTCTAATGCCATCGCCATGGTAACGCTCCCTCGCCTCTTTCGCTTGCACAAACGAACAGAGCGCCTATCCCGAGGATCTGTGTGGATTCTTATGTAACTCCCCAGCCCCACGCACGCACTCACAGACAGACAGACAGACAGCTGGGAGTGAGTCAGTGCTCGACCACATAGTGAGAGCATCTGTCATCAACGTTATACCTTTCACTGTGACAAGAACAGTATGTACCGCCGTGTTACTTCAGCCGCATTACGACACACACACGCACGCACTCAGTCCCACACTCACATCCGAGGCTTCTTGGCTGTTCAACTAGTTACGGCAACAGCAGCGGCTCGTGTATCAGCAGAGTAATGACTAGTTGTCCTCCAGGCTGTACACGGAGGTGGCCGCGGGCCCGAATTAGGATGACCGTAGAGTCGTTGTAATGAGGTGATTGTGTCATTTCGGGAGGAAACAAAGTGGGGAGATACCGACAGGTTTATATTTATGCGCGGCGCATGGGACCCGAGCTCGAGGGGACGCAAAGTGTGAAAAAGCAAGTGAGTGGTATGAAGGCAAATCAATGTCAAAATCCAAGAGCGCAAATCGGTTGAAATCAGTTGGTTTCAAACCTCGTCTTTGGATTGGCTGGATTTCTTCTCTGTTGAGAGTTATGCATTCCCAGAACTGTAGAAGCCAATTTTGTTGAAAACCAAAGATTATGATAATACCGAAATTATGATCATAGTTTGATAAAGTTAAAGATATTCACAGATTCAGACTTCCCGGTTCAAACCACACCATTGAAACGTTGTTTTACCAATACAGACCTGTCTTCACGCTGGACCAATTGGTCAAAGTGGGATTCCGAATAGATCAAATGATGGTAAATTAGGGTTGTAGCTGGTTGTCGACAACACTATGGAGTCGGACTTCTGCTTGCGAACGTTTGATTTGCGTGTGTGCATGGACCTGATCTGCACTCTTGGATTTTGACATTGACATCTGCCTTCATAGAGCAGGTGGCTCTGGGGAGCGGGAAGGGGCCACTTGTTTACGTCGCGGACGGACTGTTTTCGTCTGTTGTTTTTTCTCTCACTGGGCCTTGGTGAGGCTGTGATACGTTTGGATGTGTGGTAGTAGTGTGATGCATTGCTCTCACTGGTGTTTGACACCTCCGACGACTGCTGTGTGATTCATTGATGGATCAAAACAGGTTGGCAAACGGGTAGAGAGAGGTTTGATTCAAGCATTATGCTAGTAGAGGGTGGGTTTCCACCCTGTTGGTCAAAAGTACCAAGATCATTTTTGGAGAATGTATCTCTGATTTTTGAGGCAGCGCTAAGAGGGTATACAAACCTCAGAAATGACTTTTTATGCTTAATGGAACTGGGATGCATAGAGATGCTACTCTGCCAGTGAGAGAAGATCATTGACAATCAGACCAGTTCTACACCTCCAGGAAGGGAAAGGAACCACAGCAGCACTTCAGCCAGATTGGTATTTTGCATCAGATGCTTCTCAGAGCGTCAACTGATACCATAGACTTCCATTAAAGGTAAGCTAGACAGTTGTGTTTTTTTTTTTGTATTACTTGCCTCATCCTTAAACAAACGCTGATTTCCTTCTTTTTTTTCAGTTGACTTTACAAAATTTGTTGAACCCAGTGCGGTTCTTTGCTAGCCTTTTCTAACCTGTGGCTCCTGTTAAACCTTCTCATCAAGAATAAAACCTGCTCAATACACCATCAACATGACAGGAAGCCCTTCTGCTGTCAAAGGTCAATCATATAAAATAGTACAGCGTGAGGCTATTAAAAGGCTATTTCCCACGAGTACAGCTGTAACAAACAAGCAACATCCTCCACCCACATATTGTGTAAATGCTGAAAGCCTCTAAGGAGCGGCTTCTCCATCTCAGACATTCGGTCACAGCGTCGGCGTTAATCGCAGGCCGGCGGCTCGTCACAATCGGCTCAACTCGGAATCGTGGCGTCGGCGGAACCTGGTTGAGCCATGGGGGCCAATCGTCTCCCTCCACTTCGAGACATAGTGCGTCTGTTTGCACCGCAGCCTGTGGTGCATGAAAGCTGACTGTCAGGCTCCGCTGACGCACCTGCCTGCAGCCACGCGCTGACTCTCACACACACACACACACACACACACCGAAGCTGGTAATTGGGCTCATAAAGCCAAAGAAGGGCAAAAATCCCTCCCCAACCGGCCCCCTCTGCTTTGGTGTGGCGTGTGAGAGTTTTTCCGCCGGGCAGTTCAAGCGCCTATGCCTACTCGCCATCCTTAAAAAAAAGAAATGCAATTTCCCACGAGGGCGTTGGAGTGTGACAGCAGCAGGTGCCTAATGGGCAAAACTTAGGAAACAGGGCATTACTCAAATCCAGCAAACTCAATTGTATTAATCCGCGGGATTAGCAGCTTTAATTCTCAACACGTCTATAGTTTGAAAAGTCTTGTTTTCTCGCGGAAAATGTGAGGCGAGTGTTGAACCCATTGCAGCGTACGTTTTCCTCCTTGTTCCACTGGATAAAAACGGCCATGTGGCACCCGTTTTTTGATTTCAACATGTGGTAAAGATGACCACGCGTCTGAGACTTCCACCCCTGCACCACCTGGCTCGCCCGCCACTTTCACATGTCTCGCTCATTAACCACGTTGATGCAAAGACCCATCATCTTAACCCCGTCTCCCTGCACACAGCCCCTACAACGCCGCCGAAAAACTGACAGTTTTAATCTCCCTCCCTCCCGTCTCTCTTACATACACGGCTTTCAAAGGGGATTTAGATTACAGTGAACAGAGCTCGCGTCATGACGATGATGCGTGTGTGTGTGTGTGTGTGTGTGTGTGTGTGTGTGTGTGTGTGTGTGTGTGTGTGTGTGTGTGTGTGTGTGTGTGTGTGTGTGTGTGTGTGTGTGAGAGTCTTATTGAAATTCATATGAGGTTTGTTGACTCCCTTCATATAAACAGGTGGCTGTGCAGAGATAACGTGCAGCATATTGTGCCGGCATAGATGCCCTTCCACACGCAAGCACACAAACACAAACACACACACAGGTGCTGTGTGTGTATATTTTTTTTAATTTTAAAGAATTCATCGGGACATTAATTAATCTCTCTATTTCAGCAGAGGAGCGCCGAAGCCTTTCAGGTGTATGAGCAGCGATTCGTGAACACATGTCACCTCGTATCCACCCAGTTTGAAGCTGCAAGAACAAAACAAAAAACAGTTTTGTAGTTGTTGGGGTTGAAAGGTGCACAATTATGGTGCACAAAAAAGAGAAGAGGCCGCGTCTCTCTGGTCCCCACTCGCAGCTACTATTCTTCCAGATATAGAATTAATTATATATATATATCTATTTATATATATATAGATATATATATAGATATATATATCTATATATATATTTGGATGACTCACTTAAGGTCACATGTGTAGTTTAGATGTGCCTGACAAAAAAGTTGAAGGCTATCTTTATTAAACATTTTTGAAAGGAGAGAAGAGGAACGGCAGAGCTCAAACTTTTATTTGAGTCCTCATTGTCAAGGTTACAAGAACCCAACAGCCACTGTACTGATCCACTGCTTAACGAAAAGGTGAATGCAAAGTGTGTCTGTTTGTCCTCTTGTTTGCGTGCGTGAGTGTACAGCCCCGTGTATCATTGTGCAACGTGATCTCCAAAACCTGTTTGTAAAATGTATACAAAAAATTTGACATAGAAATTCGTAACAATACATACTAACAGGCGGTGGTTAACCACGCCCCTTGAGTGAACAACATGGCCGACCATGTTGGATTCTTGAGTGAACGTCTCTCCGCCATGTTGGATTTTTTGAGGGGGTTAGGGATAGTATTGAATTCTTACAAGTTAACATTGATTACTTGTTAAAAATGCAATCATAACACGTTTATTTTACATCGTTAGACTTCACAAAGTGTGTTTACGGGGGGAAGGTCCCCATTCACTTTGAATAGGGTGACGTCATCAGTTGCCAGTCCGTATTTATTTAGTATGTATCACTACGAATTTGTATCTTCAAGATTTTCGTATAAATTTTTACAAACAGGTTTTGGAGATCAGGCTGCATTGTGAGAGTGCCATTTCTTCTTTGATCCTGATGAGAGAGGGTTTTCCTTCTTTGTTTTTTCGGTGTCTCCTGAAGCCTAACACTGTACACTCTCACACTCTGACCTCGACACTTCACACCCGGTCCCGGGCGAACCTCTGTACTGATTTCTCATCCCAAAGGCTCCGAAACGCAGGACGACAGCGCCGACAAAAGCCAATTCAATTCATCATGGCGTATTCAAAAACAATTCGCACTGGGCTGCAATGATTTAAGTGTTAAAGGTTCTTTGGATTAGACTTTTTTTTCTGCTGTCCCATGGCAAAACTATATATTTTTGCAAATAGGAGAGTTTAGTAATGTGTTTCAATACGTCAAACATATAAGAGAGTGCTGTCATAGTTTTATTTTTATTAATTTTTTATTTCCTCGACTATTCATATTAACGCCAGGTTTCCAATTAGTCTGCAACCTCTCAGTCCATTAAAGGCCACCGTAGCTGAGCCAGAGACAGAGAGGTGGACATGTTCCAGTTCCTCGGTGACCATCGGACCGTTCACGGCGGTACGTTATAAATAACCAGATGCTCCTTGAATGCCGCTGTGACTCACTCAGCCCACACAGCTTCCATTCCAATGTTACAGTAAACACTAATAGCCCCGTTCTTGTATACTGTGTACTGGGATCACACAGGGCTACATCATTGTCGGCCGTTCACTGAGGAATGCGCGAGTGCATCTTTTATTTGGTTTTGGACAAAAGGGGGATTTAAACTGCTTTCCGCAGCATTTCAAATAAAAACAAAAATTCTGCTTTTGCAAAGTCCTGTTCTGCAGAAATGAGACGACATGGCGTTCAAAATTCATGCGGCAAAGGGTTCAAATGTGTCCCAGGTTAGTTCTAGTTGCAGTGCCTGTGAATGACATAAGCTGACGGGAGGTGTGCGTGGAGCCAAGCTGTTGCCTAGCAATGCCATGCTGCTGAATTGGTCCTTAAGATGAAAGGGACGGTAATTCCAGTTTTGCCTCCGATACTACCGAAATGGGATTTCTTGTTGCTAAAAAACAGTACATTGAACAATATATTTACATATTGTACCCTGTGTATCTACAATACAAAAACAACCAAAGCTACCAGGAAACATTCCATTTTATATAAATCATTAACCAAAGAGTTGAAGCAAGGAGAGAGAAATTGGGACGTAAAGAGGGATTTATAAGAGAATCAGTCTGACGGCTGAAATAGCAGCAATCCCAGCATGGAGCCGCCACGCTGGGAGAGAATGATTTCCATTCTGCCCATTTCCTCTTTCCCATTAGCTTGTTTATCACTTCACAATGCAGATGTCCGCGGCTCATACATCAGACCTCTCTGTTGCCTGTGTTTTTGTGCTATTAGCTTGTGAAATTTTAGTTTCCTCCTGTGTTCATTAGCATGCCCTGGTGCTTCAGGGTTCATTATGCATTCCTCAGGCCTGGAGCTTCCAGAGGGCTGGACGTACATTGGCAACATGGGTAAATGTGAAAAGCATCCAATGACGGGCCTTTGTAGAGAAGTTGTGTGGGAATACACAAAAGAAAAGATACGGACAAACAATGGATATTTAAAAATATATTATATTCAAAGAAGAGTCCCTCGAGAGCTGCTTTGAACTAGACCGCTGAACATGAACACTCAATAATAGAAATTATTGGTACTTATCTTGAAAGCTCATTAAAGAAAGATTCAGCACAAACATACGTGTCATCTGGACCTGATTCTGAGTACAAACTGGCCCAAAGTTTTTTCCCCCCAACCACAAAGCGGAGATACACCTTCAGCTATTACACCCAGCGGCCGGTCTGCCCACATCCAGACGGACGCGGAAATCCACGGATTTCCAATGAGGTAAAAAACAAATAGTTTGGTGATCCACTCATTGTCGAGTCAGAGCTGCAGTTGATTGTTGATGCTTTTGTTAAATGGGCTCCGATGAAGCGGTAAGTGCACCAATGTTTTTGGCAACTGACCGCCATTTTTATTGTCAGGAATAAACAACTTTTTCTCTCACTCAGTTGTGTATTCCTTCGGGCGAGAGATCGTTCCTTCGATGCCCTCCCTCCTTTGAGTTCCAACAAATGAGTTCATTTCTGTGCGTTGCCACTCGTGCGTGAAGACGCGTTGGAGGAGAGTCACTTCGATGTGTTGAGATCCGCAGACAAAGCCTGAGCTGGAACTATAGATTTTTCAGGAGGAGCGACACACAAACACAAAAGCACTGACCATTGTGGCCATCAAATTCCGAGATTGTCCCCCCTTTCCTCCCCGCCCACACCTGATAAGGTGCATTAAAAAGGTGTTTGGTGTTTACAGCAGCACTAATCTTCCATCAATCGCTTCCCCTCTCTCTCGGTTCCTCATCTCCTCCCTCCTCTCTGCTGTTTCCCTTCCCCTCTCTTCGTCTCTGTCGCTGTCCTCCAGCTGGCTAGCTGAGATAACTCCTCCACACCGAGGTACTCTCAGCTCATTGGAACGCAGGGGGCACCAACCGAACCCTGCATCGTTAGCGGCGAGCTCCTAACTGTTGTCGGACTGTTCCAACATGTCCGCCACGTCCCAAACTCCGGCCTGCTTGTGTCTGCGGCGTTGCTGCGTTCATGTTGATTCCTCTTCGACCAAGGAGCCGAGAGATTTGTTTGATCGATGACTCTGCACTCTCTCAATTAAATTGAATGTGTCAGAGAACGTACTGAAACTTTGTGTTTTGATGTCTTCACCGACCTGTTACACAAAGAATCCACCTAAAGTCATACAGCAAGTAAACATTGAAACCGATCAATCACAGAGTGACGGTACATGACGCACACCGCATGCTCATTTGCCACATCCAGGAAAGGAAGGAATGCTGCTGATGTGAAAACATTGAGTTTTCCACTCATTTGAATCCCCTCCTCTCTGGGTGTCATGCTCGTGCACTGAACGATTTGGCTTGAAACTCGACTGGCTCTTACGAACAAGTGTGGAAGCAACTGTGTTTGGAAACACGGTGCTGTGCTGCCATCCTCTGTTCACACCACATAGCTGCTCGGTGCGCACCAATAAAGTCTCCCTATACATTTGGAATAGTTCTAAACAAAGTAGAAGTAATATAGAAAGGTATTCCAGTTAGAATATTGATCCATGATCAGAAACTTCTTCAAATGCACCGTTCTGTCCCGACCGATGCTAATACTTATTCTCTGGGTGTGTTCATCACTGACACACTGGGATCCAGTGGGGAGACAGAAAAAGTTTGGCTGGTCTATAACCAGGGGGCTGTCCAACTATCTGATTTGGCTGCAATATTTGACCTTTTTCCAAAGCGCATCTCGGCTCCAAGCTTCAAATATGATAACATTTCCAACAGAAAGGTTAATAGGCAAATTTACAGAAGGTCAAAGATCCTCCACTCCCCCAATACAACACACCCTCAGTATAGCAAACAAACAAACAACTCCATAGAAGTGCGTCTGAAAGGCCAAATGAGTGTGTGTTTGAGGGAGCACTGATTCGTAATTAGGTCAGAAAATGTGGAATTTAGGTGGTCCAGATATTCTGAAAAGTATTTCTAGTTAAATAACAAAAACTTTGTTATTGTATACTATTAACCAACTATTAACTAAACCTAGTGAATCCACAAAATGGCAAGCTCAATGTAATCATATACATTAAATTAAATAACTCCTTTGTAGTTGTTGTTACTTATAATGTAAACAACATCAAATGATTAGAATTTAAAAAAATTGTCTTAACAACCTGAACATTTTGTGTACGGTAGAATATGGGAATTATGAGACTGGGACATTTAACAAAACTGTACACACTCTTATGAATTGTAAGGATTCGTGTGATTGCAAAACTAACAAATGAAGAATATTAAAACAAAAACTGTGAGATACTACCAGAAAAATATTTTTGTATCATATGCAACACAAATCAATACAAAAAAAGATTGCTAAAAAAAATTAGATGTGTTAACACCAGTGACGCCAAATAACACCAATAGCCTTCTTGGCGTCTACATTTTTCCTCCAATATCAATGCATGTTTGAAACTATTTAGTAAAAAATTTATATAACTTAATTTGAAAACATTGAATGCCGAGATCAAACTCTAACCCTTGAAGAGTTTGTTAGTGCAGATGAACAATACTGAATATTACCGTTTTTTTCCCTATTATAATCTTCGTCATTTATAATATACAATATATCGGCAGGCCAGCTGTAATAGTAACTAAACATAATCCTGCGGACCAAATGCGGCCCGCGGGCCTTAAGTTGGATAACAATTAAAGAAAAACCTGCAATATTTATAATGGTTACCATGGTTGACATGTTTTCAGGCAAATCAAAATCATTAAACTGTTCAATTTAATCCATTTTAGTGTTTAATTTTGAACCATGCGACCAATAAATGACACACAACACAAATGGCAGCCTTGAAAGGTTCCCTCAAAATTCTGAATGAAGTAAGTCAACTTATGCCTTTGTCCATTGCATTTCCTCAAAGGACCTCTTATCCAGGAACAATCAATAAAGAAAAGAAAAAAGTCAGTGTAGTATTTCAAAATAAAAGAGTTTTGTCGTTGTAATTTAATATTCTTTATAATAATTAGGTATTTAAACGTTTTTTTTAACCGTGTCAATGTTATATTTAATATAATTGCCAGAATGTAAAATTGAACATTATAAGAATAAGCTGTTATCACCAGTTCAACATATATAATTTATGTAATAACTAAGTGACGTTAAAGGATTTCAGTGACAGCACCTCCAACTCTTTTTGGTAGAATGACCCAATCACAAAGCGGCGTCCGGATTGTGAGCTAATGCGTGCCAAAGGGCCAAACGTCAAGTGACTGTGGAACAATGCTGCACGTCGCTGTTGTTGTCACTGATCGTGTTTCAATGAGTCCACGTGCACAGCGGCCTCTAGCTGAATAGCGCGGTTGCGTGTTTCAGCCAGCAGGCGGCGGTGCGCCCCGCTCATAGAGCACTGCAGTGCACGTATGATGAAAAACAGGCAAATGTTTTCAAGTGAGAAGTTACTTGAAACAATGACTTGAGTGGATTGGTGATCATGAAAATACTGTAATTGATTAATTTCTCTGTTGATCAGTGAATCCAGAGTCTGTTACAGCTCGAAATATTTGTAATCAATGATTCAGCCCCAATCCATCATTTATTCTAATTGCATTGTCTCATATGTATGTGCTCTATATATTATCACTCCATTGTTTTAGTTTGGTTCCATGAAGATTTTAATATTGAGCTTTGTTTATTTCTATGAAGGGCCGATGAGGACAGGCATTGAATACTAACTTAGGCCATAAATGCTGTGTTATGTGACACTGGTCCTTACTATAAACGTGGCCTTATTAATATCACCATGACATATATAAATAAGGCTTTAACAGGGCTTTCAACAATTCAAGGATGAGAATGAACTATCATGCTTACTAATCCTCTACTTATAACAAGCACGCAATCATATAAATATAGGTATAGAGTCACATATAATTTTCCCAAAGAGGCATATAAGCCAGATGAGTTTTATTTAAAGTATTGTCTGTGTTTTGTATACTTGTTTTCGTTGAACTTTGTGTTTTTGTGTAAACGCCCTTGTAAAGGGTCCCCATTATGACCAGATTATCTTATAAAAATGAATCTAAATGAATGTTTTACATGAATATGTCCTGACAAAAATAAACAAGTCATTGACTTGCAATCATATCATACATTCTCATATCTCTCAATCATCCTCAGTGTAATGAATACAAGTGAAGACAATATACACCATTACGATTGGCCCTAGAAGGAGACAAAATCCTCTTTCCATCCATCTCATGCCAGTCAGGGAGACTTACTCAGCAAAAATGCTCAAAATGCAATCTATAGCAAACACAATGTAGTAACACAATGGATCCATCACAATCCCTCAGACATGAGCAGTAACAGCCCATCTGCTTCCTATCGGTGGTTGGTTGCATCTAGTCTTTTCCCCGGAGAACATTAATATTGATGCCGTGGAGGAAGGCTGACCAAGCTCTCTCTCTCTCTCTCTCTCTCTCTCTCTCCCCATCCCTCCCTCCTATACCCTCACCCTAGATACAGGCTGGCGCGCACACACCGGCAGACTCACTCAGCTTCCGCATAGCTCTCCCTTCTACATCTCTGTGTCTCCATCCCTCCCTGCGCTCCCTCCGCCCGGTGGATTTTAGCCCCGCTGCTGTGTTGAACACCGGTAAGAACGAACCGTCTCGCCGCCTGTGTGTTTTCTCATTGTCTCTGTGTCCGCGTGTCCCTCCCGTGGCTCGGTTTTACCCGGAGCCAAACAAAGGATTGGGGTGTGGCTGGATGGAGGCTGATGGCTGCTGTGAGATGAGGGGAGAGAGGGATGTTGAGGATGATGATGGTGGTGGTTGCTCCAAGAGAACAATATAGCAGATGTTAAGAGTTATTGTGTTTACTGACAAATTGGAGCAAAAAAAGTGGTTTACGACTGCTTCCTGTTGATATAAAGACTCGGCTGAGCTGGATACAGACACCACGTAGCAGCTCGAGGTCAATTGAGAGATGATTCAGTCAGCCTCGTACCAAGAAAGTGAAGCATTTTAAATATCGGCTGTCTGTTTCTATGTCGCAGCCATTTTATTATAGGCCCCCCAGTCAAATTCAGACGGGTAAGAGGGATGTTACACTACAGCTTGCTCTGCAGAATGACTGGCTGGTGGGCTTGTCGCATTTCCACAGCAGTCTGTGACGGAGCAGCGGGGACGAAAACAGGCGTGACTCAGCCAGACTGCATGAGGCAGATTAATGCGGCCTGGTGGGCAACATGACTGCAGTGGAGCGTCGCTTCCAATCCACGAGGCTGCAGGGGTGGATGCAGAGGCAGCGAGAGGGAGAGACAGAGAGAGAGGGGATTGCGTAGGAGGAGAACAAAGACGTCGGCTCAGGACAAAGGGAGGAACCGAGGGATGTAGATAGAGGAAAGAGGCACATCTTAGCTGGTATTTTACAGACGGGAGCATGTGGGCATGTTGAAGCCACTCCCTGTATGTGATGGTTACAATGATCGCCTTTGACAGCAGAAACCATCCAGATATCCTTCTTTTGAAAACCTCGGTCCAACACTGTATGATAAATTTTGCGTCACTGCTCCATAATCAGTGTGACAGCCGTCGGGAACCGTCAAACTTGTGTGCTCAGGTGTTTTCTCTTTCCTTCCATCTTTCGCAGCCAAGATGTCAGACAAGCCTGACCTGACCGAGATCGCCCGTTTCGACAAGGCGAAGCTGAAGAAGACGGAGACAAAAGAGAAAAACCCTCTGCCCACCAAAGAGAGTGAGTGTCCCTCTGCGTGTGTGTTTCTAGACAGCGGGGGGAAATGCTGCAACATCAGCAGATCTTTGATACACAGCAAATCCAGGAGCAGCACGGCGCACGCACTGCACACAAGCCTAAAGTATCTCCCTCTTTCTCTTCCTCAGCCATCGAGCAAGAGAGGAAAGGCGACGCCACACCCTGACTTCTGAGCACAAGAAGAAAAAGACGCTGAGATGCCACAGCAAAAAGCACTTTCTTTTGATTATCACAGTAATTCAATCTCTTTCTTTGTCCTTGGATAAGGGAGCTCCTGAGCTACCTTGGGGGTCGCCGTAAGGGTACATGGCATCCTCACATGGGGGGGGAGGGGGTGGGGGTGGGGAGCTCTCTTACCACTATGGGTGGAAAACCAAACTTTAGCCT
This sequence comes from Gasterosteus aculeatus, assembly GCF_964276395.1. NCBI lineage: Eukaryota > Metazoa > Chordata > Actinopteri > Perciformes > Gasterosteidae > Gasterosteus > Gasterosteus aculeatus. The sequence goes on along the minus strand of NC_135691.1, from coordinate 14,580,820 downwards.
GGGTGCCTGTCTCGCACTGTTAGCCCACAGCTAACATGTCTCCAATATTGCCAAACTAGGGAGTGGTGTAGTGATGTAGCACGGAGGGATAGACAGGCATCCAGGCTCTAGGGGAGAAGGGGGAGGGGTGACTACAGTTGTGGGCGCACTCAGTCTAATCATGTGGGATGTTTTCTTAATAAACTTTTTACTTTTCTTCATGAAATAAATATGAAGACATGGAACCATGTGCATATCGCTGTCTCCTTTGTGTCCACATGCAGATTCTTATAGATACCCATGCGGCATGGACTCGTCCTGCACGCTGTGGAATTAATACACAATAACAATGGCTTGTCTGGTGTGCTTTCAATTGACCTGCAAGGGATAAAAATATAGTTAGACTTATGTAATTCAGGTCTTATGAGTGCATATTCATGGTCATAGTTCAAAGCACAAACAGGAGTCAGATCCCTGTGTGCTTTACCAAAACAAACATTTAAGAACACAGGATGGAAACACCAGTTATTTGCCTTCACTATAAGTCCAAGTCACTACTATTAAACATCATCATCACGGGCGTATTGCAATAAAAATGAATCAATAAATGAATAAAGAGGATAACAAAAGTCAACTCCTCATTATGAGTTTCATCGTCTCCTTTAAATTGTCTTATAGGCAGCTATCGATATTGTTTCACGCTAGATTAGATTGTTACTTTTTGCTTAGCATTACTTGATGCACAGAAAATTAACAGGTAATTCTAATCTTTATTCCTATTTATTTACATATTTATATAAAGAAACAGGGTCAAATCCCATGTATGCATGAGTAGCTATCTGCATGTAAGCATATACATGGTCAATAATGCTGGATAAGGATAAGAAAGCTATTTGTATTGTTCTGGCACGTTATCAACCAAACGAGCACTCATTGAGGAAGTCAAAAGAGCAACAGCTGGCTAGCTGGGAGGTGGTAGGGGGACCCTGTGACACTGAGCTATGGAGTAGCCGGGGTTCGAACCAGCAACCTTGCGGTTCCCGGAGCACCCTCCCTATAGTCCATGCGCCACCCCTCGACCAAGTAACAATATCACTATGATAAAAAAAAAAACACATGCCATACAAATAACAATAATGATATTTCAAAACATCCCTTTTGTTACACAACGTCTTGAAATACGCACTTCCTACCGACCTTCCCCGCATTCACGCTTCTTGACATTCAACAGAATGATCTACAGTGTGGCCTGTCGTTTCTCGTTTTATCACGGGTTATTTACTGCCTTTATATCCATGTTCATTTGCATGTGATGTCGCAGGCTGGCGTCAGCAGTCCTCGCACCCATCCCCAGCCTGTGAAGCCCGTCACCTCCCGAGCCTTTAGTGCTCCATTTCTCTCACCTCACATGGCCATAAATCACTGGTCAGCGCTCCCCGGACGGCTTAATGTGTCAGAGATGTCTGTTAGAACAATTTAATTAGCACGCATTTTGACTTTATGTTATTCTAAGCTTGGTGTATATCAAGGGTAACCCATACCCTGGCGTTTCCTCTCTTCCTTCCTTAAGTGGTTACTCAGCAGGCAGTCGGATTTCCGCGGTTACCTAAGCAGGCAGTTGAATTTTAGTGCACCTATATGCTAACATTTACGGTATTACATGAACGCTGACTGAAGTATGTGTGTAAAGAACATCTCTGACTACTCTTATAAATAATGAAATGTTTTACTGTACAAATTTAGAGAATTATCCAAAGTCCTATTTGCAAGGATTTCTCAATATCTGCAATACAAACGATGACTATACTCTTGTACAGAAAATGAAATGATTTTAGTGAAGTATCAAATTGATCATTTCTCCATATTTGAGCAGCAATACAAATTCCAGACAAAGATAATGTACATGTGGACCGCTCTATGATACAGTTAAATACAATTAAATATTTGTTCTATACCAATTAGGAGATTTCCACCTAAGTAAAAGGTATGAGCGTAAAGCTAATATCTCAGAATTTGAAGTCATGTTAAAGATGTGTGTTCAGGAGACCTCCGACTATTCCTCTGCTGAAGGAAATATTTCTATTGTACAGATAGTGATATTCTGAATTAAAATTGCATTTAAACATTTAGAAAGTCAATATATAAATATTTGAGCTATTATATAATATTGTTTCTTAATGCTTCCAGACAATGTTGGAAGTATATACAGTTGTGGTCTTTTTGTATACAGTTGTAAAGAGCATGTATATTATGGCTTGCCTTGAGTTTCCAATGATTTCTACACCTAGAACTTATTTGTCCGTGATAAGATGATTGGAACACATTCTTCTTTGTCACAAAATACATTATTAGGTTCATTATTAAATTAGGTTATTTTACGAATTTAGTAGGAGGCTTCTAAAAAATCGTTTAATTTGTAGAGTAAAAATATTTCATTTTCTGTCCTAAACATTCTTGTTTGCCTGGAATTATTTTAAAACGCATTTTTATTGCAGCTCAAAACAAGAAATTGAACACATACTTATTGGACTTCTGTCAAAGTAGTGGGACAATTTGTAAAGTAACTATTTAGAGGTCAGAGAGGTCCTTGACACATTTTATTGCAGCTAAAATATTGATTGATTATCTTTTTTGAACATATGGGACATTTTTCATTAGAGAAATCGCTAGATTTGTACAGGAAAAATATTTAATCATAGTAGTCAGATGATGGTCCTGAACACACATACTTCATTCCGTCATTGTCCTGAATTTTTAATCATTCCGCTAACATGTTTGATACCGTAATTGTTAACCTAAAGGTGCACTGACATTCAAGTCCCTGCTGACTTGACCAGTGCCTGTTAAATTCACCGCAGGATGAAAGCATAAATAAATACATCAAATCCATAAGAGCTCCTAAATTGTTATTATCGTGACTTTACGCTGACAGTTTATATTACTAATAATGCAATTAGCATACGACCACTGTCAAATACTTGTTGACAGGGCACCAATATTTCAGTTTTGTCATTTTAAAACGATGATAATAATAAATAAATTGAATTAACGTCTTTAAATGACGTAGCCCACGTGATTGGCCCTTCAGAGTTTCGGTGTTTATGAGAAAACTATAGCACCGACGCTGACATACGCCCCTCTGCGTTGACTACTATTGTTTCCGCCTTATTAACCCGTTGAATTCGTTGAAGGGGCCACCGGGTTGATGACAAATTACGAGCCCTTGCAGATTGATTTCTAATCGCTCCGTATTATTTCCCAACAAGGTGTCGACGGTCTTCGGGTTTCAGTCGAATCGCCGAAGGAACGCGGCCGATATCTAATTAGTGGGGATTATCCTCACCTACTCTCCGCTGTTGTGTGGAGGACCTCGCCCGGCCGCCCGGCTATTGTCCGCGGCGCAGAGTGGATTGTTGTCTTAAGGGGATCTTGAGTGGCTTAACGTGGATTTGACATGTGTGAGCAATATGATCGACAAAAACTATAATGATAATCACTAACTAACCCGGTACCTTCCCTCGCGTCAAACCGGCACGGTGATGATTGCTGATGATCGCAGTGATTGTGGAGGCTATCAAGGATAATCACAATTAATCCCAGATCTCTACAATGAACGATGATCGAAATTAATCTTTTTTTTTGTATTAACATCTACAAATCTAAACCACCCATGAAACCAAATGTACCGTGCAAAGTTGGCTAAGACATACAAACTCGTATATTTAGTTTTCCTTCTTGTAAATTCCAGACTGTTTTAACACCAAGTGGTTTCCCAGGGAAACATCTATTATCCTATTATCAAGACGATGCCAATGTCGCCGATGTGTGAGGCAGTATTTACATGACTATATACCATCAGCTACTGAAAGACTTTATGGCTTTGTGGTCGGTCTTTTCCCCCTTGGGGTACTGGTGCCATTCCCAAACGTTTCCTACACATGATGCCTCAAAGATGCCCGTCAGTACTGAACGTAAATTTAATTATGAGGAGCCATATTTCATATCATTCACGTCGGAGCTTCCTTGTGGCCTCGATACAGCAGCCATCCCCTCTTCACATCCCTTAACAATACATGCTGGCAATCCACTGCACATGCTTGAGTTGCTGGGGGAAAGCGCTTTGGGATTAGAGCCTGGGAAAGGCAGGTGAATGAATGAGGGGCTGTTTAAGTGTCTGGGTCTTTGAAGTGCACTTATGCACCGACGGCTCCCATTTGTCTGCGGGACGCGGCCATCGAAGTCGTTGTCAACACTTTTTCACAGCGAAACGTTACCTGCGGGACAAATCTGTCAATCAAAGGGGGCAGGGACATATAAATATCATCGGCGAGGAGTCCGGCCAGAACATCGGATGCCCTCTTACTCTTGCTCTCTCCTGGCACTCACACCCCGGATACAAACGCACAGGGATCCGTTTGGAATACGGCTGCTATGCGACCTTTGAATCTCCATCCAGCCATGGTTCTGTCCATGTGCTGCCATGTCCACTTCGCATTAGCGTGGTATGTGGCTTACTTTTGGATTAATTCATATAATCATGCAGTGTGATTAGTGTTTGTCAGTAGTCTTGGATTAACGCGCTGTCTTGTTTTCTTCCTATAGGACGGTGAATAATTTCCTTATGACTGGACCTAAGGTAAAAAGAAGATATACTTTTGCTTCATTTGTCCATCTACTGAGCATAACATTTATTCTGTAAATTCAAAAATATGGATTGATTTCTTAAATATCTAATGTTCCCTTTTTCGCTCCCAAGGCTCTTCTCACCTATGCTGGCAGTGTGCAAGTTGGCGCACAGAATGGAATACAAGAGTGTAAACACCAGTTCGCGTTGGAGAGGTGGAACTGTCCGCAAAATACCCGCCAGTTATCCACACAAAACGGCATTCGAAGTGGTAAGATATAAATATTCATACTTAAGTTACCGGTTGGAACCACATTTATTAAACACCAAACACAACACAACATTACTTTTACATGCTTTTACGCACGGTTTGCGCGTCTTTACGCGCAGTATTTGAGCGATACATTTTGCACTGTGGCTCCAAATTGGATGTGTGATCATTTTTCTTTCTCACCTCTTGTAGCCACAAGGGAGACGTCTTTTATCCATGCGATCAGCGCAGCAGGAGTGATGTACACGCTCACCAAGAACTGCAGTATGGGAGACTTTGACAACTGCGGCTGCGATGACTCAAGAATTAGACAGACAGGTACGGTTCGAACATCTATTAGACATGCCTGGTTTCTTTACAGTTAGAACTGTTATCACATGACTTTTCCTTCTGAGAACGGAATGTCCATTTTTTAATCCAACAGGTGGTAGAGGTTGGATTTGGGGAGGCTGCAGCGATAACGTGGCGTTTGGAGACAAGATCTCTAAACAGTTTGTGGACGCGTTGGAAAGTGGGCACGACTCGCGCGCAGCAGTCAACCTGCATAACAACGAGGCAGGCCGACTGGTAAGATATGCATTCACTATTAATTTGTTATTTTATTAAGGGATGTGTTTCAAATGTAAACAAGTATACGAGGAAAATGCGCTGTCTTATATTAGGGGCATTTACGCACGGGCAGAGAAAGTTGTGCATTCCCTCACTAATACTCTCGTTCTCTCTACAGGCCATCAAAGCTACAATGAGGAGAGCGTGCAAGTGTCACGGAGTGTCTGGGAGCTGCAGCATCCAGACCTGCTGGATGCAGCTGGCCGACTTCCGAGAGGTGGGGAACTACTTGAAGGGGAAGCACGAACACGCGAGGAAGCTGGAGATGGACAAGAAGCCGGCGAAGGCCGGGAACAACGCGGACAACCGAGGGGCCATCGCGCAAGCCTTTCGCAGCATCGCCCGCACGGAGCTCATCTACCTGGAAGACTCCCCGGATTACTGCGTCAAGAACCGGAGCCGGGGGTTTCCGGGAACCGAGGGGCGCGAGTGCCTGAAGGGAAACAAGAACATGTCCCAGTGGGAGAGAAAGAGCTGCCGCCGGCTGTGCTACGAATGCGGCCTCCAAGTGGTGGAGAAGCGCATCGAGGTGGTCAGCAGCTGTAACTGCAAATTCCACTGGTGCTGCACAGTGAGGTGCGACAAATGCACGCAAGTTGTGACAAAATATTATTGTGCACGTAAAGAAGGGGGGAGAAAACCGCAGAATAAAACCAGGCGCAGGCACCGTGCAAAGGGCAGGCACTGACGTTATCCATGACATCGTCAACATACATCATCACTCGATCAAGGAGCATTATTCTGTACTGTATATGTTGTTTTCCACCACATCACCTGAAGCCTTTTAACGCACTTGATCTAAGCTATTTGATCCTATAAATCACGGGATGTACTTTTGGAGGACCAAACTCTTTCGTTTCGAGCAATTTGTTGCGTCCGACTTCTGAGAAGTCTGAAATGTTGCATCCTGGGAGATGTTTTATTAATTGAAAATGTTACCTAATAAACCTTATTTGTTGTAGAATACGCATGAGTCCAACTGATTTGTGAGTGGCAGACGTTTGTATATTGGTGCCATGGTGTAAGAAATAAATTAGTAGCCGATATTGCCATCCTTTGATGTGCGCATATAGGCGTTTCCTGAACTCGTCAACCAATCAGCTGTCTCGGGCCTCGGGGACAAAGAACAAGCATTTCCATTTGTTCCTCATTCAAATAAAGAAGAGAAGAGAAAGTTGCGGCACACGGGGCCAAATAGATCTCTGCTTGGAGGGACATCTCTGGAGGCAAAAATGGTGCCTGCATTTTTTTGGCTGCTACCTATTTTATACAAAACGGGACATGCTTGGTAAGAGACTATATGCTATTTACCAGTATCTTCTCCGTGTGTGTATGTCGTGTGTTTGTGTGTCAACCTACATTGGTCTCACTCTTTGCAATCTTCCCCTCAGGGTGGCAAGTAACTTTCTTATGACGGGACCTAAGGTAAATATAAATTAGCATGACTGGCAAGTTTAGGATACCGTTTGGAAATGTGCGTCGGACCGACAGAATGACTTTGCCTCTCCCGCAGGCCCATCTCACCTACGCAAGAAGCGTGCAGGGGGGCGCACAGACGGGGATCGACGAGTGCAAACACCAGTTCGCGTGGGACAGATGGAACTGCCCCGACTCCGCCACTCAGCTCAAAGGACTAAAACTCGGTAAGTGGATAATAAAAAATACAATCATGCGCGGCAGGTCCTCAAATATAGAAGAAACCGGTCGTTCGTCAAACGTGTCAAGAACGAACAATGACCATATAAGATGTGTTAACAACAAAAAGGCTGAGTTTTTTATTTGGCTCTGTTCTCTCTCTCTCTCTCTCTCTCTCTCTCTCTCTCTCTCTCTCTCTCTCTCTCTCTCTCTCTCTCTCTCTCTCTCTCTCTCTCTCTCTCTCTCTCTCTCTCTCTCTCTCTCTCTCTCTCTCTCTCTCTCTCTCTCTCTCTCTCTCTCTCTCTCTCTCTCTCTCTCTCTCTCTCTCTCTCAGCCACGAGGGAGACTTCTTTCGTCCACGCCATCAGTTCCGCGGGGGTCATGTACACTCTGACCAGGAACTGTAGTCTGGGAGACCTCGACAACTGCGGCTGCGATGTCTCCATGAACGGGAAGATCGGTGAGCTTCTATGAGGAAAAACACACTAGACTGTAATCTCGTGCATACTGTGCGCGAAAAACTTTTATTAATTATTTATTTGTACAACTACAATTGAAGTAAATGGGTTTGTGGGTACAGGCGGTCGCGGCTGGCTGTGGGGCGGCTGCAGTGACAACGTGGATTTCGGAGAGAGGATCTCCAAACAGTTCGTGGACGCGCAGGAGACGGGGCAGGACTCCAGGGCTGCTGTCAACCTGCACAACAACGCAGCGGGGAGGCTGGTAAGTCACGTTCACGTGCGCGCGCGCACACACACGCCTGTTATCTGTTATCTCACCTCACGTCACCTGGACTCGTTGTCAGCAGCTGACTTTCTACGCTTCTAACAGGCCGTGAGGGCAACGATGAAGCGCATCTGCAGGTGTCACGGCATGTCCGAGAGCTGCAGCGTCCAAACCTGCTGGACGCAGCTGTCCGATTTCAGAGAAGTCGGCAACTACTTGAAGCTCAAGCACGCGCAAGCCCAAAAGCTGGACGTCGACAAGAAGCGCATGCGCGCCGGCAACAGCGCGGTCAACCGTGGCGCGTTCGTGGACGCGTTTGCCGGCGTCGCGCAGACGGAGCTCCTCTACCTGGAGGACTCGCCAGACTACTGCAGGACGAACGCCAGCATGGGCCTCCACGGCACCGAGGAGCGCGAGTGCGTGCAGCACGGAGAGGGCCTGACCCCGTGGGAGAGGCGCAGCTGCCGCAGGTTGTGTCACGAATGCGGCCTGCGGGTGGAGGAGAGGCGCACGGATGTGGTGAGCAGCTGCAACTGCAAATTCCACTGGTGCTGCACGGTGAACTGCGACGACTGCTCTCAAGTGATCATGAGACACGTGTGCTCCCGGAGGGAAGGCGCGGACGGGAAGGGCCTCAGACGGAGACACCGTGCACACAAGTGAAAGACATTCAATAAATAAAAAGATACATATATATGTGTGTGTATATAGAGAGAGAGATGTATTACATGTCAACATCACATTGAAGTCTGCTAAAATAATGTCTGTTTGCACTTGTTCTATTTATGAATAATCTGTTGTGTTTAATTAAAATAAAAGCTTATCAACAAAGTCTTCTCCTCACTTGGTAAATTCCCCGGGTTCCTGAATTTTATGACAGGGCCCACAAGTGTCTATTAGAATAAGAATGGGGCGAATACACTTAACAGGGGGGATTACATGGATAACATGGTGGAGTTTGCACCTATCCAAGTTGCTGATCCAGCATTGATCCACTATCGCTTTGATGTCAACGTGTATTGATGCCGTTCAAAGAGCAGCGAGTCTTTGAAAGACAATAGGCATTTCCCTCCGCTATGGCAGTAACTATTTGGCCTTATAATCCGTGACACCTCAGCCTACACTGCCTTTGTCGCGTACCAAGGCCAATGTATCACAATGCATCAAAGCTACCAGGGCTGCACCGAATGGCGCCAAACTCTGCTGTTTCTCAGCAAAGACATTGAAATCCCAAATACTGCAGTGTTATGTGAGGCCACCTTTCTGAAAGAGCGCAACTCGGGTACCACCTCGAAAGCAAATTCATTTATAATCTTATAATTTGCGAGTAATTATCCCTGAGAGAAGCCTCGTCTCCGCCCACCCGGCCCCTCTTCATCTGAAGAGCCATTCATTTGGCTCCTTCTACCTCCTCTACCCCCTGTATCTCCAGAAATCTTCCTCCCAGCTGGACGTGTCATAAATCCGCCACGGCTTCAGCTAAATGACTGATGGCATGGGTATTACCTTCGTTAGGGAGGGGGGGTCATGCCTGGGGGGTTAGGGGTGGGGGTTCTTGGAAACATGGCTGTTTCCCTAAATTTACAGAGCAGTTACTGCGGGAGCAGTGAAGAGGGAGATTTTGGTTCTAAAGTCACCTATTACTTTACTACTACTACTACTACATGACTTTAGGTTATTCAGTATTTATTCCAATATGCACCATTTGATTGCTGTATTGTTAACGGTTAGTAGAAACGGTCATATTTAGAGGCATGGTAGTTGTTATTCAGTGTTGGTACAAACATACATATGTATGTATGTATGTTCGTAAATAGCTGCATTTCTATTTCTGTGGACTGAGAGAAACACAAATAGCTGGTATGTGTGCTCATACGAAGGTGTATCTGACAAACTGCAGATGAGCACAAATTAGCTCCAGGAAGTCCCTAATAAAAGAAATCATACAAAAAGCTTTAGAAACACAACAGTAGAGAATTTAAAAAAAATGCGAGAAACCAAAACTACAAACAATTAATAAAAAAAAGAAAGAAAGCATGAGTGAGAAGCAACAAGTAAGACTGTCACAGATCAAAACACTGCCTCCCGCCGTTGCCATTTGCCTGTGTGCTTCTGGGGATGTCTTGTATTTCCCATGGTGCCCCGCTGTGCGTTAATGAAGGTTTGTCCCCCACTGGAAGCCCTCACCGCTATGCCCCTCCTCTCCGCTCTCCACTGAGCATTATTGCTTCTATATTGCTCCATGATGCGGCTGAATAACACTGTTTTACCTCAAACGTGTCATTTCTAGAAGAAGCTCACTTCTCTATCCCGCTTAGACACCATTTTCAAACATTTCACTTCGTCAAAATAAATGAAGATCATCTCAGTGCTTTGTTCAAAGACAGAGAGCGGGGGGGGGGGGGGGGGGGGCGATCTCCCACAGAGACCCCCCAAGAGGACTCATGTATTCACCAAGACATGCCTTGGGGGGGGAGTGATTGATCATCCCTCCTCTCTGCTGCCCTCCTCTCTCACCTTGGTGTGAGACACCGACGGGCTGGGATCCAAAGGCCCGGCCCGGCCTTCCACAACACCGTCTTGTGAATTAGAATGATGAGCACACACGAGAGCGTAACAACACAGCTCACATCTGTCAGCGGCAACATTATAGCCCACGCATGTGAATACAGCTATTATTATACAGTTAGAAGAGCACGTCAACTTTAAATACACATTAGGCCTTTTTTTAGATCCAAGCATGTAAGTAGTTTCAGAAATCGGCATCGGACATTAAGACGGTCACACGCACAAGTTTGAGCAAACAATAACCGTCTCATGCATGAAGGTGCATGACAGGAAATCAGTCGTCTCTATGTTTAGAGAAGGAAATAGCAATATAGAATTTATAACACGTGCTTTCACTTGTCATATTTAGTGTTCATCTGTCAACAGCTCGAGTGTGGTGAAGAGTTCCACAGCAACAGTTCCGTGAGCCCACTGAAGGATCCGCGTCGCTTTCGTGGATGTGAAAAGTTTGCGAGACGGGCATGAGTTTGAGCGGCGCTCCCTCTAAAGCGGAGGTGATGGGATGGGGCCCCGTGAATCTGGCCAATTACATGGGCAAGGTGAGTATCGAAGCTGCTGCGGTTCCCTTTTCTGCCAAGTTCTTATAACTTATTCAAATATATGGCTTGAGCGGTGTGGGAAGCGCTTAAGCATTTATTGCATTAATAAATTTTTATAACAGTAAAGCCTCAAATTTGAACTGAGCTTCTGTATCATTTCAATTCAGTTATATAACTCCAAACGTAGAGGTAAAGTTGATTCTACCGCTCTGAGTCTGTCACGTCTTCCCAGCTCAAGCTATCAGGCTGCGACAAATATGTGTTGAAGCAGCGCATAAGTGGAGCCTGGTTCATGGTATGTATATCTACATCTCTGCAGGCCTTTAGTATTGAGAATTTTGTCTTTAATATTCAAATTCTACACCATCCAGGAAATGAGTGTGAATGACCTTCAAGCGTTTCCCAGCCTTTATGTCCCGTGAGTCAGACTGAAAACCTATTTATTTCACTGCCACACAGAGTATTCCCACCGCAAGTATTGTTTTAAAAGAAGTGGACTTTTCTCTCTGCAGATTGGTTGCAAAAATTCAAAGTGAAATCAACAAGGGGGATCAGAAGAAGGCCATTGGCGATGTGTAAGAACTACTTTTCACATTACGGCTTGTATCAAAACTGAAACTGAACTGAACTGAAACTGTAAAAAAATACAATTTATAACGTTATCATTTTATTGTGCAGATCAGAGGCATCAAAGAACCCGAAAAAAGGTAAAGGACGCTTGGGTTACGACATGCTGCAGATTTCGCCATCTTTCCTTGGGTCTGATGACACCCTTCTTTGACGCTTTGTTTTACAACAGCTGTTGTTCAAGAACAAGACGACTGGGCCTCCGATGAGTTTGTGAGTACAACACAAGTTTATTAACAAAGAAAATACAGCATGAAACCAAATTCAACAAATGAAGTGACACAGAACGCAAGGAATAGATCACCTCTGGGCTCTGTGTGTGGCAGGACGATGGAGGTGATAACGACTATGAAGATGGAGGGGAAGGCGGCTACATCTGTGCTGTGACCGAGCCACAAGACAACGAAGATACCTACGAAGTGGCCATCAAGACCTTCCCCTCTGCAGACACGAGGAAGGCGCCCCAACGTCCCAGAGAGGTTACGCTTCAGGACGGCCTCTGCAGAGGTGACACTAAGCAACCCAAATATATTCGCTTCTCTCCCTGCCTCGCTCGGCATGTTCCGAACATACATAAAACTATTAAAACTCTCGTGTCCGTGTGGGCGAGCAGATTCTGTTCACGGGGTGGTCCCTGCTGGGAAGACCAAGAAACCTCCACTGCCCTGTCGCCCGAGGAAGAAGCTGCCGCCCCCGAGGCCTTTCAGACCACCAGGTGACCGTAGATTTACAGACTTCACAGACACTTGACCTACTGGTGATGATGTGGAGGAACTAATCCTTCTGTGACACGTGTCGTCCCACTCTGAACTTCAGCCGGCCCGCCAGCCGGCCCACCAGCCGGCCCACCAGCCGGGCCACCAGCCGGCCCACCCACTCTGCCCAACGAAAGGAGCGGGAAGGGCAAACCATCCGGACCATGCGGCCCATCGCAGGCAGAGCTCCCACAGCCAAGTATGTGCTGCTTAATACGAACTGTCTAGGGGCAACTGTACCGGTTAAATATTGCTGACCACGTTTGATGTTTTGCACTATCCGTCATGTCCACCAGAGAGCAGCGCTGTCATGGCTAATGTCTCATCACCGAGCGATATCCCCAAACCAAGGTTCCCCAAACCCACAGATGTGCCCAACAGGTAGGCAAAGCTAAACAATTCAAGGAGGAGGTAATGAGGTCCCTACGGCTAATCCGATGATGCTCCATTTCATCTGTCCACTCCCAGAGAAGGCAAAGTCCCCCGGGTTCCTGCTGTGCCACCACAGCCTGCTGAGGTGAACAACTCGATACCAAGACAAAGTATGGTGAGAAGCAAAAGAGGAGTCACAATCCAGCCGTGACTTCCATTTACATTCTTTTGGATACTGAGCAAAAATGATACCACCGGGGAGAACTGCACACTTGAAGTATTATCAGTCGTTCAACAGCAGATGGCGTCGTTGTAAAAAGAAAAGCAGGCTGGTGGAATCCTCATGTCTGCTCTGAAGGGATTCACATTTTATTCGTCGGACTTGGGGTTACATTTTATTCCCAACAACAATAATGAAAAACGCATTTTGTGTCACAAAGAGATAAATGAGGACGGGCGAACCGCTTTGTGTCGTCCTTACGGCGCCTGTCTTGTTGTGTTGCGTCCAGGCTTTGGATCCCAGCTGGTACCACGGGAAGGTGACCAGACTTCAGGCAGAAGTCTCCCTCAGAGAGGTGAACAAGGTCAGGTGCTCACCCAGCTTCTGTCTGGAGGACACACACGCAGAACATGCAGCAGAAATTTACCCGGGATTTATTTGCAATATCGTGTTAAACTGAATATGTGGACTTTTTGTTTTTAGGACGGGGCGTTTGTGGTGAGGGACAGCTCGCGTGGCATGAATGAGCACCCCTACACCCTGATGCTGCTCAAGGGAGGCAAGGTTTACAACATTATGATCCGTCGCCAGGGCAACTCCTACACCCTCGGCAGTGGCTTGAAACAGACCCGGGTGAGCTGGAAATGCTGATGCTGTCAAAAAGTGGTTTTAAAAATGTTTTCACTTCGAATACTGAATACTGAAAACTGAAAAGCTCACATCTTGTGGCGCGCCTCGGGCCGCATTAGATGCTGACTTGTGCCTCATCATTGGATTCCTGACATGTGTTTGTATGTCTGTGTGTCGCCGTGCTGCAGAGTTTCCCCGGGGTGAAGCAGATGATTGACCATCACACCAACACCCCACTGCTGCTCCTCGAATACACGAACCGGAGCGCTGATTCGCAGAGCTGGTGCTGCCTGCTGCAACCTCCGAGACTTTGACCGTCACCATGCAAAATGTGGGGGGGGGGTTTGTAATGTTGTTTGTATGTTTTAGTGAACGGAATGAGAGAAAATTAAATATTTTGGACCACGGACGATGGTTTTGCACCGAGATGCGTTCGTTCAGCATTTAACTCTGTTCTCCACATGCTCCAGGGTTTCAGGTCCGGCTGGGGGCTGCTGCTTCAGCGCCTGTTGGCTTTTCAGAAAACGCCGGCTGGTCGGGGGCCCGACGCAAACGATCAGGTCGCATTGCCTCAGCTGGGTTCGCACTGCGGGCAGAAAACCTGTTTTCACTGGTGCCTCGGGCCAACTCGCTTCTAAGGTGTCCCCAAGTCACCTGTCAAAAGATATATACGGTTCCACACCAAGTGGGGAAGTGCTCAACAGAAACTGGTCAGCTCAACATTACCTGGATGTTAAACTTGGATAGATACTTTTTTATTCATTGTATAAATCTGACCCCAAAACAAGTTCATAGCCTGAACAGTGTAAATTGTCTTTTATTTTAAGAAAAATGTGAATTGTTATGTTCAGTATGTTGTGAGTTCATGTTAAGAAACACAGAATTAATAAAATGTAATAAAAGCAGCGTGCATGCTAAATACGTTTGATCACTGAATGAACTGTTGGTGAACTAAATGGTTCCACAATGAAAAAAGAGAAGCTCCCAACAGATGAAACTATCAAAATTATTTGGGGAACAGACTAAATTAAATGACAGGGGCACTCAACCTTTTGACAAAATGTTATATTTTAGTTTTTAGTAGCTTTCCACTCGGAAACTGAGAACAGCGCTCTGAAACAAGGTTGATTGACAACTCTTATGACTGACTCTTTTCCAAAAATCTCCCCGGGCAAAAAAAAAAAGACAAGTTGCAACTTAATGCCTCGCATGAAAGCAACAAGCATGTGAGTGAAATCCTTCCGTTACTCCTATCTGCCCATCAGCAGAGTACCCTCTGACAGACCTCATCATGTAGCATCTTCCAACCACTGATCTACAAGCAAAGGCTAAGTCGAGCAGCAGTTGGTGTGCAGGAATCCGATTTGGTTATCACATTTCAGATCTAGGATAACAGTTGCATCACACGCTTTGCATATTTGCAAATCGATCATCAAACTCGTCTTGCGTTGGATTCTCACTGACGTTTTGGGGATGTAAAGGCAGCGGATTGGGGAAGAACAAACATACATGCCATTAGATCCATGCAGTTGGATATGGACTCCAGATCAATGCAGGGCTTTGAGGTGCCTCGTCCTGTGTTCCCCTCTTGGTTTTCCATCTGGAAAATAATCACATAAGAACAAAGCGGACTATTTTAACTTTGAATATACTACGGAGTCTCACAAACTTGTAATGCTATACTAATCTCCAAGTAAAACATTAACATCAAAGGACATTGAATAGGCCCTGCACATTAAAATGGGTGACAGCAGTGTGATGAAACACATTAACGCTGCCGTTAATATTTCCATCGTTTGTAAAGATCTGCGTTTTGAAGGTTGAAAATGGCTCGACGGGTCCTCCGCCTCCACCAATTAGAATCAGCCCTGGAGGTTCAAGGAGCACGCTGACAGATTTCACCATTTGGTGCTTATCTATATGTCCTGAGATCATTGGTAAATATTGGTACCTTAGAATAGTTCTAGGGGAAGTTGCACCTTATTACATCTCCAAAATGAGTAACATGTGTCTAAATACACACATACATATATAAAAGAAAACACCACAGAAGACATTCTCACTTTATATATTTTTTATTATTCAATCAAACAGGCTTAGCCGTCACAGTACTTTATAACCCAAAACATCAAAGAAAAACTGAAGGCCTGGCTACCATCAACTGCCAAACATTTGAACATGAATAGGTTTAACACGCCTTTTCAACACCAACTGAAAACTGGTTCGGGCTAGCATAGCATGGCATACTGCACCATGGCCATGTGAATGCATAAAATGACATGACTGACACGAATACTTTATATAGCCACATATTAAAATAAGAAAATGAAGACACTTTTCAGTCCTCCTCCTCATACTCGCTATATTAAAGCAATAACGATAATAATGATAACAAATACGGGCTATCACGGCATTAACAATGGCTTCTGTCTTGGTGCGAGCACTTTTTTTGAGCTGTCACCGATCTGGGAAAATCTTTCTTAGCAAACCAGATGTGCCGTCCATTGATCTGTAGCTGTTGTGATGCTTTATTGTATGAAAAGCAAGGGTACCCTCTGCAGCCGTAACAGAAGTGTCGGTTTTACTTTACTCGCTGAGCTCTCTCCTCTTGCTGCAGTTTTGTGTTTTGCAGAGTGCACATGAGCTTCCAAATCGTTGCCACCTTTATTTGCCACTGACACGTAAGTGCCTGCTCTGCATGTCATGCACTCAGCTTCCGAAGCATCACGGCTGAGGCGAAAACATGGGTATTTTTTTTAGACCCAGAGAAACACAAATATCCGACAAAGCAAAATCCCGGACGTTTTTGGAATCCCTGCCGGACGATTTTTTGGGTCTCAAAAAGTTCGGGGAAAAGAGGACGTCTGGTCACCCGTTTACAGCCATTTTTTTTTTTGGAGAGGAAGCTTGTTTAACAAGAGACAAAAGTTAACGTTACACACCTGACCTGCTTCTATAATGCTCCCCAATAGGTTGTTCAGCTTAAACAACTGGTCGAAGACGTCCTGCGGTCGCTCGGAGTGCGAGGGCGTATCGGCCATCTGAAGTACAAACTGTTGTATTTTTATGAGCTGTTAGCTCGTCACATTAGCTGCTAGCTAGCTTAACCAGAGTAACGGTCGAGTTGCGTTAAGACGATTCTGCCAAGAAGAAATGCACCATTGAGAAGCAATAGCTGACATTTAAATTTAAAGAGATTATGGGGTTAAATAGATATTATCTCTGGTGGAAATGCGCAAAATACTTACGATAGAGCGCCTGTCATCGTTAGTTAACTTACTGTGAAGTAGAAAGTCCTCGCGCTGACTGGGAAAAGAACCCGCCCAATGCGCATCCCTGGTTTTTTCTCGTAATGACGTAATTAACTTATTTTCACCCCACTACACGCTTAATTAATATTTTTATTCATTAAATAAGCGTGTAGTGGGGTGAAAATTATATCATAATGCTATTATATTCTAAAGCCGTATACATTAATGTAAACTAATGTAATCCCTGTAATAATGAAATTAACCCATTACTCCTAATGTGGTGGTCTGAAGTTACTTTTATCATATATAAAAGTAACTTGGCCATTACAATTGTTTTTTGTTCATAATGCTTAAATATCTCTCTGCTTCATGGAAAATATTGATGCAATTTGAAGATAATGCATATACATATTAATGTAAAAGTATGATCCATAATTAAATAAGATAAGGTCACAAAATGGTTGGGGTCCTGACAGAGAAGATAGTTTTTCTTTAGAAAGACTAAACTGTGCAGAACTGACCAGAAAATAGTTTTATTTAAATTAAATGCATATTCTAAATTGTATCATTGTCTTTAAATCTACCTCATTATTACAGACAGATGACTAAGGTCAATTAACGTTGAAGTAACAGCTTAAGAAGAAAATTATTTAATCCAAGGTGCACAAAACCCCCTGAGGAAGTGAACCAGCTGACAGTAGGAAAAAAACGGAGAGAAAACAGGAAAAGACTTCTCACCTGAGAAAGCAGCCAATCAAACAAGGCAAGGGGCGTTTCCAAAATAAGATAAAGCAGGTATGAGAGGTGACATCTTGCCATAAAGCAAGGGCAAACCGACCAGAGAGGGGTGAAGAAGAGTAGCTTACCACTTTGAAGTGACGAGGCCACCATTTGGATCAGCTCACATTCAAATACCAGCAAAGGTTCGACAAAGAGAAGGACTTTTTTTGGGAATTGACACAAGTGGTAAGAATAGATTTCACAATGTCTTCGTTCGAGGCCCAGAGGCAGTCTCCTCCTCGGTGTGGCCCCCAGTTCCCCAGCCTCGGTCAGGAGCCCCCTGAGCTCAGCATGTACAGTGACTGTTACTACCCACCTCCGTCGCTGCCAAGTCCTCAGCGCACCGCTCCGACCTCCTACGACCTCAGCGAATACACCACCTCCTCCCCGAACCCCTACCTCTGGTTCAACGGCTCTGGGATCAACACGCCGCCATACCTGGCTACCACTGGCCCGCCCGGTAACCCCGGCCCACCGTTCGTCCCTCAGCACTACGGCATTCAGAGACCATACCTGGGTCCCGCTGGAGCTGGGGGTTCGGGAGGGGAGCTGAGCTGGTTCTCTCTCCCCTCCCAAGAAGACCTGATGAAACTGGTTAGGCCGCCGTACTCCTACTCGGCTCTCATTGCCATGGCAATCCACGGAGCACCGGACCGGAGACTGACACTGAGTCAGATCTATCAGTATGTGGCTGACAACTTTCCTTTCTACAACAAGAGCAAAGCGGGCTGGCAGAACTCCATCAGACACAACCTGTCACTCAACGACTGCTTCAAGAAAGTACCCCGAGACGAGGATGATCCAGGTAACATTTTGTCTTTGGTGTGTTATTGGCCCTGTTTTGAATATATCTCTCTACTAAGGGAAGAGTACTTTAATCCACTCAACTTCCATGTACGGTTTGTGTTGAACGTGCTGTTTTCTCCCGCCACAGGCAAGGGCAACTACTGGACACTGGACCCCAACTGTGAAAAGATGTTTGACAACGGAAACTTCCGTCGCAAAAGGAAGAGGAAGTCCGACTCCCTCACTGGCCCCGACGGCGGCTCGGGGGCTCCAGAGTCGTGCGACAGCGAGAGGGAGAGCCCCAAACACTCGACCGCCCTGAACATCTCTCCCACGGCGGACAGGATCCCCTCCCCTCCATCGTCGGGCCCGGCGCCCTGCCTCAGCAGCTTCTTATCCGAGATGGCCGGCGTGACGAGCGGAGCGGCCGGCGGGGTTGGAGCCGACGGGCTGAGCAGGCCACTGCAGATCAACCTGCCCTTGGACGGGCCTCACAGACCCACGCAACCCGGAGGCTATGGGAGCTACTCCCCCAACTCAGGCGCCCCGGAGTGGGCGCCACAAGGGCCGGCTCCCACAGCGCTCTCTGCTTCACCCACCCACTCCTCCCTCGGCTACGGTAGCCCCATCCTCAACCAGTACAGTGGGTCCAGTGGGCATTTCTACGCAACGCTGGGCTCGACAGGAATCATCTACCATCGCGAGGGCACGGAGGTTTAATGGGACAATAAGGGGGGGATAAGTTTGGGTTGGAAAAAGACTTTGACGGGAAATGTCACCTTGTCTGGTCACTTTTGTCAAAGGGAGAGGTTCGGTTGGGAATGATGACACACACATACAAAAATACACAGTGATCGCGCTGACGGGGACAGTTGAGGTCCACTATAGCGTGGGACAGACGAGTAAGAAAGGCTTCAACTCCCACAGTAAGAGCTGAGTCAGCCACATCGGGTGTCACTCCCTAAAACCGCAGTCAGCCCCGCTATCAGATCCTCAGTCAGCTTTTACTCGAGCTAAAGCTGGTCTCTATCAGATCTGAGTCATTAATAACAGATCCTGGATCTGATCTGCTGACTTCAGGTCGTTTCACACTGCTATCTGTGATTCTTTGATGGTATCACCCAAGCAACAACGCCCAGACAGCACATTTAGAGGAGTAGTTAATTACACCATTGTCTATGTATTGGAAGTGTGCAGGAACTAAAGGAAGGTGAAAGCTAGATGTTTGTTAATGTTTTTGTAGTACTGAAACTTAAATAATCTAATGTCTGTTAGTCTTTGTTTTTGCTTTGTAAATATGTCAAAGTGTTGTGTGACGTTACGCATTTATATTGTTGGTTTGTTGGTACAACTGTTATTGTATAAATTTGATTCATAATGAACGGTACACAGTGTGCATTGTGTTTTTGATATGAATAAAAGGTTTTAGAGTTCTACACTTGTGTTTCTCAATTGATCTTTATGGAGAATAATTATTAGTCTGATTCCTTTCAAACAACTAACTCTCATTTGAAGAAAACACAGGAAAGAAGAAAAGCAAGCCAATAAGCAATCGCTGACAGAAAACAGACCTGTCAGAAAATTGATGACCAGCAGAGTAGAACCTGCATGTCGGTGTAACACGATCTGTGTGTGATGGATAGTTAACTGATTCTCCAAAACGTTCCCATGTCCGTCTGCAACACAAAACCACACACAATATTCACACACTGCTGACTCGTTCCAAGAAGCGTCACTTGGGGAGAGGAGGAATCCTCCTTAACAAATAAAGCCTTTAAAGATGCTGAAGTTGGAAATAAAAACATTGGCTCAACTAAAAGGAAACTGACCGGTTTTATTTAAAGTTTTTCAACATTACAGATAGTTAAGAGCATGGAAGCAAACCAAGAACAGTCCGCAGAAGCAATACGTTTATTTTAAGTCAAACATCAAAACTTTATTGCCACAAGCACAAATAAACAGGTCTGTGCTGTACAAAGAAATCTATAGGCGGCTTTCTTCTCTGACTGCGATTCATAAAGAAAAGAACACAAATAGAATAAAAACAGTCATATATTAGATATTTAAAAAGTTAGGAAAATAAATAGGCAATAATACCAACACATTCAATGTATGTGTGTAAATTCAGATGGAACAGGCGCGTGAATGTGTAACAAGTCACTATTTTGCTCTCTGTTGTGTCTGGATACAGCAATCATAATCGATGCAGCAATATAAAATTATACACTTTCCTTTTTCAGCATCTGGAACACATAGTCCAATTTTAAATTTCACTTTAAACCATTCCAATTGGTAATAACGATTTGTTTTATAATAATTCATTTTTTCGTTAGTTATCCTGCACATAGCATGTTATTTATGTAAATACGTATAAATCCTTTGATCGGGATCAGCCTGAGGCCTGTATTTACCCTGAAACACAGGCAGCATGACAGTATTTTACACTAAACACAGAAAGAAACCAAGTGGAATTTAACATCTTGGCGCAATTGGGAAACTGCGTCAGTGGTTGAAGGTTAGAGGGTCATCCTCTCACAATTTGCATAACTGATTTAAAGAAAAGTGTTAACAATCAGGTTGCGTTTAGATGGGTCATAAAGCCACGTGATTTCAATGTGTGAGATGCCTGTGCCTTATAAACCCCAGGAGTGATACAGTGAATACCGGCCGTGCCAAAATCATATGCAAATAGATGATATTTTCCCTGAGACAGCAAGCCTACAAAGCGGATCATGGGCTTTATTTGAAAGGCACAGCGAAAGGAGCGGGAGATAAGCAGAGAGGAGGGAGACAAACGAGAAGAAGCAAAGTAAATATCAGAATATCACTGTCCCGACATGTCGCACCTCCTCCCCACAATGCCCGGCCCTTGCTTTTTTGGGGGGGGGGGGGTTGTCTTCTCATCTCCAGACTTTGTGCTGGCAGGTGAAATGTGTGGTGGAGAGCAGAGGTGGTCTCGCGTCTCGTTCCTTTTTTTTTTTTTGAAGCTGCCAACCCCGGAACGTTGCAAAGCTGCCCTCTTTGTGACTTCATTAACAGCTCGGCCCCCCTTCTGCCTTCGTATTCAGACAGTTTCAAATTGATGCAAATTTGCAGCCGTTAATCACGTCGTCAAGGGGCTGACAGGGTCAGGGGGGAAAATGCAGCGCTGCAGATGGAGCTCTCCAGATAAGAAACGGTAGAACCTGACGGGTTTACCTGCCCTGCTCCCTGAAACCGAAATCAAATTGGCTTTTTATTGAAACTCACAAAACAATGTATGTTTCGGATATTTTGGAACTTCCCTAGTCTGCTGCTTGCGTAATCTTTACTTGGACAGAGCTCAAATACCCTTTCAAGCGCTTTCAAACTTGTTATAGAATCAAATGCTTGTACCATTTTCCTCCTGGCATTTCTCCTCACCTCCTAATCTTTTCTTTTTCTTCCAGACAGAACCACTTCAAGGGCTCCACCGTTAGATCACATCACAGTGCATTTGATTACAAAATGAAGCTGTCAGGGGTAGGAGCACTGTCCAAGACACATCCGTCTTTCAGGGCACGCTAGATCCTCGATGATTCAGGGATACCCAAAGACAGCATCCATCAATCACATGTGACTGTAGCTGTGGACCGTCATTGCTTCTGGCGGGAGAATTATTGCTCAACAGAGTGATGCGATTAAAATCTATAAATCCTCCACTCCACCTGCCGCCCGGCTCGTGGCAGTCTTCCACACACCTGTCAAGCTAACGGAACACCGGCACACCCCGCCCCCGCCCCCCCGCACAAACACCGTCTGTGTGTGTGTTTGGTGTTTATGTTGTAAACTCAGACCTGAGCTACACCAGAGCCGGTATGAAGGAAAGATTTGTGTGTGTCTCAGAAGTGTCCCGATTATTGGGATTCGGTGAGATTCTCCGCGGCTCGCTGCGGTGGACGAAAGAGTTCGTCGCTCGTCAATCTGCTCAAATAGAAAAAGAGAGGCACTACTTGACTTTGTACAAGCTCTAACCCCGAACACAAGGCTTACTGTCCTGGTGCCAGATCAACCCAAAACACACACACACCTTCTGTATTTACTAAAACAGTCTTGTCCTATCGAGGCTGTTTAGTAAACGGTAGAGCAGAACGTCAGGCCTGGAGACATGCGGTCATGCCCAGTGCTACGGATCTGCATTACAAGGTCGCTGTTGTGTGTAAACATCCCCACACACTCCAGACACACGCATACAGGTGATGAAAGGAGTGAAACACCTTGCCTCTTACACGGACGTCATTGGTCAAGCTTTTTGTTTTGTTCTCCCCCAGAGGTCAATTGGAAAACGCTAGAATGCCCACAGTTTGTGACACGCCCGCCTCGAAGTGCTGCCGGCGCGCGTGAAATCCTTTGACAGCTCCCACATTTTGTTCCGAGAAAAAGAACAAACAATGTCCGCCGACATGACCCTTGATCGCCGACGTACAGCAGGCTCAGTCCCGGTTTGTCAAAATCCCATTAAAGTTCTCCAGGGAGATGTGTCAAACAGCAGCAGATCCTTCTGTGTGAAACATCTAGGTGTCCCGGGCTGCAGGGGAACGAGGCAGCGAGTGATATCCCCCTTCCTAAACATGGCTTATATACACGATGTGGTGAAAAGAGAAGTTTAAAGACAAACACAGAGCGCAGGGAGACCGTGTGTATATATGAATCATTGCTATTGCCCCCTAAAATATTGTCCATGTCAACATGAAGTAAACGCGGCGATATAAACAGGGCTTTGGGATGAGGGAGGGAAAAGGAGGATGCTTTGTATTGACTGACGGCACACTGAGAATTGAACTTTGTCACAGTTAACCTGATTTGGGGGGCATCGATTGGACATGGTCGGGTTTGTCTTTAGAGCTCGGCGCAATTAATGATGAAGTCCAGAGATTTGGCGCATGGTATCGTAGAGATGAATCGTGAAGGAACGCGATAGGAAAGGCATTTTAAATAAGAGCCTTTCTTTCATTACGGCACTTCAGTTGTTACCTCTGACAATAGGCTGTAGCGACCCAACTAAAACCTGACAGTGAAGCAAAGAGGAAATGTAGCGTCAGTCTCATTTTTATTCTTCTCAGGAGTCTAGCCTTAACACCCTTCTAGATGGAAAAATAATCAGAATCCCTCTCTGGGAACTGATGCGAGGCCCAATGCATAGAGATTCCTTGGCAGGCCATTGGAACCACACAGACTTCTACGAGGATGCGTTTTAGCATGCAGGGAGAGGACAGTGTCTGTTCAGTATGCAACACGTGCACTAATGCACTCACATTTGTTTCTATTAGCCAGCTCTAAAACCAGACCAGACAGCGCAAGCTGGATCCACACTGTGTACATTCTGAAGATAGATCGCTCAACAGAGAACCAAAATAAAGAGAAACAACAACGGCTCAGTCTCCGGTGTCCAAACGTGGCCCCTTGACGTTCAGACCTGGACTCCGAGTGCAGTTTAGCCTCAGGCAGGCGTCAGCATAAGAACTTTCAATGCTCGTGCTATCTTTGTCACTGATTTGTTTCAAACCTGGAAGAAAGTAGTTATTGGGCGCAGTAACACAAACCTCGCTGTGATGTATTTGACGTGATGTGTTTTGGTTTTCAGGACAACAGCGATGCTGGTGTTTTTCCTGAAGAAACGGCTGAGTGAAAGCATCCTCCTAGGACATATTCATAGGCTATTTAAGCCAATCAGATCTTTCAGTTATCTACAGATTTACAAAAGGCTTTGACTCACTTATTCAAATACCATCCATGTCATTTGCCCTCTGGTCCAGTTCTTAATGCTGCGTCATCATTATTGACGTAGGTTGGTGCTTGCAGCGTCGACCGGAGCT
The DNA here is from genome assembly GCF_964276395.1 of Gasterosteus aculeatus. Taxonomy (NCBI): domain Eukaryota; kingdom Metazoa; phylum Chordata; class Actinopteri; order Perciformes; family Gasterosteidae; genus Gasterosteus; species Gasterosteus aculeatus. The sequence goes on along the minus strand of NC_135691.1, from coordinate 14,556,614 downwards.
TCCGAGGGACTCTCCAAGGTGCGTTGGGCTCAGCGTCTTTTTGGAAACACGTTTTCTCATCAGGAGGCTTCCAGCGCCAGAGGGAGAGAAACCCTGTTAAACTATTGCACGCAAGAAGTTGTCTTAATAAGCTCTCGTCATGATTTGTTTTTTGTGTAACGTTTTAATAGCGAACAGTATAGTGGACTCCTGCCATGTTTTTTTCAAAGGCAAACATGCACCACTGTGAGCAGGTGTCAGAGAATATAGATGACGCACAGGACGGGGTGAGGCTGTCTGTCAGAAGCCACTCTGTGGGTGCCTGGAGGTCACCTCTGACGGGTCATATGTCACACCAACAGTAAACGTCTTGATGAAACTGTTGTTCCTGTCACGCTTGGAGACATGAGACGTGTTAACGTTTCCAGACCCTCATAGGCTGTGTGTTGTGACACACCGCTGTAACTTCTTGGCAAAAACAAAAACTCCACTGGTTAGATGGGTACCGATAGGGATTTCCCTAAAGCTATTCTGTGTATTCGGATTCTGAACAAAAAGAGTTCATCTGAGTTAGAGGCTCTAAAAAAAGTCAGCCGATAAGTTAGCTCGCCAGATGAATGTCAAATAATGCAAGTCATTTATTTATTTATCATTTATTATATTATAAAAGATGCTTTTTTTTAAAGCAGTTTGGCTTAGTTGGCTAAACAAACATCTTTTTTGAAATGAGTTTGATACAGATTTGACATCAATATTTGATCAGCTTGTGAGGCCTAACAGGGAGAGTGATTCTTCGTACCCTTGAGCGTTCTGTGGCTGAGAGACAGATTTACGACAGTTGGTTAAACGGTGTAAAAAGGGTTAAGCCTCTCAATCTTCATTGTTCTTGTATTACTTTATAACACCCAACTTTATGACTGCAGGAAACTAGGTGGAGCGTTAGTTTTGAGTCGGATCTCAGATGAATAGATTAATAGAAGAAAAAAAATATCTCCCGATGTGACTGTTGGACTAGAGTCCTCAAGGAGCTTTTCTACCAACAAAACAGTTTGGATAAAGGGGGGGGGGGGGGGGGGCTCCGTAATTCAGGTAAAATCCCCTGTGGAATTTCTTCCGTTTAAATCCTCGTTTCACAACAGTCAGATATGATATAGCAAATCCAAACTACTCGTCTGGAGCAACCTGCCCTGCAGTGACATGTAGAAACAGGTATATTAAAAGGCAGCTTAATGGTCATTCTACCGCTACAGTTTACACATAGCATTTAAAGATGTCACAATATATGTATACATGTGTAGTGGTGCATGTGGAAGTGTTTATGTTCACAGTGTTGTTTATATAGCCACCAACCTTTTTTTTTTTTCATTTTGCAGGTTGAATCGCTTTTCATTGACGTCCAGTGACCTGAGAAGTAAAGACAAAATCAATGGGAAATGAATTGGCTGCTTTGTTCTGGTGAAGTGTGGTTTTTGCAAATGACTTAAGTGGGAAGGTTATCGATCCACTAGAAGACTCAACCCAATTTGTGGGGGCGACATTTCGAGTTTGAGTCTATAAAAAGAATACTACCATAGTATTCTATTGTATTAGATATGAACTCAGTGGAATAAATAGTATTTGCAATATATGGTACAATCCCCCTGCAGTTGTGCTTATTGCAAGATTGAAAAATTGATTCTCAATCTTGCATTAAGATGCTATTTGGAGCACAGATGCAGGGTTCTACTTTGAAGGCGAACATTTGCTGTTAAAGGTAATTGTTTTTATCAGCCAGAGCTTGTGGACGGACGGTGGGCCTCAATACCCACACTGCACATGTGTGTTATAAAGGATTTAACCTGCACTGCTTTTAACCTTCACACACGCTCACACAGACTTATTTCCATATAGATAGATAGGACAGAAAATAGAGCGGGCAAGGGAGAGAGCAGGATGGAGGAATAACGAATGTGGGAATATGACAGCAAACATGGCCGCAATATAAAACAAAAAGGCAAAAAAAGACTCAATACAAAATAATCTGTATTTAATCAAAAGCCAGAGTGTGAACAACCTCAAGACAACACCAAAGAGCACAGCCAGAACAATCATTAAAACAGAATGTTCCCCCAAGAAACCACCACCAAAGTAGACAGCATCTGTCACAGTTAATGCCGCCCACAAAGTGGCTGCACATTCACCAACGTCCCTGATTTATTAGTCACATTTCATTTGAACTGAGAACATTGTTTCCGGATTAAAAAAATGAAGCCTTGAGACAACCAATTGAGGAAAAAAGGTAACGTGGTAATTGCCAACAAATACACAGATCTCATCGATGGGGGAGAAGCGGTATTAGAGAATGGACTTTATATCTGCACCCATATACTGCATCTCCATTCAAAGGAGCTTGTGGCCACAAAGAGGGCGACAGCCGCGGCAGCGCCCGTGGAAGTTTTAATGGCCTCTACCCGGTAATCACGCGGCTCAACTTCCCTCCAAAGCCAGTAGACAGCCAAGGAACATCCATGTGGCTAACGATTCTCACCGCAGTGCAGCTCTAATGGAAGCGCCGGCAAAGCGCACCGCCTCAGCCTGCTGAACCTTCGTCTCCCCCGCTGGGCTTTCCTCCAGTTCCTGAGTAAATCAACTGGTGCATGTTAATTGGTGTGTCTTTAACCCTGGAGCAAAAGGACAACCAGTATATATGGGCATGCTTTAAAGTGTGTGGTTGGGTGGCTGTGTGTGTGGGTTAGGGTTAGAAGAAGAGAAGAAGAGAAGAGTATGCTGGACCATCCAGAAGGTTCTATGTTTGACAGCTCACATCTGTACAATATGCGCGCACACACACACACACACACACACACACACACACACACACACACACACACACACACACACACACAGGAGGCGAATTCCACGTTCCTCCTAATGTGGATATTTTCTTAAATAGTCTCCAGAAAGGAAACGTTTTACAGCAGTTTAGACCGGAAAATGTTTGTGTTATTTACATTGCAGGAGAAGTTGTGGTCGTCGGCAGTTCGGAGAAACCTACTTTGAACGGGTTCCAACTCTTTCATTGCCTTGTTCGAAGCCAATAAAATAATGCAGTTGTAGGGAGAGCTTTTTCTGTCTGTTATACATTTTAAAATGAGCAAGATGATACATGCAACCACCCAGAAGTCCTCATTAACCTCTGGATGGAGGGACCACCTACAATTCAAGCTATCATCAGTGCCGTCATAAATAAAGAGAAGTGAGGATACACATCTGTCATAACCGCTACGACTGAGCTGTGCTGGATACGAAATCTTTGGTAATTACAGTGCAGGTTGTAACACATTCATGCCAATTTTCTATCCCCAATTAAACAAAAAACAGTCGGATCGAAAAAATGGAAATAAGTCAGTTTACAAATGAATGAAGCACATGGTTGAAATTAAATTAAACCAATTACCAGAAAACAAACAAATTTACAAGTTTACAAGAATTAAAAAATGACAATGAATCAACAATGAGTTTCCACGCACTCGCAACATAAATACACAGAATAAAGAGAGGCTCTCGTGGCGTAATCTGCTTTCTCTCAGCACCTACAGCCCATCAGAGCTGGCAGGATGAAGGGGACAAAGGAACGAATTCCGCGTTCACCTTTGCCTCCCCTGGAATAAAATTAGTTGTCACCCAGGGTCCGGATGGTAACCACTCTTGACAATCCACTCATCTGACTTTCAAGTGAAGGCGAAAGGGACAGGACTCGCCGCGGGGGGGGAAGGGCTTATTCTGGAAGAAGAGACCAATGCGTCAGTAGACTGATTCACTAACGGTAAGGAGTGGCGCGGCGAACTAAGCTCAGCCACGACGTTCCATGTTCGATCCGTCACCGTGGATACATTAACGCAGGTCTAAGCGAGGAGGGAATTGGTGTGAGAGTAAATGAGTCATGATGGAATTGACATTAGTACGCGGTGTATGATGAGCAGAAACAACCACACTCGTCACAACAGACGTTTAAAGCACAAACTGGGGTGTTTAAAGCCCTGACCGGGTCCTTTTCCCCCGTCGTTATGGCTGATTAGATCCCGTGAGCCCGGGTGAGATCCCGTGTGGGATCCCGTGTGGGATCCAAAAGGCCGGTTGATGGATTCACTGTTAAGTTACCAGATAAATAGAGACTGGAAGAGGAGGGACAGCTAAAGATGGAAGCTCTAAGGAGAGGTAAATATGCTACATCTTGTTTGTTTTATCCATACAACAAATACTGTAAAAAAGTGAAACAGTGTCATTAACAGGTTTGTTTTATTTATTGCATTTTGCAATTTTCCCCCAAGCACCAATGGGTGGGAGAGGAAGCTCTACCACCGCGGCGCTCCATTCCTTGGAGTTCATCCTCACACTATATAGGCCTCTACCTGTGGTAATTTGCAGTTTCCTGGTCTTAACATTCACACACGCTAAAAGCATCTCCCCCGCAAACAGTTACGTTCCATTATGGTAGATGAGTTTCATGGATTGTATACGAAAGATGGAAGACGGTGGCCTAATTGGCGTTGGAGCGCTCTGGTACCCAAGTGGTTGGCTTGTGTGATACAGGTTAGCGGAATAAAGAAGTCCCACAGGCAGGGAAAGGTAAATATGTGATATGATAGGAGGACTGTTCTCAGGCAGGTCTCTCCAAATCCGGTTCATGGAAAGGAGTCATCTCGGCTGCAGCCAGTTCTTAGAAGAGCCTGATGTGACCTGAGGGCAGAATAATGTAATTTCTCTTTACTGGCTGAACGTGCAGTACGATTTCCCGTATTACGGTGTAAAATATTATTGTATCAACACAAAATTTGCCTAACTACAAAATGTGCAGTTTCTCCTTCAGGATAAAGGGACAAATGCTCGTTTGATGAAGACAGGATTGGAGGCAGATGGGTAATAGAGTGTTATCTCACGCAATCATGCAAATTCCATCAGCCCTACAAGCTACATCTTGGATCAAAGAGTGAGTGACTTGCTGAACTACCCAGACATACCTGACTTTACCTTGAGTCGCAGTGTCAGTTTGCCTTTCCTGAAAATCATTATCTCACATCGGTGATGCACTGGCTGTAAAACCAAACCATAAAAACAGCCATGGTTGGTGCACACTCATAAGGTCTCATAAGGAATTTTCATACGAAAAAATTGGTTCAAAGCTTAAATAACCCTCCATTAAAAGTAGTGGCTGGTTAAATACAGAAATAAGATGTTAACATTGAGGTAGTATCACTGGGAGATTCTAATTTTCACCCCCTCCGCGTGCTTCGGTACAAATCCCAAAGTTCCTATTGGAGAGCTTCAGAGCAGCTGCCTTTTTAGCAAATCCCAAATTACAGATGTGCAGAGGAAGGATTTTCAAACAAAACAGTATAAAATCATACAACGCATAAGAAGTCATATTAGTTGACCTTTTCCTAATCGACTCAAGATTATTGTCATTTCTTAAGGGCTTTGAAAAATGCAGGGTAATGCTTACATCTTAAATTGTTATACTAAACTATTCAACCATAGGGCCTTATAAAACACAAAAAGTGATTACATCCGCCACATGATCGCCGTGTGAAGTCTATGCGCCATGTAGAGTGCTGCGTATGACCCAACAAGATAGAATAGCACTTGTTCTCTCGTCAAAGAGGCCAATGGGATTTGGATTGATTTTGGATTGCTGGGAAACATACATACGTTTTGTGTGTAAACGAACGCTCACAACACCTTTTGCTCGGCAAGATAATCTTCACTAAAGACACCACTTTTATGATTTCCGAGGCCTGAATGCTACTGGCTAAAGTGAAAGGCTAAAGCTATGCTATGAACACGTTACACTTTGGTCACCCAACGCCGCTGTGAAGGCAGACTAGTCAGCGGTGGAGAGATTTAGCCATCGAGCCAATTGTTAGCAAACGCCACAGAGATGTGTTAAAAATAAAAATTCCATATTTTATATCGTGAACGTTCATGGGTCTGTAACCTCATACGTTATCTCAGGCATTTGAACAAAACCTAATTCTAAAAACACCCATTTCTACATACACAACGTCGCTAAACCAAATGAGCTTTTTGAAGCTCAAGGAGGTTGGCTAGCCTGAGTGCTAAAAAGTGACGCCATGGAGCCCTGACCAACCAGATGTATGTGACGAGTTGAGAATGTGAACGGGTTGGTTGTTTCCTCGGAGGATCCGTGTACTTCTAATACGCTGCTTCACTGATGCACCAAACACATGTGTGGTTGCTAGTCCCGCAGGTGGCAGAATGCTGTTCCATGCTCTATGAACACTGTCATCAAAGCATTTTAATGATACTTTTGTGACTATAATGCTTTCGAGGGACCAGGCAGTTAATGTTCCCAAAACTTCAACTGCAAAGAGATGAAACGTGCCTGACAGGAACTTCAAACACGGAGATGAGATGAGAAAGAGGACAGGACTGAATCCAGTGGATGCTTTGGGATCAGCAGTTGGAATGACCAGAATACAAAGACAAAAGTAAAAATAAGTGCCTTAAGCTCTGAGCCTGAGAAAGCAGTACTTCTGGAAACCAAAGAGCTGAGAGGATAATGTCAAAGGAAAACTCCATGTCCATTTTTGTGTGTTAGAAAGAAAAAAACAGAAAAACCCTTGAGACTATACGGCACATTGATTCACGGTTCCTCCTGGACATGGCAGCCGTCACAGTTATTTAGGGGAGATTTATCCCAGTCCGTCTCAGGAGCAGTCCTGTGACATTTCCATTTGTCACATGACAGCATGTCTACGGACCACAACGTGGGGGCGGGGGGCCGTGGAGATGCGTGGTGTCGTTGAAAAAAGCTTTTTGCAGCTCTAAGTGTTCTTGAGTGTACAGAAGATGTCAGGGGAGGGTGTGTGAACCTTTGGATGAATGTACGAATCGATGAATTGATGGGTGGGAGAGGAAACTGCCGGCTATAAGGGCGAGATGAGAGGAGCAATAGTGGAGATGAGTAACACCGAACTAGAAAGGGAAATTGCTGTATATGTATTCAGCGGGGAGCAGTTAGCCCTGGAGAACGGATTGTGTTTCCAATGATGAATGAAGTGAGGTGGTGATCAAAAAAAAAAATATATATATATATATATATATATATAAATAATCGAGGACAATAATGAGCGAGGCGTTTTGATTGACACAGTGGTGACAGCGGTGGCCCAGCTCAGGACTAGTTAGCTTTTGGCAGCTTTCAAAGGCCACAAATCATCAAAGCTGAATTTACCAAGGCGAGCAGCTTTAAAGGAACAATAGTCGGAGGGTTCAAAGCTGATGGAATAATTAGAGAAATGTTGATAGATACAGAGGATTTCACAGGCGAGAGAAGTAAAAAAAAAAACTAGGGCCGTCAACATAAACGAGTCAATCTATGCGATTAATGTGGCAGAGATTTATGCGGCAAAATATTTGAATGTAGTTAACGTAACCGTTTGTAAACGGACAGCAGGAAAAGTCGCTACTTCAACATGTCCGATCCAGTAGAATTCTGCCTATCGAACAACAGTGTCTAAAATACACAATTTCTAAAGTGATACTCATTACTTTAGTCTTACTCAAATACTCAAAGATTTAGTCTTTAGAAGTAAAACAAACATTAATGAATTTCAAAATGTGCGATAAATTTGAAAATAAAAAAAGTATCACAAACAGATGTGAAGGTGAAGGCAGGTAGGCAAAGGCCGCCAGCTGGGTTGGTTACTAACAGCGAGTGTTTTGCCACTCCGACATTGCTGGTCCGACCATAATTATTCATTAGCCCCCCAACACACAGATCTGACGTCCTCCCCTTAAGGGGCTTCTCAAACGTCTTCATTTGTCTATGTCACTGTCAGTGACTGTGTGTTTGTGTGCGCGAGTGTGTTTGTATACTTTACAGGTTGGATGCAGATCCGATTATGATTTATTCATTCTGCCTCATCATAAAATGTAAAAAAAAAAAATCAGCTACCAGAGCATGAAATTAGGAATAATAATTTCCCATAGTTAAACCTTAGATGCATCAAATAGCCTGGAACATATCAGTTTGTTAGCAACCAGTTGACATGAGTAATGCGCAGGCTGGGAAAGCAATCGGCCGCAGCGGGTCGATGGTGTGAGCTGAAATCCTATCAGGCGTTATTAGGCTGAACACCTTCAAGGCTTCCTCACACGCGCTTTAACTCCTACCAAAGGGTCCTCTGGGCTCAGGCATTATAATCAGAGTTGAAACTGGGAAAATTAACCGCAATACAAGGATAAATCACACGGCGTCACCGATGCCGGGGCTGAGAGATGGAGCGTGCGTGTGGGCCGCAGGCGACGGCTGTGTGCAGATAAGTCATCACCATCACAAGCCCTGTGATTGTGCTCCTCCGTTATTACTTCCACAGTCATTGAACGATGTGCCCGGCAGCGGACGCTGCAGCAAATGTTAAAAGGCGTGAGGGCAGAGAAGACAAGAATACCACTTTCAATAAGGTTCAATTAGATAAATGCCAACTGGGAAAAGCAGCCTTTTTTAAAGGCAGCCTTTTTTAAAGGCTGCTTTTCGTACCATACTGGAGCCACGTGGGTATTTGTGGACGGAGGTCAGAGGGAACTAAAAAAAGAGAGATGCTGCATAAATGAGAGGGTGAGTTGCATAGAGAGGGGGGAGAGGGAGAGGGAGGGAGGGTGAACAGAGGCGCATATGGGGGGGGGGATGACTCCAGATGTTGCGGAGAGACAGAAGGGAGACGCACAAACAACAAAACAACCAGCACTACCTCACACACAGAGACACACAGACACCAGGACCATTGACTGAGGAAACCGGGGTTGGTCTTTCAGATTGAAGGAACAGGATTTAATCGCTAATAATCCAGGCAGGAGAGAAAGCATCATTTGGGGCGGCAGAAGACGGGAGTGGAGGAGGAAACAAAGGAGCGGTGACCCGAGGCGGAGAGAAGAAACCCGGAGACGGGAACAGGTAGGAGAAAGACAGAAACCCTAAGAATGGAAGAAAAGTGTGTGTGTCAGTGAAAAATAAATAGATAATGATATTTTTAGTTTATTTGGCAAAATGCAAACCATTGATGTTAATGTGCATGCACTGATAATATATACCCTTTCTCAGTCAATCAATATATTTCTCTGTACGGTTATTGATGCTTAAGGGAAAGATTTGAAGGAAGGTGGGGAGGAATAAAAGAACGAAGAGGACATGAATAAACTAACAATAATAATCATCCTATAAATAAGCATCTAAATGAGGGAAACAAATGAATCAACAAGTTGCATGCATAGAAAAAACAAAAACAAACTGAATATCTCTCTGGCTCTTGGTGATTAGCAACACAAACATTGCAGCACCATTCCTAATGGGCTGTGTGAATAATAGGTTGCATTTTCAGGAGGAAAACCTCTGCTGAGGTTTCTGGGAACAGCTGGGCGATCGAGAGATTTTGATTATTACATCAATGTGAGGGGCGGCTTGGGGAATAAACCGTGAGGTGGGAGCCACATTAATCAAGCCTGCTAGGCGACGCTGCCCTTGTGTTCCTCTGGGTTCTACAGCAGCTTCCAATAAAGAGGTGGGGGGGGAGGTTGGAAGAATGAACGTCTTCCACCTAAGACCACGCTGGGTGAGGTGCTGCCACCCTGTGGCGAGACTGTGACCCCCCCCCCTCCTGACACGGCTGGGTGGGGGCATGTGGTTCTTTCGTGCTCACCTTTTTTGTGTGCTTGTCGCACAGCTGCTGACCTCCGCCTGGCCGATTCCACAATGTCTGTCCGTCTGCACGCGCTGCTGACCCTCTGCCTGACCTTCACGCAGGGGTGAGACACCTGAAGGGACACACACACACACACACACCGATTTGAAGTGTGCTTTTCTTTGGCTTGTCTTCTGCAACAACCCCTGGTTCCCTCCCCGTGCCCCTCTGTTTTTCCGTCAGCGGTTGCACGTACTTCAACAACCACTGGGGAGAATGGAACGACTCTCAGCTGCAGCCGACGATCCAGAAGCTGATGAAAGGCTACAACCGCTACCTCAGACCCAATTTCAACGGTAGGAACGAGCCTCCCGACTGAGGGCCGTCACTTCGTTGAATTCAGTCGTGTGTGCGGACTGAAAACAGACTTGTTTCTCCACCCCCCCCCCCCCCCCCCCTCCTTCTGTGTCCCCGTCTTTGACAGAGGGCCCTGTGGAAATCGGAATGAGCCTCGACATCGCCAGCATCGACGCCGTCTCTGAAATCAACATGGTGCACCACTCTTCCCCCTGCGTTTTGTGTCGGTGGGTGGAATTAATGAACAAATGCAAAGTAAAAACATCTTCTTCACGTCCATCTGTTTTGCAGGACTACACCGCGACCATCTTCCTCCGTCAGCGCTGGCGGGATTCGAGGCTCGTGTTCCCCGGCAACGAGAGCGTCAGCGTGGACGGCCGCCTGGTGTCGCTGCTGTGGATCCCCGACACCTTCATCCCCGACTCCAAGCGCTCCTTCCTGCACGACGTCACGGTGGAAAACCGTCTCATACGCATCTTCAGCAACGGCACCGTTCTCTACGCCCTACGGTACAGCCTGACGCTTAGCCGTTGTGAGGGGAGAGGAAGGAGAATCTTCACATCTTCTCTGTTTTCGTGGTTGTTCGTGGTAATCAAGCGTGAATTTGCCTTGGGTTGTTCTAAAAAAAGAGCACTTATGTATCACCACGCAGTCATATGACTTGAGGGAATTCCACTGACTGTCTGGGTTTTTCATGGCCTTCAAAAATGTTCAGGCAGTGCTAGAAAAGATTCCCCAGTGCCCAATGGCACTGATGCAGACCGTCTTTATGACAGGAATGGGCAGAACTGGGTAGAATGTTACTTATTTCATGTATTAGAACCTAATTTTGATTCATAGAGTGGAGCCCGATTAGAAATATAAATAGTTACGTTTGATCCAAGTTGTCCGTTTGTCAAACTGCCTTTTTGTTCATTTTTCGTATTTATTTAGCATGTTTTTCTATAACTATACCAGTTATTAACGGCGTGGTTGTGCATGAAGTGATTTGTTTCCCCCCCACAATCTTGCTGTGCTTACACGACAGCATCACGGCTACGATTGCCTGCAACATGGACCTGACCAAGTACCCCATGGACAGACAGGTGTGCACCCTGCAGCTGGAGAGCTGTGAGTACCTGTGAGCTCCATCAAGTGTGGAAATTCATCCCCATCATGTCATCCTGCTCATCACCATCATCATCAGTGTAGTGAGTATCCAAAGGGAGAAACAGTGTTAACACTCACAGGTCAAATTCATGCAACTTTAATTTGTGAGTGTGTGTGTGTGTGTGTGTGTGTGTGGTCAGGGGGCTACAACCTGCAGGATGTGGTGTTCTACTGGACCAGAGGGAATGATTCAGTGAAGGGTCTCGACATTCTGCGACTGGCTCAATACAGCGTGGAGAGCTACTACACGTCAGTGTCTGAGGCCGTCTATGAGACAGGTAGGACACTCTGGACTCCCAGAACGCACCGTCACACGTGGCGCTGCACACAAGAGAACACATTGAATGCATCACTTTTAAAAATATTGTCCCTTCACGCAGGACAATACCCCAAGCTGGTGTTGCATTTTGCTCTGCGAAGAAACGTGCTGTTCTTCATCCTGGAGACGTACGTTCCCTCCATCCTGCTGGTAGTTCTCTCCTGGGTCTCTTTCTGGATCAGCCAGTCGTCCGTTCCAGCGAGGACCTGCATTGGTCAGTTCCACATCCCTCACTAGAGCGTGTGTGGGAGTGTGTGTGTGTGTGTGTGTGTATTGACTGTAGGTCTAAGTGTTTTGAAGTTGGTATATTTGAGTGCATCCATTTGAATTAATATCCAAAAATCTCATTCAATGTTTGATTCTGGAACATGCCTGCGTACACGGAAATATTAACACACGTGTCAGGGAGGAACTGCCGTGGGTCAGAGGATATAATGGTCGGGGAATCACTGACATGGCATATGCTCTGTAACATGGTCAGACACATTTGCAGAAAGCAGAGAAAGGACCTGAACATCATCCAATATTACCCATACAAAATAGATCAGCCACCATCCAACATAATTTGACCCTGAAGAAAACGGCACATGTTGAATTGTACGAACTAGAGGTCTAATCTTGCGTTATGAAAACAACGAGTCTGTGATGTCATTTCCAGGAGTAACAACGGTCCTGACGATGACCACACTGATGATGGGCGCCCGCACCTCCCTGCCCAACGCCAACTGCTTCATCAAGGCCATCGATGTTTACCTGGGAATCTGCTTCACCTTCATCTTCGGGGCGCTGGTGGAGTACGCCTACGCCCACTTCTATACCGTGAAGCACCACACCATCGAGGACCTACACAGGGTGAGAACAATTGTCATCATTGAAACCCGAAGGAAAACTAATTCTAAACGACGTGGTGGTTCATAAAACGCTTGTAATCCGCCCCGTCCACCAGGAGCTTCGGAGGGAGCTCAATGAATACAACTGGAACGGCTCCATCCTCAGCTCCACCCAACCCAACCGGTCCGTGGAGACCTTCCCCCCAGCGGAGGAGCCCGCGGATCGGCAGGCCGACAGCGGGGCGAGGAGCGACGCCGGGGCCGAAGAGCCGGCGTCGTCGGGAGGAGCCGGCGGCCTCCAGTCAGTGAAGGACGCGTCCCGTCGGGTGGCGTCCGTCTTCGTCGTGGAAAACCCGCACGACATCGATCGCCGAGCTCGCACAGTCTTCCCCGCGGCATTCCTCGTCATCAACGTCCTCTACTGGCTTTACTATCTCTTTCTGTGAGCGCCGGGTTGCGAGCCGCCGCCGCAGCGTCGTTCGTCTCCCGCAGCTGCTTCGGGTCCTCGGTCGAGACCCGATAGCATCCGCCACCGCCGGGATCTAAACTGATCATACAAGCCTTTTATGTGGGACGAGTAGAAGCCGCTTTGTGGTGCAGACGGGGGCAGAAAGCGGTGCAGTTGAGTTAGGGACGATTTGTTCTTTGTAACACACTGGTTTCAAACCTATAAATTGATGACATAAGCATGGATGGCTTCTCACAACACACAGACCAATCGATACGTCTGTTTAGTCACAACTCCCCAGAACACACAAGGGGGATTTAACTAGCTGTAAACCGATAGGCTGCCAGTGAACTGCCTTTTTTTGACTGGTGTAAATGTTCGGCTGTCACACTTTGCTTGTGTGAAACCATATTCTGCGTATTGAATTCACAGCATATCATGTAAAATTATAGTAGAAAGTCTGTGACGGAGATAAAGTCTGTACTGTAACAACTGATTAAAAGATCACCTGCGTGAGAATAAGACACATTTATTAATCCCAGGTAGGAGAACAGTAAAGTGCACAAGACATCCACAGGTTGGGCATAAGGAGTTGATAAAAGTTACACAGCAGGAGTATTCTTTTTCAATTTGTACCAGAAAGAGTCAATTGGATGTAGGATTGTACAGCAGTTGTTTCTTTTACATCGTAGCAGAGCGTCAACCTGAGCGGAGAAGCCAATAAGTGCTGTCAAAAGAAATGATAACACATGGCACATAACTGAAGGTTAGTGATGATGAGTAACGGACATTAAAAAGTATAAAACACAGTAACAGTAGTCTTTGTACAGGCAGAAAAAAAAACATGCTATATAAAAAAGGCACATCTTTGCTTGAACTACCGCCATCCAACACTTCACTTATAGCCCCTCAACGTGATTAATTAAACATTTCATTGTAGGACAATATGCACTTCGCTTTAGAAAACCTTTCTTTCTTGTGTCTTTCTCACACAAAACTTTCCTTTTTGTCTTTTCGCCACATTTGAATAAGTGTCCCCAGAGACAGAGGAGATCCTTGGCTCCAGCGAGCAGGCCGTCCTCCCATCCAGAGAGGTCCTTTTAGGAAGTCACATGAGTAAATATTCAGTGAGTTGTACCTCCACCTAGTGGCTGATTTCTTTCATTACGGTTGTTTTCCTGGGTAGAAGTCTGTGCTGTCCTCTTTGATATCCATTCATTCTTTCTTTTTCCCGTCCTCTTCACGATGCTGCTCTTAGGTCTTTTTCTTCGACTCCCATTCCTGTGAAGAATGGGATTTGGTATTTGTAAGTGATTCGTCTTTAATGAGTACTGAATAAAACAATTTCTGTGATGCCACTGTAACAAAGAGATGTGTCCAAAAACATGTCCCAATATTTCACTTAGACTTACAGAAACGGCAATAATGACTACCAATCTATCTGTGCTTTGTAGCGCATATTATGAATCATTTTTAGAAAAAGAGATATTGAGGTTATGGATGCCGGGCAACTTACAGTGTTACAGCCACCAACTTCTTCAAACAATCCTGATTAGTCAGTGAGCAGAATATGGATGACTTCTATAAACTATTTCTGGCAGCTTCATAGTAAGGATGGATGAAGGAGTGGTCCAGGAGGGTGTCTGGGAGAGTTACCTTCGCCTTCTGCATGACGGTGCCCGACGCGGAAGCGTAGACCGACAGAGGCCTCCGACGCATCTCCGCCGCGCAGTTCACCGGCAAGGAGTCACTGTAGATATTCTGCTTCTTTTTGCCGGAGGCCTACAACAACAGAGAGGGAACGGTGAACTAAACCATGTGATCTATAGTGCATGGAGTGTGTGGGGGGGGGGGGGGTCGACAAAAGCACCTTAACCGGGGGTTTGGCCTCAACAGGCGCGCCCAGCGCCCCGCCGGCCTGACTCTTCTTGAGGTTCTCTTGGACCTGAGTGAGCCGGAGCTCCAGGTCCACCCGCTCCGCCTCTTTGGCTCGACAGGCGTCCTCCAGCTGCGACATCCGCTTGTTGAGGGACAACTTCCTCCTCTCTGCTCCACACACACACACACACACACACACACACACACACACACACACACACACACACACACACACACACACACACACACACACACACACACACACACACACACACACACACACACACACACACACACACACAATGAGACAAACAAGACTTTTAGGACTAAGAGGGCTGTTGTACTTCTTGTTCTCAAAGACATCTAAACACTCAAAGTTGGCATAGAAACCTGTTGTGGGTTAATAAAGGGATATTATTATTTATTATGCTAATCAAAAGAAGTCAAAGATAATCCAATATAATGCTAAATGACATAACATGTTGCTTAATGAACATTTACTTTAACTTGAAATGGAGTGCGTATACCATCTGGTTTGTCACTGTGTGACGCTGAAGGAAATGAATCATATTTAGAACGTTTTGATAATAAAAGCCATTAAATGTTTTATTTTTCCAGGTAGGGATGTTACCTCCTCACACCTCCCTCTAATAATAGAGGTCAGAGCGCAGGAATACAGACGTGCACTTCATGTACAAACCGTTCAACTCAACCTTTTTTAACAAATACTAAAGGAGGTTCATCATTAAGCTATTGAAGGTACACAGTAGTGTATCCTGATCATATGTTGTCGTCTCTCCCTTTTGCTTTGCGTCTCCTCACCGGAGGCCGTCTTCAGCTCCTCCTTCAGCTCCCTCTTCTCCTTCCGCAGGGTCACGAGTGCATTCCGTATCCCGTCCCTCTCCCTTTCCAGCTCCCCTTTCTCCTTCATGTAACGCTTGGCGTCCTCCTCAGCTCGCGTTTTCCCATAGCGTCCGTACTGGTTGGCGTCTGGGTAGAGATTTGAGAAGGGAGCAGGGGTCAAAGGGCGCAGGGGTTATGGGAAGGAGACAAAACAACTCACAGCCATCCTTCGGTCTCTCCTTAATGTCACGCTCGCTGCCTGAGGACACTAATTCTCCCCTCTTCTCGTAATTCAGACACAGAAATATGGTGGGGGGTGGGAGGGGGGGGGAGAACACGGATACAAGACAAAAAAATAATTCCACACACACACACACACACACACACACACAAACAGACTCCTGCAGAGGGAGAGATCTGGAGGCAGCGGATCTGGAGGCAGCGGATCTAATGAGCGTGTCCAATAAATCTCAGGTTGCATCCAGAAACTCTCGGCCACGGCGAGCGCCGTCTCTTTGATGTGTCAGATCGCCACGGCGATGGCGTGTGAAACAGCGCCAGGAGGAGCAAAGAGACAACCGAACACGGCGATATCACGTTCCTACACACACGGGACGCTAATCTCATTTGTCCTTTCTTTTCTTTTTTCTTTTTAACAGTAAAAGACAACTGAAGAAACGGAGCAAATGGTAGAGAAGAGGCGAAGTGAAGAGATTATGGACGAAAGCAAAAAAAAGATGATTGACAGGAGAGAGGAAAAGGGGAAATACTGAGCCAGGTGAAAGGTCAAATTCTAGGTCTGTGAATTGGTCCAAAGCTGAAAGGATAGTGTAGTGGCCATTTGTCCTCCAAATCTTTGAATGTCAAAGGGCCACTGCTGCACCCAGTTTTGTTTCCTTCAACGCAGTAACAAAGCGTGTTGTCCACACCTGCTTTTCTTGTCGTTTCTCATTCATTTAGATTTATTGTATTGTATGTATCCTATACAGTGCTCTGTCGCTGTGTCTCACTGTCTTACTGGTAAAACCATTAAGTCACCCAGGTGCATGCTGGTCCCACCTGACTATGCTCCTAAGTAACCTCCAGGTGCCCACAGCATTACCCAATTAGTGATCCAGTTACCCAAACAATTCAGCAAACTATATTCAAGAATAACCAACTAAATAATAGCTCCCACAGATAGTATGAATGATGTAAGCTTACGATAGAGGGACACAACTATGTTGGTTTCTTATTTCCCTCAAAGGGCAGCAGGCTGCTTCCCTCTTTCTTATTTATTGTATTCTGGAGAGAGACGGATGGAAGGGTTCAAAAGGGTTCTACAAAGGGTTCTCTGTTCTTCGCTACATCATTAACTATATTATTGACCTGAGCAGGACTCCTGATGGAACTGTTGGCGGTTTGGGTGTGTAATGCTCCAGCGGAGATGAGGAGCGGGCTACAGATATCTGGCAGGCTCGCATGTTTCCAACGGCACACCCACAAATATGACTCAAGAGACGTCACGTGGATCAGCATCGCTGGCTCATAGAAGTCTCCTTTTGTATTCATATGGAACTGATTCTTAAAACACATAATTATGTCATTAACCTTCTGAACTATCAGAATTATTTTCACCCCACATTTCCTAATCCGTAGATTGAATACCATCCAAGGGCGTTTAGCGTCTCCGCACCTTTGAAATACCTCCAGGCTTTGCACAGAACACGTTTCCCGCAGTTTGTCTCCATTATTGAGACACCCCTTGGTTGTGACTGTTGTACTTCATCATTTTGCATGTGACGATTAAGATTTCAGTCCATCTGTCAGTAGATTTCACGTGAACAGGCTCAGCATTACTGACGCAGAAAACACACTTACTGGAGCCCGTTCGCTTGAGGGAGACTGAAGGCTTCGTCCTGTCAGAGTCGCTGCTGGAGAAACTTGAGCGCCTTTTCACTTGATTCCCAGACTGCTGCCTGCGGTTCTCCCCTGCCTGGGTGGAGGGGAGAGGGGGGGGGGTGGGGTGGGGTGGGGGGATGCAAAGAGAAGGATGAGGTCAGAGGGGAAAAAGAAAGCAAAGTCCGTATATCAGGCGATTTATCTTCAGATTTATTGGTTTGAGACATCGGAGGTGTGATGTTTGTGGATGTAGGTGTTGAGAAGCATGTGTTTAAGTGCATGTCAGTGGGGTTAAGAGGGGAGTTTACAGGCGTGACCTCTTGCCTTCCCTTCCCCGGTTTAATCGCTTTCTTTCTCCCAGGCCCACACACGGCTTTTCCTTTGGCTGGCTGGAAAGCAGTCATTGATGGGCGCGTAACAGCGCGCAGCACTGCGCGCACGTGGTAAGTAAGTTATTTCAAGGTTGAACTGAACTCAAAAGCGTCCCACCTGCACATCCTCATTGGGGACCTCGTCGTATGTCCTGGAGTCTGCATAGGAACTGCTGGAGGAGGATGTGGCCCACCTAGGATCGGGGGAACATCCGTCAGCGGCCTTGCATTTGACCCCGCCCAAGTATTGGGTATCCCCCCTATCCCACTCACAGGAAGGAATGCCGCGCAGCGTCGCGGATGTTGGCGATGGTCTCCACGTCGACGTAGTCGTAATGCAGCGACTCGGGATCCGCCGCGGAGCCCGTCTCCGCCAACAGGACGCCGAGCCACCTCCCGAGTTCCTCAGAGCTGCTGGCCTGAAAAAACAAAAAACAAAAGAAGAGACACAAGAACGTGAGCTTCAACTTCCGACGACGAGAGTGTCGCTTGGAAATGACAAATAGGCGTTTCACCTCCAGGGCAGCCACCTCCGTGCAGTGGCGTACGATGCGGAAGGCGAAGGGATGCTTGGGTCCCAGCCCGGGCACCACGTCGCAGCCGTGGAGAGGGAGTGAAGGCAGGAAGGTCCGGCGGTCGCCTTTGTCGTTGTAGAAGTGCAGGGAGCCCCGGCACACGCAGCACCACTGATCCCTCCACACCTGATTCACCAGCACCGACACGTAGCCTGCGCGGCGCCGAGGGAAGATTGAGGGGAAAGTTACGCTCCGGGCCGATTTAGGACATCTGAGGAGCGTCGTTGAGTGTGGGCGAGGTGGGGGGCAAGATACCTTGTCGAGGGTCGGTGAAGGAAGTCCGGGGATCTCCTGGCCGAGGGGGCTTCTTCTTGGAGAAGCTGATGATGCGTGTGATTTTGCGGCCCGCAGCAAAGGCGCCCCGCTTCACTTTGCCTGCGTCAAAAATGAAAGCATTGAACCGCTTTGTCCCAATGCGTCTCTTAGCATGAGGACACTAAATCGCAATTAACAAGGAGGCAAACTGCGGGACGAAAAACAAGTTACATTACATGTCATTTAGCTTTTATCCAAAGCGATTTACAATAAGCGCAAGAAACAAGAAACAAGTACAATTTAAGTGCTACAATTTGTTAGAGTTTTTAGCCGAGGTAGAGTCTGAAGAGGTGTGTCTTTAGTTGTAGATGTGAAGGCTCTCTGCGCTCCTGATGTCACCACAGAGCTCGTTCCACCATTTAGGAGCAAAGACAGCAAAGAGTCACGTATTTATGTTTCAGCCAGCCTTGAGGCCGTCCCCGGTCTCACCGTTCTCTTTGCAGTTCTCCACAGTTGAGACGCCCACACTGTCCGAGTCTGATGTGTTCCTCTCTGCAGAAAGTCTCTGAGGGACAAACACAGGTTTCTGTCCGTCAGTCCTCCAAGCGGATCAGTCCGTCTTGTCTTAGTTAAAAGCTAAACAATCTATAAAAGGCTCCTTTCTCTTCATCCTGGGCTTTCGTTCATGAAAGTGCCTCTTGTAGTTTAGGTTCAGGTTGTTAAGCTTTAAAGAGGATGTGGCTGCTCCAACCCTGACTCACCGCCACCCCCATCATTGCTGCCTTAACGCTCAATTATCGGCGTGTATCTTCTTTGTTCAGCGAGCAGTCCCTGCTATCAGCTGTTCGCCGTGTCTCGCCAGGCAATTGTTTAGTTGATGGCGACTGCAGACAACACAAGTGCTGCATACCACCAACCTCTCATCACCCCAGCTGTAGAGAGATCATGTCTCTAGGGAGGAAAAGAGCACCCTGTCCTCCCGCAACTTACCTTGTCAAGTTCAGTTTTTCTCCGAATGACGGGAGACGCAGACTCCTCTGGCCCGGCACTCTGACCGCTCACCTCTCTAACAACCTGCGGGTTAGATATTTCACAACGCATCACCACACGGTACTCTTCCTTTTGAGGGTCAAACATACAAACATGTCGCCTCGGAGAGTGTCGTCTCACCCGGAGCCATCTGCGGGCCTGCTCCTGGCTCTGCACGGCCAGCACCAGCGCATCGCCGTTGGGTAACGTGAAGCGGAGTTCGTGGTGCTTCCTCTTGCCGTCTTTCGGCGCGTAGACCACGGTGCACTGCGGCAGGAGCATGTCCACGTAAGGGCTTGTGTCCTTGGAGCTCTTATAGCACTGCAGGAAGAGGAGGGGAGGCACGTAAGATACTGCGAGTTGCAGAAGAGAAGAGGAAATGCCGACGGCTGATCTTCGATCGCGTGTAGGAATTCCCACCTGGAGTCTGTTCTCCCGTATGACGGTGAGCTGCTTCGCCCACTGGCCGAAGCGCTTCTTGCGCAGCAGGAAGGCGCAAATGCGACAGTCCCTGGCGGGGGTCATGGAGCTCTCATCCGAGGGCCACTGGTGAGTGAGCCGGACGCCGGGGCCCCTCTCTTCCTCGTCCTCCTCGTAGGACTCGTAGGAACTGCTCAGAGCGTCGGAGTCGTTGTCTGTCAGGGCCGAACCACGCGGGAGAGAAAGACGTTACTTGTTGTCAACAGAGGGAGGCCGGTTTCCTGCAGGGTTTTATTAACGTTGTTCTCAACTCACAGGAGTTTTTGCGCTCAGTGTTTATGCAGGTAGAGGGGTAGTTGTTTTCCGCATCTTCATACCCATCCTCCATCGAGTTGGGGGGGCTCGGCCTGACTGAAGAAGAAAGGGGAAATAAATCCCTCATCACCTTTTTAAGCTTGATGCCGCTCGTGCTGTGTAATTACAGACTGGGAGGTTTCCAAGAGCTAAATGACACAAAGGTCAGACACTGACTTCGTGTGATGATGTACTCGGGCATCTCGCCGGGACTGAGGGGTACTGCCTCCTCATAGTACTCCTCGGGAGGAGGAGTTGTGGGCAGAGGGGGAGGAGAGACCTCCGGGCGCGGCGGGGCCGGTGAGTCCGCACAGTTTTGCTAAGGGAAACAAACAAAGACAAACTCTGAAATTCCCCTCACAACCAGGGAACATAGATTTTCCATGGTCTGTGAACTGCATCATCAAAGAGAATCAGACGGATATCCATAAATTAGACCCGTGGGCTCCGGGCGGGACCCTTATATCTCAACTCTCCCAACAGCTTGCAGACTGATGAGCGCGTGGGAAACTCCCCAAAAACGTGGACAACAACAATCTCCGTTTTCTCTTTGCTTTCTCCCCACAAGCCACGAAGATGTGCATTAGTCCTCTGCAAAGTCAGATCTTGGCTGGGGGGAGCTCAAAGGACAGACGGCAAACAGCGTCCATGCCACGCGCACTGTATGTTTGCAACTCGCACCGCTGGAAATCGGCCAGTCAGGAACGGACGACATCCACTTGCCTGATTTAAAGCGCCAGTCGGTGTGTTCTTGTCTTCTTTCAGATGATCTGTAATATCCTTTAGGCCACCAAGCTCGCAGTCTATGAAAAACGACAATGCACCTTTGAAACAGACACTTCTTCATGAAGACAACAGTATAACTGCGGCTTATTTTAATGGATGGATGAACACCCCATAGCTCATTGTCTGAGCTTGAACTCACCGAATGTCTCAAAGAGGGACTCTACGAAGCTGGTTCCATTTCTGTACACGGCCGAGTTCATGTAGATGTAGTCTGTACCTGAAACTGGAGGCGGGGAAAAAGAGCTTTGAGTGAATACCCGGAGAGTCTAACAAGAGGACGAAAACCGAGTCGAGCTTTCTTCCTCCTCACTGACCCGATGGCTGGATCTGCTGCAGGAGGTTCCAAACGGAGGCCTTCTTCTCCTGCGTGGAGGAGCTCAGGCTCTCCTGGTCCAGCATCTTCAGCAGGACGCCCAGCTCACTCACCAGCACATCCATCGCTGCACAAAGCAAGGGGAGGGGAGGGGGGGGGAGGGGGCAGTTTATCAGTATAGTGCAAAGGTCAGATGGACGGGTCTAAACAAACCAAAGGGGTGTATGTGATGGATCCTCTTTCTCTGTGTCTCTCTTTCATTTTCTGTCACTTTGCTTCACAGTTCGTCAATAGCGAGCGGCCACCTTATCAAACGGTCTGCCTCCTCTCGCTGAGTTACTAGCCAGAATAAACAAGAGCGAGAGGTCGGTGGGACAGGAAACAAGTTTGTTGATTGCTCATTAACCCAGAGAAAAAAGGAGGGAAGTAGAACCACCCGAAAAAAAACTAATGTAACCAAGAAGATCCTGATGCGCCCGGCTCAGAAGCCAAACTCCAGTCGACTGGCGCTCTCAATGCTAAGGAGGTAAATTAAGTGCGCTGTCAGCACATTCTGTGGGGGGGTAAAATGAGGCACCACTTTACATGGTCAAAATGTATAAGCAAGAAGAGTCTTCATCCAACGGGGGAGATTTAAAGTCCAGGCCTCACAAAAACGCATTCCTCCTGGGGATCTCCAAGTTTCGCCACACTTTGAGGACTCGGCCTATAAGAATACATACGGTCCACATTGCATGTTGATCCGGTCCACTCCCTGTTTTCAGAACAGAAGTTAAATAAACCCTCTCCCTCCCTCGGCTGCTGGATGTCCGGGGAACAGGACTGCAACCTGCTGCCTCTTATATGTGTGTGTGTTTGGATTCCTCCTTAAATCAGACTCTCTGCCTGACCGCCAGCCACAAACATTTCTTAACAATCTTCTTAATAATCCCAAAAGTATCCTGGTCGACTCATTGCTGTGCACATTTCACTGCCTCTCCCCCCCCCCTCCCCCCCTACACACACTTACCACTCCCTTCGTCTTCTCCTCTCACCACCCCCTCATCCCTCCCAGCGACACATTTTCACAGTCCGGCCACATCAGACCTGCTGAACCGTACGTCTTGCCGGGGTCATCCGCAGGACAGCTGCTGAGCCAGAAAAGTCCTTTGTTCATATGGTAAAAAGATAAACAAACACCAAATGAACACACACACACACACACACGCTTTCCAAGAATCATCCTCAGCGGGCCGCGTTGGAGGTCAACTTCGGGGGCAGCGGTCAACAAGTCAGCCCGTTACATGCGTGAATGTGCCGGTTTGAGTTGAGGCAGAATGTTGCAGGTCTTGTACGTAACGACGGCTGACCAGCGGAGGTCTAAATAATCTGGGAGTTGTATGTGTGTGTTCTACATTTAAGACTGCTCCCATCCCCAAAGACAGACATACTTTTCTGAGGTGGGTCTTCCTCTGGGCTTCGCAGCGCTCTGCCAAGAGTAAATAGAACTTCAGGAGAGGTGTGTGTGTGTGTGTGTGTGTGTGTGTTCGCCCGCGTCCGTTCCACCAGCTCTTTACAAGCTTGTTTCCTTCTATTGTTAAGAAAAAAAGCCCGGTTGCACTCTGAGAGGCTGGCATGAGGCACTCATAAATGCGCGGAGCAGGAATGTCTCCCCGTCCAGATGGCATTCGCCCAGAGGAAACAAGGAAGTGGAAGTCCGAGAAGAAAACTCTGAAAAAACTGAGTGGTAGTTTTTGGGCCTGGCGGGTGTGGTCTCGGTGCCAGAGGTTCCAGCTGTTCAGGATCTGGCCGCAGCGCCCCGCTGGGCTTCCCCTGACATAGTGGAAGGCAGAACTTTAGCCACAGCGTGAGTCATGCCCATCAGAGACAAACTGAAACTCACACCGGTCAGCGTTAAATCCAATTTAACTCAGAACTCCAGGTGTCGCTTTCAAGGAGTGGCTCGGAGTAGATCATGGCGCTCAAAATTCCATTTCACCGTCTCACTTGGACCGGCGCTCCAAATAAAACCTCCTTTTTTTTTTTTACTCACTTTGCCGGTTACAGTGTTATTCAGCTTGTGCCAGAATGAGCAAAGACGAATTACTGCGTAGTATTTGGCATGCAAGGCCCATAAGACCCCCCTTAAACCCCCGGAGCCGTGCCTTCATAATCAACACCACACCAGTCTCACACATCCAAAACAGCACATGATCTTCTAAATCTCTGCTGCAACCCTCTGTGTGTTTGTGTGTGTGTGTGTGTGTGTGTGCCTTTGATGTCTTCAGAAGCCAGATAAAACAGATGGGAGTCCAGCACCTGAGGGAAAATACACACAAGCTTAAATAAGATAACAACGCTACATGGCAAAAGGCCTTTCCTGGAATGGGAATATCTGCAGCCACAGGAGCACGCCGATGACTTTTTTTTTCATCCGTCAGAGGAAACTTGACGACACCTGAGAGAACACAAGAGACGGGTGTGGGCAGTGCACCACACAGGAATGTGCTGGGCCATTCAGACCTCAAACATTCACCTCCTCACACCTCCCGTTTAAACACCGGGCACATTCCTCACCATGTTAACCGAGCGAGACCCTGCAAAAATGTCTTTGTGCCAGTGTGCAAATGCTGTGAGGCCGAGGAAGAGGTTTGCTTAAAAGTGCTCGGACCGTCAAAAATAGGCTCGCGCTGGCAGACCTGTTGCACAATCTGATTGAGGGAGTAGGAGAGGGGGGGCAACACCTGTGCTAACACGTCCCACTAAACCCTGATATGGGGAACCATGTGACCTTGCGTGCACGGCTCTTCTCCTACCTCCTTTTAATGCAGAGGGCTTTCTTCACGCTGCGCTTACTTATCTTGCTGCACATCGCACACCAAAATCAACAAACACGCCCACACAAAAGTGTGTGTGGACAAAATCCATCCATGTGGCAGCAACTCGGTTTCACAATGCTGTTGCAGGCCGACATTCCAGCTTATCACACACAATCATTTGATCCCACAAAAGAGTCTCAAGTGGCTTAAAAGAAATGTTTCACCATCAGGTCCGGGTGGCAAAATCCTGCTGTCTCAACAATTCAACAGTTGGTGCATTTCTGAGAATCCCAGCTAGCCGGTAAGAAGCTTTAAAGGCCCGAAGCCAACGTCACCTGACGTGGGACCTTAACGACACCGCCGTGCTCTCATCGCTCCGTGTAGTTACACATCTTAGAGCCTCCTTTGGCCTACCGGCTTCGATATCCTCAGAGCCGCCACTCCCCAGTAAGCTATACGGGAGGCTTCCCTTCGGCACTTACCCTCGACAGCGGTGGACGAGAGCCCCACCATTTTCCGAGGCAACCGAGGAGACGAACCGGTTCCGATAGTTTGGCCCTGTGAAGCTCTTTGTGTCAGAGGGGAGCTGCAGTCGGCCTCCTGTTGAATTCACACATCTTTCACCTCTTCCTCTGATACCTCCCTCCCACTCTGCCTCCCCTCCTCTTGTCTCTTAGGGAGGGGGGTAGGCGGACCATGGTGCTGCTGTGTGTGTGTGTGTGTAGGCTGTAATCCCTGGGATTGTGTAGCACCTGGGAAAAAGGACTGCTGTGTAAACGCACACATGTCGACTAATGACTAACCAGCATTCTTTCACATTCTTTCCCTCCATACATGATTAACCGTTAACTAGTCGCACATCAAGGCTTCCACCCGGAGGATGCCAGTGAACCCACTGACATGCCAGACGCAGGAACAAGTGGGGAACTCTACATTTGAAATACATTTGAAAAAGATCTACATGAAGGGAAAGCCACAGGAGGGCTTGGAATCGGTGATGGAAACAAGTCGAGACTTTTTGGAGTTACACGTGGAGGACGTGTTGCCTCGAGGCGGATTCCTGTGCCCCAACACGATGCCTTTACTCACAAAACAAACCCTTGAGCACACGCACACAGGTACACCGCCAGATGCACGGCAATGCGGGACCCCACACACAAAAACGCACAGATCAAACACACTGCAAAGTGTAGGGTTTCACTGTACTGTATCAGCTGTAGATGAAAACGCTGTCAGCTGGCTGTAGGGCACGAGACTGCACAACCGTCACTGTGAAGTTACGGTTGGATGATAATGTAAAATAAAAATGTAAATCGCAGTTGGGCCTCTTTTCGCAGGTTTCCATTGAACATTCTTTGGTGAAAAGAGTTTTCAGAAATAAGCTTATTCACTTTCGTGAGAGTTGGGCAAGTGGATCTCCTTTTGTACAGGAAAATGCCTAGCTAAGCATAGTAATGCTAGCTAACTATGCTAACTATAACTACTATACTGGACTGACTGGCAAGACAATGGTATCAATCTTACTGTGTTACATACCAATACTGATTACTGTACTTAATGCAAAATACTTTTTTCAATACATTATTTAGACATAAAACAGACACACAAACAATTTTCTTCTTTTTCCATTTGACATAAAAAATGTGGTCTTTTGTTTGCCATATTTAGATTTCAATTAATTCAATGAGAATTCAATATGAAAAAACGACAGGAATAAAATTTAAAAAAAAGGTGCAATAGATGATTGTGGTAGAATGATGAAAGAGCCATACTCTGCACAGGTACAGACGATATCAAAATAAAAAATCCAAAAAGGATGTGCGTGAAGAAAAATTTAGAAATGGTGCAGACAGGAAGTGCCCCTATAATAAAATGTGACACACAGACCACAAACATTCCCTGAGGCCTGTCTCCCAACTCCTCCAGAATCCTCTCTGGCTGTGACACAGCCTGACAAACCACTCCTCATTGTGACCAAATGCGACCTTTAACCTCTTTAGCAAAGCTGTGAACTCACACTGGAAGGCCACGGATGCCAGCGGAGGAGACCGGGGTGAAACCCTGCGAATACTAGATTGGAAAACGGACCCCTTTCCCAGGTTCACAGCGAGTCGGGGCTAATCAAGACCACCACAGATTCCACAAAAAGAGGGGTGGGGGGAGGGTGGGGGGCAACTAGACGCTAGACGAAGCCAGAGAGAGGAGCTCTGAACGATGGTGCCATCTGCGACTCTGCGAGGGATCAGCCTCTAATGAAAAGCGCTGGCTTTTCTCGGAAGTCTCCCCTTCCTTGTCGTCTTTGGACATGTTGGATCTGCGGCCATTTCCCGACCTGATCCGACATGTAAGAAAGCTGCAGGTTGAGGCCTTCGAGGCATCCAAGCACACTGGGGACTCTCGCTGAACAATGTGGGCCGGCAACTTCTAAAAGGAAATGAGAAAACGTTGCTTTTGTGCACGGAGCAGAATCTCATCTCATGTTAATTCAGCCACAGAGGCTTTCTGAGTAAAGAGACAGCACGAAAAAAAAAGAAGTGGAATAAAAAAAACACATTGACTCACATCCATCTTATCCGGCACGTAAGCCGTATATAAATCACTGAGGTGTGTGTGTGTTGACACCACATGCTAACGGTGAGGTAAGCCAGACGACCAGATGTGCTTGAGGTTTTTAATTACACGAAGAGTCGTGCCAACAGTGTCGTCTCTCACGGGCCTGTGCCCCATCACGATGAGATCTCCTCACACTCTCCTCCCGGGATTCCAGGCATTTCCCACGTCTGACGCTTCTCCTCTCCATCAGCGCCAAACAAGTCTGGGCATTTTCAAGCCAATCTCACCGGAGCAACACTGTTGCTTTATCGAGGAAAGGAATCAGTGCCGTGTGACCCGCAGCCCTCCGTGCGCCTGTCTGGCCGGGGCCTTCGTTCCATTAGGCGAGTTCACATTCCTGCAAGGCGCAGACTTATTTCAGTTGCTATCAACTCCAAACCAGTACCGGTGTGGTTCTGTATCTTTGACTGTTCGCTGGCAAGTTCCATGAAGACCCCTGAAGCATCCATTCGGATCTTCTTCCATCCAACGCCAACAAGAAACCGCTCTTGGTCCTACATCAGTTAACGAGTTGCCCAAAATGCATGGGGATGCCCCGTATACTCCCCTTAGAGATGAACTTCCTCCCCTTCCTCTGATGACATCACTTATCGCCTCCGGCCTTCTGTTTCCTTTTCCTGTCAGCTGACACGCTGCCCCCTTTTCTTTACCGTCCCCGGTGACCCCGCTCTCAATGCATCGTCTAGGTCCTCGGGTAGATAGCATCTACCCCTGTGTGTCAAAGGGTAGACAGCATAATGGAGCCTTAGAATGGGCCATTATTATAAACCTTGCCGCTGCAGGTATCCCCGTAGAGAGAGAACCGGTTTCTCATGGCCTGGACATGCACATTTATCATGTGGGTGGACATTTTAGACAAACACACAGGGACAAACATACCAAACGGACCATGCAAAAGTCAGTCCAAGTCGAGCAGCAGGTGAGGCGAGCATGTGGAAAAACGTATTTGGCTTGAAGGAGTCGTAAAGGTGCACAAATTAGCGGGAGGATTGGGGGGGGGGGACACATGCTCTCCCGACTGCTTTTATGGCGCACGGGAAGATGCTCCAGGTTGTCATAAAACCCAATCCCACATATGCACGCACAAATACACCAGAGATGGAAACAGTTATTCTCCAGAAAGAATTGGCTGGTACATTAACTCGTAGACTTACTCGAGTCGGCTGATCGATTGCTAGAAAACAACACTTCATAACCTTAAATTGTGAAAAACCTGAAGCATTCCGCTGCACAATTATTTCCAGATTACATCTCGTTTAAGTCTCCCGAAGGTGAAGCGAGGTAAAGATACAATCCACCAAATCCAGCCAATATTTGGAGACATCATTTAAGTGGCCGTACTCAATGTCTACCGCCAATTTCTAACTTGAACGTGCACCCTCAATTCTTTGTAATTAGGCCACTCTAATTAGCTTGTCATAGTAATTAGGCCCTCTTCAGCGACTGGGCGTCTCCATGGTGATGTTGGGGGGAGGTAATTGGTTTTTGGACTCCATCTAACCAGCACTATAAACAAACACAGCAGTTCATCTAACATCCACTGGGTTTATTCACTGCGTTATGGCAGGTTGATGGCCGAGATCTGATGTGAAATCTCAAACAAAAGATGTGTGCTTTGGAAATGTTTTGGTTGCACATGTGTGTGACATGTGAGTGTTTATGACCATTATGTCCTGACACATTGTTACTTGTTCTGTGACCGTGGTCCCTCCTCCTCCCCAAAACAGTTCATGTCAGATTCCTTCCTCTCAGCACTGTTACAGACGTGTAAAGCCAGCAGGGGATTTCCCTGTCTTTTCCCAATGCATTGTGGGATAGGCTTATCGCCCCAGAGACCATGGGCCGATAACAAAAAAAAAGAAGGCAGGTATAAAAAGTGGACAGATGGTTAGAAGTCATACAACAGTACGTCTCAACACGAACTCAAGGCAAAAGGTCAAAAGGTCACAGCGCCGAGCATGATGTAAGGGACGTCCGTCTGCTGAGCCTCCCTCGCCCCTCCCTCGCTTTGTCGTCTTCTGCTCTGTGATTTATTCAGGTCCGGGATGGCACAGAGGGCTTGACTCAGCCTGCTGCCAGACAAAGGCCCCACAGTGCAGTCCGTATTATTCAGATCCCAGATCTGCCCAGAGTCCCATGAGATCACCGCCATGCTATGTCTCCCTCACACTAAAAGTATTCACACACTGAGAAAGATGCTGTTCGGCAAGTGGAAGCACGGCTTTGCAGATGTTGCAGAGACAGGAGTAATATAGACGGAACACACTAACACAGAGTCGCAGTCACACTTCTACAGAAAGGGGGGAAAGGAGCTGCTTTGTCTTTGTCTGGGATTTTGATTTTGTCCTCAGTTGTTCACCAGAAAACTGGGACCCCGTCTCTGTGTCTTCTTGCGAAAATGTAACTCATTCATTTGAGAAAACATTTGCCCGTTTTTTCCCCAAACGTAAGTGATCATCATCTCGGATTTCTGAGAAATAAATAAAGGTTTTGTTGGACTTTCATCCAGCTCCGGAAACGGACCTTCGGTCGGCGTCTGTAGCGACTTGAATTCAGACTGCGCCGACACCAGCACCGGGTTTCCCCTCCAACTCAAAGACAAAACCTTTGTTTCCAGAGAAACCGCGTCCTGAAAACCAACAGGCGGCGACCGCGCATTGGGAAAAGGGGATATAGGGCGCTGAATCCAAGGAACTCGTTGTTCATAACGGGACGAAGAATTAATTAGCTCCCTTCAGTGCTATCTTAGATCTGACAAGCTGGATGCATCGTTAGGGCCCCCCAAATGACGATATACCGAGTCATATATCAGTGACAGATTAGGACTTTTGTCATAAGCTTAGGCTCAAGTCTCAGTGCCAATAAATGGGAAATTTTCCCGAGAGTATCTCGCTTGTACCTGTACGCGCACACACACACACACACCCTGTGCAACAGAAAACAACCATATTCAGAAGCGTCCTATCTGTAATGTTGTGCGGCATATCTCCATGGAAACAGCTGTGCAGCATATGACAATTGCCGATGCACAATGAACTTGTGTACACCCGCACACAGACACACGCCCTGTACATCTCTCAGACACGTGAACCGGGGCGACCTCCTCGTCCCCCACGGGTTAAAGAGGGGAATTCCACTTCTTATAGGGCTGCTCCAGAATCATCCATGATTTACAGCTCACGCATGATGGGGCACATCATACTGGATAAAAACGTATGTATAAGTGTCAGCCTGTCTGCATACAATGTTGCATGGACAAAACGAGAGAACTTATAAACCGTACATGTGTAATTAAAAAGAACATGAAAGAAGGGAGATTCCCTCTCCTCATATCTCAGTGTTATCATAGCTGGTGTTTCCATTGGTTAGAATAACACAGCGTTAATCAAGCACCGCAGAGACAGTCAACCGGAGCTCCACGGCAAACAGCCTCCCAGCAGCCTAGTGGGGCCGAGAAATCCACACACGACTACGTTAGAGTTACAAAAGATGTCATTTGTATTTATTAAATGAAGGTGAACATAACACGCTGATTCCCAAACAATCTGTAACTAAACAAAAGTAGCGATTGATTTCCAACTGGACCACAGCATAGACTCTAAATGTGTTGCCTAGCGTTTCCTTGGACTACTCGAATGCCGTTTCCAACGGAGCGCGTTATTTTAGTTACATTAGCTAGAAGGCTATAAAAGTAAAACACTGAAAGTCTTAACAATGATGTAAACTTGAGTAACGTCATTTAAACAGACCCTGCTTTTACTATGTGAAAATGCAGATTACAGCACACATAATAACCGCTGGTGACGACAGCACACTGCATTTTAAATTGGGCCCTTTGACCCCGCTGACCTGCAACCAATGACACCATGTGTTAAATCCACTTTTAACAATCCAAATCCTTGTTTACTCACAAACACGTTCTCCACCAACCCCATACGACTTGAATCTCATGGAAATGAATATGAATTGTTACTCGCAGCTTTTGTTACGAATGAAAAAAGCGAGAGCGGATACGGATTCCTACGGGCACGCACGGACGCACGGCCCACCCACGTACACAAAAGCACATTGAGAAACAACACAACAGGTTCTCTTTTCACGCACGTCTCAGCGGAATGCAGAAATGCGGAGCAGACCATCCCGTTGGAGGAAGGACGTGGATGCAGTGGAGGGATTTTTGTGCACGAGCAGCGCGGCATCTCCATCGATCACCGCAGCAGATCGGAGGTGGCGTCCACATGCGCTTCCACATGCTCCAGAAAACCCGACAATAGTGATTCATCCCGACGGCTGGGGCTGAGTCACATGCAGACGATCCCATTGACCGCAATGCATCTCCCCTCACACACCCAGCGGTGCTCCACTGAGGGCCCCCCCCGTGGAAACAATAGCCTTTATTACAGCGCAGCTCCAGCTGCCTCAGATAGGTTGCGTTAAGAAGCGTGTTAAGCGTTGGAGCTCAGGCCTCGTGCGCCGCATCGACCTGCAGCCACCTCGACTTCTGAACTTTGAAAGGATGAAACGGAACGGCACAAAGGCACAAACGTTTATGCTTATGCACTTATGGAAGAACAATCACTTGATGGATGATTTTAACACCTTTAGCCGTGTTTAGAACAATTCCAGGAAAAGTGTTTAACGGCAGCCAATGGAGGGATTCATTCAGAAGATGTAAACAGAAGGGTGTTGCTCCGAGATCACCCGAGGGCTTTCTCCTGTGGTGCAAACACAAACACAAAGCTCAGATAGAAAGTCGGTCAAGCAAAATTCCTGTGTGTTCTTATGAGTTGAGACACACACACACACACACAAGACTAGGACAAGACTTAAAAAGACTTCCTTCTTTGGATTCCTTGCAAATGTACACAGCAAACACACACACACACACAGCAAGGTGAGGACAGACGGCAAATCAGTAAATCAATGGCAGGAAATGCAAAAGTGACAAATATGACCAAAGACAAAAGGGTTTTCCTGAAGGCAAAGAAGCTTTTAAAAAGGTAGTGGGAAAAAATAATAAAGTACCATGTATGCACTTTGTCCCATTTCCTTTCACCCTTTGATTAGTTGAGAAAATATGTCCATTAAGTGGGATGTCAATCACTCTCACATGTTTACGTGCCGGGAAACAAGTCTTTTCTCAAGTCTCTACAGCCCACGAAGCAGTAACATGATACAGCAACATCAAAAAACAACATATCAAACAAAGTTAATGCAACTTAGAGGGGGGGGTCACCCCCCCCCCCCCCCAAAAAACACATGGGGCGGAAACAAATGTTGTGTTTCTTTCTATTGAACTTAAAAAAGCTGGCCGCACTGCATATCTTTCTACAAAAGAACTCTCTGCTGGAGGAGTCCATTATCAAACAATGTTAGCCGCGGCCGACTAATCTCAGAGTATCTCATCTCCACATGCAGATGTTTGACTTGACTCAGGATGAGGGAGCTTTCCTTTCAAGGACAACAATCAGGCTTCAGATGAGGACTTGGGTCTCTGAAGCTGATGGATGGAGGGGGGGGGCAATCAAAGCAACGTGTTATTTACATGTTTAAAAGGGGCACTACCTTGTGTGGAACAGGAGAAGAGAATCACAGGGGAAAAGGCAGCACCTCAGACAAACTGATCTTTGGTTTCAAAGAGTCACCCAGAAAAAAAAAGGACAGCAAGCGGGTCAGACATTTAGAACTAAATTTACAAATATATATTTACTTTTCCAGAAATTGTCTAATGTGTCCGTGGTAAATCCAGTGAAGTGTTAGTTGGGTAGCCTTAGTGAGGGTGCAGCAGTCATGCGTGTGTGCTGTGTGTGTCTGTGTGTAGCAGACAAAAATTGCAAGTGTAAAATGCACCGTTGCAAACTGCACGAAGAAAAGCATTTCAGTGCCAGGAGGAAGTGAACTTACATTTGGTGCCGTTTGTTTCCATTCCTCCTTTGACGCTGTCCATGAGGGTAGTTGGTTTTTAATGCAGGCCCATGAGTGAGTGAGTGAGTGAGTGAGTGAGTGAAGGCGTGTAGAGCCTCTGACAGATGCGCAGTCGGGACACACTACCGATCTGCTCGAGGCACCTTCTCTCCTTGGTCCTAGCGCCGCCACACCAAGCGCTGCTCAGTGCGCCTATAGAGTAGTGATGGGAAGTACGGATCATTTTACCGACTCGGTTTTATTGAATCTCGTTCAGTAAAATGAACGAATCTTTTTTCGAGTCTTTCGTTCATGACGGTATAAAAATAATAACTACTCCCGACCGTGTCTTCGGGTCAATGTTTCGTTTATCTGCCAACCGAGCAGAGAGATTCTCCTCGCGAGCGAGAAAGTTCACGTTTCGCGAGACGGACTGTTGCTCGCGCGAGACAGAGATTTGCTCGCGGATGTTTGATTTACGCGAGCGCATCAACCTGATTTACGCTCTCGAATTTTGACAGTGACTTGCCGCCATACAGACTTTTAAGGACTCCTTTAAGAGCAGTCGGACAACATGTGTTCAAAATCTAATTAGGCGCCTTTTGCCAGGAGTGTAATTTCAATGTGAACAGTGTGGCTGAGGTCCGTCCAACCCAACAACATTCATCAGAGACTGAGGAGAGTTTAAGCATTGTCATTATTATTTTTTTAGCTAGGCTACTATTACATTTTGTGGTGGTGGAGGAGGAAGGAGGAGGAAACATTTATTTGCCAAAATATGCCAAACATACAAGGAATGCCAACATTTGACCTGTTTTAATAGCGATGTTAATCTGTTTCAGTGTGGACTTCAAGAAGATGGAGAAAGTTGTGTCAACGTTGACTTATCCAAATATGCAACTGCATTTCTTCTTCAAGCCAGAGAAACCCATCGACTTATACAGGTAATTTTTAGTTTAATGTGTTCTGTTGTTCCTAGCAAGCTTAATAAGAATAAGCTTATTCTTAGAACAGCAATCATAGACCAGGAGTCTATGATTGCTCTGTCAAAAAGGGCTTGTTTCAGACAGAGGATGAGGGGCTGCATAAAGGTTTGCATGAGATAAATATGGATACTTTGGAATTTTGAATCTCTAGTAGAGTCTCAGAATAAAATGATAGAACTGGAACTAAGCATAAATGATTCCATTTTTAACCTCAATTCCAACTACAGCCTTGTTCACATTTCTCTCATACGTTTGTCATTTGTTTGTTTATTTGCATTTTTTTTTTCTCCAGAGAGCTGTTAACCCTTTAATGTCCTCACCAAGAAAAAAGTAATGAAAAAAGTATTTCTTTGCATATTTTACTTCTTTGGGGCATTAATAACAACAATAAAAAAGAGAAATTTTAACAGACCTCACAGTTTTTTAAATACAGGCATCTACCAAACGCTTGAGATGTCACTTTAGGGTAAAGTACCAAATAGATATGCAAATACCAAAACAGTAGAATTAGTCAAATACAATGCTAACTTATGACAGTAATAAAAAGCATAAATGTAAGATACACTTCACACTTCTGAAAATTGGTGATATGACATCTTGTTTTTCATTCAAACAAAGGAAACAAAAAGACAGAACAACTTTGCATTTCTCAGATTTCAGTCTGAATACTCATCATCTGTGCATTAGATCCACTTTATTTCTCATGGTATGCTACAAAGCATTGCTGCTTTGCATTCAAACACAGGAAAACGTTGCATTTCTGACATTTCCATCACGACACACCCTTTGGACACAGGTGGCACCTCCCACACTTGTCACTGTGAAGAGGCCAATGTCCACAATTGTCGTAACGCACATCTGGTTGTGAGGGTCTTGGGGTGTAGCGTTTCTTCTGAGGTGGTGGAGAGCAGGACGAGGGGCGGCCAACTTTGGGTGCTGGCTTGTTGAATCTCATCAAACTGTGGGCAACTGCCAGGCGGAATCTTTTGAGAGGCATTGGTTTCTCATTCAATAGGCCACAATCCCTCTTGTAGACCAGCCAGGAATTTGAGATGCACAGGTCAAGGATTTATCCAAAGAGGGGAATGTACCATCGTCTTGACTTGGCGGGGGTCTACAGGTGTACCAGCATGTCAGAAAGATTAATACCTCCCATATGCTGATTTAGGCAGGGATGAGTGATGGGCACGGGACATTTATCTTTGCATGGGCCTCTTTGTTTGACAGTTGAAATAGGCACGATCCCACAGGCATTGCTCAGAAGGTTGACGCATTTGTTGTCATACCATTTCACTGCGATCGCCCCTTCAGCAGACCTGTAATCAAAAGCTCCACGTCCTTTCTTCATCAGCTGTTTGTCTACCATCAAGGTAGCTCCACCAATGCGGTTTGGTCGGACAGTGCCAATGCACTTGACACCCAAGTTTGCGTTCAGCTTCTGGATCAAGTTGAAACTGGTGAAGTAGTTGTCGCAGAAGACAACAGAAAGACGTGGTTCTGTTATGGTTTTGCATAACGTTGTCACCACTTTGGCTCCTAGAAGTAGCCCCTGCTCCTCTTCAGGGCTTGTCTTGATTGGATCCCCCAACTCTTGGGCAGAGTACAGATTGGTATGATGAGCAATATGTTCAATATTAGGTTTTTAGGGCTTTTTAGGGCGTTCTTCCCTTTTCATCAGAGTCTTGAGGATTTTATGGTACAAGTGCCAAAATATTGCGTTGCCTTGTACCGTAAAAAGATTTAGCATCCATCTATTGTTTGTAAACCAGAAAGTAAAAAAAGTAATAATTTTAGCATATATAAGATGAAATAACATGAACTATATCATATTTACAAAAATGCATAATCAGATGTGTTTATTTCAACGCAAATACTGACTTTCATGTACATTAGCTTAACTCGCTACCTTTAGTATGAACTGAAAATTCAACCGTTTGGTAAAGCATGTTTTTAGGAAATTATTTTACCCTTATTCATTCTTTTTTTTATATCTAGTTACGTAATTCTGTTCAGTTAGACCTCAAGTGCTGTAATATGTCAAAAAGATTCACTTACCGTTGAGTTTTTCCCCAAATAATGTCCACATGTCCGGAGGAAAATTTGT
This sequence comes from Gasterosteus aculeatus, assembly GCF_964276395.1. Classification (NCBI taxonomy): domain Eukaryota; kingdom Metazoa; phylum Chordata; class Actinopteri; order Perciformes; family Gasterosteidae; genus Gasterosteus; species Gasterosteus aculeatus. The sequence goes on along the minus strand of NC_135691.1, from coordinate 14,520,742 downwards.
CTTGCTAATTTCCTGTGAAGAGGTTAGCTGAGAAGGCCTTCTTCTAACAGTAACATTGACACCTGGTGGATTCTTTTACAATTACAATCCTCAACCAAGTGGTAGAGATGGCTCAATAAGGTTAAGTTATTGTCAATATATTTTTCAATAAGATATAGTGACTCAAAATGTGCTCTACCAAAAGGTGGAGCAGGCAGTTAAAGGGGATGGTGTCCGGAGTCCAGGCAGCATTACTGGAGCACTTAAAACATCAAATGAGTAACATCATTGAGACACATTCTGGGGACCTTGGTCAACTGAAGAGTGACGTAATGGGAGTATTTGACCAGTATAATGACCCTTTCAGTCAAATCGCTACAACACATTTGCAGGATAAGACAATCAAAGAACTGTTACAGCCAGTTGAACCAGAGACGACTATATCAAAATATAATCAGACACAGATACCCATTATTATTTTTTTCAAAGAAAAGTTTGTAAAAAAATTGCTAAAGTTCGCCAACAACAGTCCCACGGTTGCCTAATCTTTTGTCTGATATGAACGCATTGTTTTCTTGTTATATGTTAACACGATATCCTATAAACAAACAGTGCTCAGTTTCGTGCTTTTTGCAACATGATCAGATCTTGTATGGTCTTTATCAAACAGGGACACCCAAGGAAACCCGGAGGATCATTCGATTTTGCGCTGACGAGCAACGTTTCCTTAAGTCCAAATACATTTCAAAACAACTTTGGGAGTGAGTCATCTTTTAAACATTACTGTGCTTCTGCCTGACTTCTGTGTTATGAAAACCTTAACAATCTCAATACTAGTCATTTATTTAACATGTTTTATGTTTATACTTGTTAAATTAACACAGGCATATTTTAGCAGGCGAAACTGTCATTTCTTGTAATATTTGTCACTTTCATTTAGAAAATACATTCTGACATTAAAACAACAATACATCCATGACCACAACATATTGAATTGTGAAAAGCATATCCTAAATTACTAATGTAAATCGATTATATAATTATGAACAATGTGCTTCTGACTTAAAAATACCTAAAACTGGTTCAGGAACAGATGCTGGAGAGGCAACAGCTGCTATGTGGCAGTACTCTGAGGATATGCATGAGGTGCTGGGTTCCAGGCCTTCTGTGGACCCTCCTGTGATTGTTTCATCATTTAATGATGAGGATCCAGTAACAATCATTACGGTAAGGTTTCAATTGTTGTTGTTGAGAATTTATCATTGTTCTTTAGATGTCAGAATGTAGATTTTAATAATCTACTACACATGATTTATTATCCATTTCTGTATTATAATTACTTATGTAATGTCTCCTACGAGATTGTTGAGCCCAGTACATGTAGCAACATAGCACCCTCCTGACCGCCAAATACAGCAGCCACAGTCTTTCACAGTGCAGCATCCCCCATGACCCTACCAAGCCCCATAACTCCTTCACCCAGGAAAAGAAAGGGGCAAACTAATCCTATTTTGAGAGAGGTTCTTGTGTCTCTTTGAAAAATTGATAAGACAAAATGTAGTTGTTTTTCATATGGTGTTAAATTTTGCACAATTGGTTATTGTATACAAGTTGCTTTACACAACTTTACTGGCATTTGTTGCAAATGCAAAAGTTTTTGTTTATATGCTGGGTTTTTTATTTGATAAAAAAATGTATCTTTATTTTATTGTTATTTATACAGTTTATACATTCCAGTGCAATATTTTGTTTGATGTGAATGTTCTTATCTATTTATAGAGTTTTGTATATTTGGCTAGAAAAAAATAAGACATTGTTTCTTAAATGTGTTTCTGGGCATCAATAACAGTACCAAACAGTAAATACCTGAAACAGACAAAGAATTCAATACAAACATTTTATTGCAAATATCATACACAGACAAAAATACACATCTGGGTCATCTTCATGAGTTCATACAATGCCTGAAACTAGGGCAGCCAGTCTGTCCCTTGTAGCATTCCCAGAGGTTTCGCTGTATGCCAAGGCTTCACAGGGAGGTTGGACGTCAAAATTGTCCCTTGAAATGTCATCTGGCTCGAGCATGTCCCTGTTGTCTAAACACACATTATACACAGGAAGCAATGACCTGGGGTGCAAATGTTGGTTTCACAATGTTGGTTTTTCAAGGCTTTGAAAAGTGTAGATCTCCATCTTGTTTTCATGACCCCAAAAGCCCTTTCAATTATACTGCGGGCCCTTGACTGGTAGTAATTGAAGCGTCCCTGAACTTGTCCAATCACTGGCTCTTTGTAGGGTGTGATCAAGCAGAGAGGGGTATCTAAACAAGGATAGCCCCATCACTCAAAATATGTACCCTATAGGGGGATAGCGTTGTGCCCTATAAAATTAACTTTTTTAGAATTTGTGTGTCGTGAACTGACCCTGGATAGCCAATGAATACATCTAGGAATCGTCCACTGGAATCGCATATTGCTTGCATGTTGCGAAGTGTTAATCTGGCCCTGGTGACATGTGGAGGAGATAACAAAATGTATGGCCGAGTTAAAACAACTTCAATTTTTATGGCGAAGTGTTTTTTTTGCTGCTGTGCGACACTCACCTAGTTCAATATTCTTTCATATCGGGGCTGTCGAGTTTTCAAGAAAACTTGGCGTGACATTTTGTCAAGGGTGGACGCGGTCCAGGGGGCGGGTACAGGGGTGTGTTCCTGTCAAAGGGTTGGGGGGACGCGGACGCTGGGCCATATCTTCTAAAAACAATGAGATATCAAAAACATTTTTGATCACATTGAATCATAAAGTCCACAGAAATGTTTTAGAGAATCTGACTTTTAAGGACTCCTTTAAGAGCAGTCGGACAACATGTGTTCAAAATCTAATTAGGCACCTTTTGCCAGGAGTGTAATTTCAAGACAGTGCTTTCGCTGTGGCGCTCACCTCTATGCACAGCCTTGGTTCTGGAACTGTACTCTCGGATAAGTGATGGACTCTACTTTTATAGCAGAACGAATGTATTAATCGATTAAGAAAGATTCTTTTTGAGGAAAACCCTGAGCACTGGGAGAAAACCGTCCATGTCTAAATGGAATGTAAAATGACCGTACATTAGCTCAGCAGAGGACCAAGTACAGGTGTGAACACTCGCTGGAGGAAAAAAACTCAACTGCCCTAATGTGCATTACGAATGTGTGACGGCCTCCGTGTGGTTCATTAAGGCCACTCTGTGGGAGTGATACTTCTCTGGTAGTAACATCTTTGTATTTAGTTGATTGCAGATCTGGGGCACCTGGGAGTGGTGAGCCAAGGGTGATAAAGCCCACCTGATCGGACTACACGGCTAGCTCTTCGCCACAACACGCGGTGTCAACTATGGCTTGATTACCCCGCTTGTTTTATTTAAGTTATCTGTTACCAAATAAATGTTTAGTTGATTCCTTTGTATAAAATAAATCCCTTTTTGAGCCGTTATGCTGCCTCGTTCCCTTTTTTGCCATGGCCCTTGAGCCAGGTTGTGACAAATGTGTGAATCGATTAAGAGAATGTGTGTCAAATTACGCTACATTAGCACAGGAGACACCCATGTATGGTCATTTTTAAGGTGAACCCGACACACCGGGAGAAAAACCATAGCTACTTACTTCAATGGGATGCCTAAGTGGTTAGGGTGTCTTGTTCGGGAGCGGCGAGGGTTCAAACCACAAACACATTTTCGGGTGCACCCTTTCTACAATGCGACGTGGAGGGTACTTTTCCCAGGAGAAAGTCCAATTGTCTGCAATAGATCTCGTTCTCTGCCCTCATTGCCTCGTTGCGCTCCTTCGGAGGTGCTTCTAGCGGCCTCTCTATGGAGCTGTTGAAGTTCTCTCAGAAGGCAGAAGGCCGTCGTTCTGACGCTTGTTGGCGTTTTTATCCGATACCAGGGAGTTGTAAATACGAGTCAAAGCTTGCAATCTCTGAAGGTTGCTCTGCAGTTCCTCAACCTGACGCTGAAGAGTGTTGCGCATTGAGCATGTAGTTTGTACAATGACTGTTCTCTTGAAATTAAATATTAAATAATTGTATGGACTGTGTATCCTTGCCTCCGTCTACTATGTCGTATTATCCGTAGTCCGTTTTCCACACAAAGACGTGACTCTCTAGGTCAGGGGTCTCAAACTCAAGTCAGGTACGGGCCAGATGCAGCCCACCTCGACCGAACGCGGGCCATATGGCGTTATATTTGTGCCACAATCCTGAGCGCGTAATTGTAAGTTTTGAGCACAGATAACTATGTTGTAGCAAAGAAAAACATCCCGTGCGCGCGGTTTACTCAGGTGCCCTCTCCACAAACTGGTTTTCTGCGCGCAGGCAGCCGTTGCTGCGCTCTCTCCACCTCTTCACTCACGCGCTCGCTCGACGTTTCACTCACGCGGTCGCTCGACTTGCAGCTGGGTTACATTTGTGCCACAAAACCAACCAATCAGAGAATTAAAGAAGGTCCATTGTGATTGGCTGTTGGTCTCCAATCACAACGCTAATAGAACTACCTACAGCATCGCGGAAGCTCAGCGAGTTGTTGAAGTTTGCAGCATTTGTGCTAAATGCTAACGGCCTGGATTAAAACACGTGCTGTTCTCATCATTTGCTTCGGTCATGTCTGATGGTGGCTAGCCGGACTTCTAATATCACTCGTTTTCGTCTTCTTTAGGAAGCGTTGTGATTGGAGACCAACAGCCAATCACAATGGACCTTCTTTAATTCTCTGATTGGTTGGTTTTGTGGCACAAATGTAACGCTGCTGCAAGTCGAGCGAGCGCAGCGTGAAGAGGTGGAGAGAGCGCAGCAACGGCTGCCTGCGCGCAGAAAACCAGTTTGTGGAGACGGCACCTGAGTAAACTGCGCGCACGGAATGTTTTTCTTTGCTACAACATAGTTCTCTGTGCTCAAAACTTACAATTACGCGCTCAGGATTGTGTCACAAATATAACGCCATAGGGCCAGACCATTATGGCCGACGGGGGGGATGACACTGACGGTCCGACCGGCGAACGGAACGGTCGGCGCTGGGGTGGAGGTTGTAAGTGGCTGCTAACAGCGAGGTTGCTACAATATAGAACTCGCGGGCCGCACTAACATTACACTTTCATATGAAGGCGGGGGCCACAAAATATCGTCCCGAGGGCCGCAATTGGCCGCGGGCCGCGAGTTTGAGACCCCTGCTCTAGGTCGTCTTCAACCGAAACACATTACTCCACCTGTTGTTCTCGCGGTGAACTGCTCTGCAACACACGCAAGCCTTTTAGATCCATGATTTGAAACGAGCGCATTGACGCGACCACGCAGACTCAGACGCAGAAGCATGCGCCAGCCCTAAGGGTGGTAAGGGTGTCTGGTTCGGGACCGGCGAGGGTTCATACCAACACTTTTTCTGGTGCACCCTTTCTACATGCGACGTGGAGGGTACTTGCCCCGTGACAAAGTCCAATTCCCTTAGCCCTTATTGCCTCGTTGCGCTCCTTCAGAGGTGCTTCTCTAGCGGTCTCTCGAGTCAAAGCTTGCGTTCTCTGAAGGTTTCTCTGCAGTTCCTCAACCTGACACTGAAGAGTGCAGTTTTCACCCATCAGGGTTTCGCTCTCTGACTTTATCGTGTTGTTTTTTTCCACATACTTCCGCTCTATTGAGATCTTGTTTTCCAGGGTCTTGTGTTGCTTTTTGAGAGTTTTATTCAGTCTGGTTGCAACTTTTATATCAGTCTTCAATGATTCGTAGTTTGCCTTACAGGCGTCAAGATCTTTGACACTGTTCATTAGACTGAGGATATTCTCTTTCCATTCATTTTTCCTCAGCTCCAGGGCGTCTTTTTGTTCCCTCTGTGCGTCATAGCCAGCCTTCCAGTCTTTTTCACTGAGTAGCTTGAGCTCGTTGGTGGCCTCCGTGCTGACCTTAATCAACTGTCGCCGCTGCTCCTCCAGAACAGTCACCTGGCATTTCAGTTGCGGTGCCAAAGATTCTCTGGACGTGAGTTCTTCATTGAAGCCCTGGATTTGCTGTTTTAAATTATTGGTTGTTCTCTCCAAAGCGTCCCTACGGTGCATTGCGTCCTCATTTTGACGGCGTTGGTTTACAAGTTTCAGGTTTATTTCGCTTTTCTCTTCTCAAGATTAATCTTGGCTTGATGACTGCTCAGAAGGGTGTTTTAAAGCCCTCACGTGGGACAACCATTGCCCTATCAACCGTCTCTGACATCACCGCTCAAAGTCTTCTTCATCACAGTGTGAAGAAAATGAGGGACTTCAACCAAAACCTGGGTGAAGGAGCCTTCATCCTTCTGTATCCAGATGCATCTGAAGTGATCAATACCCCTGGGACACAAAGACCTTTTATTCTAGAAAAATATAAAGCAGAATTAGGCAAACCATATTCAAGGATCACAATTTTTATCTGCCCAAAGACGGACTTTGAAGAAGGTATCCATTTATTTCTGTGGCTTGATGTTTCACCTCTGATACATACATGAATAGGTTTAAAAATAGTTCCCCATGGTGTTGTCTGTATTCATGTTCAAATTACTGCAAGGAGTTGAGAAGAGAAGTTGTTTTTTTTATGCATCTACAATTCCAAGTGTTTCTGGTGCAGTGCCTCAAACCAGTTTTCCATTCATCACTTTCTTCTGGAGTTAACTTCTTTTTAAATGTTTGTCTTTGACTGACACCAATCAAGCTAACTTTAATTGTTTCAGTTGGAAAAGTGTCTGACATTTCTGACTCTGACACAGAGATTGTGATAAAAAGAGCCCTCACAACATTGCCAGCAGAACCCAGTGTTGAGAAGCTTCCTTCAGTTTTGGCGCTGCAAACACCCCCCAGACAAGAAGGAACGCCAGGCTCTTTCGAAACCAGTAAAGGAACTGGTGCGACAGTGGAATAGGATGGTGGAGAGAGATGGGCTCCTATATCGTCGCATTCACCGTCCGGATGGTGGAGAAGAAATTCATCAGCTGCTGCTGCCAGCCTCCCTGCGGGAGGAGGTGCTTCAACAACTGCATCAGGGTCATGGACATCAAGGAGTGGAGAGAACTATTAATCTGGTAAGGCAGCGGTGCTACTGGCCAGGTCTGTATAAGGATGTCAAGGACTGGTGTCAAAAATGTGAACGATGCACCCTGGCCAAACCCGTATACCCTGCTGTGAGAACACCCATGGGCCATCTGGTAGCTTCCCGACCGAATCAAATTTTAGCCATTGACTTTTCTTTGCTGGAACGTGCTCGCGATGGAAGAGAACAAGTTCTCATTATGACCGATGTCTTCTCCAAATTCACTCAAGCTGTCCCGACCCGTGATCAAAGGGCCTCCACTGTGGCAGGGGTACTGGTCCGGGAATGGTTTTATAGGTTTGGGGTGCCAGCCCGAATACATTCGGATCAAGGCCGGAACTTTGAGAGCTTGTTAATCCAGCAGCTGTGCAGTTTCTATGGCATAAAAAAAACACGCACCACGCCATACCACCCCCAGGGGAATGGCCAATGTGAGAGGTTTAATAGGACCTTACATGGCCTATTACAGGCCCTTCCACCTGTCAAGAAGCCAGATTGGCCCAGCTACCTCCCACATGTTACCTTCTCCTACAACACAACCACCCATCAAACCACTGGTGAGTCACCATACCTTCTAATGTTTGGCCAAGAACCCCAACTTCCTGTTGATTTTCTCCTTGGCAAGATTCAGGAACCAATTGGAGGTGCTATCGGTGATTGGTTGCAAGAACACCAAATGCGCCTCCAGACTGCCTTTGATGGGGCCAAGGAAAGGATCCAAGCAGCAGCTCGCCTCAGGAAGGAACGACATGACCAGCATGTGGCTGGTGGCAACCTGACAGAGGGTGAAATGGTCTACTTGAAAGACAACAGTGCTCGAGGCAGAGTGAAGATCCAGGACATTTGGGGTCCCCGGAGGTACAAAGTTGTCAAGACCCCTTCTGATGGTGGAGCAGTGTATTCTATCGCACCCCTGGATGACGCAGGAAAAATCAAGCATGTCCATAGAACTCTCCTGCGACCAATCCCACTAACCACCCCTATAAGTGAGCCAGACTCTGGGGAGCAAGGGAGATCACCTACCAATGAAGGAGATTGTGAACCGAATGGTGAATGGTGGATTGTCCCCCAACCAGTGACAGCTACGCTAGAGCCCTTGGTTTCCTGCCCTCAACCACCTGCACCAGCCGAATCTATTGCTGGCACCATATCCCCAGTGGATGTGGATAATGATGACCCTATGGAAGGATCCAGTACAGTGCCTCTTCGTCGAAGCCAGCGTGAGACAGCAGGGAGACACCCAAACCCCCATAATCTCCCTGTGCCAGCATGGAGAAGCGGGAGAGAGGCTGCAACTTCTCGGGTAACTGGGTCGGGTAATATGCTCTCTGCCACTCCTAGGCTGTGGAAGTAGTTTTCCTTAAAACCGTGTTTTATATTTTTGTTTGCTTGTTGCTTGTTTTTTATTATCGGCAGGTCGCCGACAGAAAATGGGGGGTAGATTGTGATGGGTAGAGCTCTCCCCTCCCCCCCCTGCCTGTTTGGCCACACCACCTTAATTGGTGATGCCTAACAGGTGTGACCAGGTGCTCTTTAAATGGGAGCTTTTGCCCCACTAGAGCTAGAGGGGGGCTTGCTGTAGGTCCCCCACGGCATAGGCACAGCACTCGCCACGTGCGGATGGGTTTGAGCGGAATCTAGAGGTATGTCAGGGGTTTTCTGTTTCATGTTTTAATATGCTTTTTAGCAGTGAAATGTTTATTGGCGTTATTTACCTTTTCTTTCTTTTATACAGGAAATGATCAGGTGGTGCAACGCTGAGCCTGGTCACTGCTGTTTTTGCCTTTGATTTAAAATAGATTATGGTTACCCGGTTTATATAGTATCTTTGATTATGAATTGCTAATTTGTTTTCTTTCTGGGTTAGTGTCTTTGTTTTGTCCTACATAAACAACCATTACTGCGCCCTATACTGGGGGTCCCTTTAATGCCAGTGCAGGTGGGCATATAGTAGGCCTACAGGGGGTGGCTCACGAGGTGGAAGGCCCTTTCAGTTTATTTTGTTTGTTTGCTGTGTTTTAATTCTTTTTGATTTGCTGTGTTTTCTTTCCTTTGACCTGGTGGTGGCCCCCTTGTCCCCTTTCACTCCCCCGCCCCGGTGGGCCTCAAGTAGTCACCTTGTACTGGTAGGGTACCCCAGTATAGTAATCCTTTTTCAAAGCATAGATTATATTTTGCCATAAAACCGACCAATGTTTCTGGATTGATTATTCCTTTTCTTTTAAATATTAAACCTACTTGTAAATAAAAAAAACATTGTTACAAAACTGGAACTTCACCTCTCTGCCCCCTTTCTTTTTCATTACAACTGATATACCTTGGGTGAGAGTCCCAAAGTGACGTTGTCACCTTTGGGACCAGGCGAACGGCCGCCCCGGTTACACATCCATTGTACGAGTAGTCATTAAACAAATAAACATCACTGTATTAAGAAGGGTGGAACGACAATTCCAGTTACTGTACCGAGAAAAACTGTTGTTGAAAAACTAGAGATCCAAAGAGATGTCTTGTTGTAAGGAACTGAATGTCTTAAATGTAGCCTATTGTTTTATTAACTGCCTCCTGTCCTGAGGAGTCAGAAAGTGTTATGAGTACAATTCATGAATATTGAATGAAAGGAAGGCTTGATCCCATTTGTGTTCATCTAATAAGCTATACAATTCTGCTTGGAGGATCTTTTTTTACACACAATGTAACTTTTCTACTTTTTGTTCTAGGCACACAAGTGCACCTGAAATAATTGCAAATTTGCCGCTTGCCATTGACCACAGCAAAGTCAACAGATTCCACGTGTCCAGATCTAATGTATGGGATGGTGCTGTCAGAGGTTTTCAGCGTTTCACGTACTCTGAGGAGAATGACATGTTTGTGAAGTTTACCGATGACGCTGGCTCCCATGAAGAAGGCCTAGACACCGGCGGGCCGAGGCGGGAATTCCTCACGCTTCAGATGAATGATCTGATCTTTGACGGACCTCCAGAAAGCCGTTACCTGGTGTACAACTCTACAGGTGTCTGTTTTTCATGGATTTTATTTTTTTTGTCAATATAATTTCATGAAAGTATTATTTTTGTTTTACATTAAGTCACACTTTCTGCCAAATTTAAGCACTTTAAAATAAGGGTTAAGGCTGGACACGACCCCTTTAGTCTTGTTAAACTTTCTGGCCATAGTCCCATGATTTATCACTTGAATGCTTTAAAAGTGACTACAGATTAGATTGTGTGACATTCACAAATGGTAAAGCATGTTCAGTGAAAAGCTTGTTGGTGGGTTGAGTGTTTTGAATTTTAAGACCCAGGAAGACTATTAACTTTAAACTCTGGTATAGTTACCAGGGTAACTAAAGCCATATGATCATTGTTCCTACTAGATTCAAAGAAGAACTTTTTGTTCGCACTCCAGCAGCATCCGTGTGTGTTGGCCCCACTCTTGTGCCACTCTCAGACAAACCTTACAGCTGCCGACATGGAAAGCCTGTTCACACCACTCCTCAGTCCAGCAGGAAGTAATAGTCAGCAGAAAGAAGGCAAAGCTCTTGGATTTTGGGCAGATTTTCTTCTTGATTGGGAAGGTTTGTTATAGCTTTTTTATATGGTGTTTGTAAAAAGTGAACCAGCCCAGTCACCTCCAGTCAGCATCGGCGTTGTTCCTGGTTCATCATCAGGTTGCTGCTATTCCTTTCACCACCACCACCAGTGTCTGGACTCCAGGAGGATTAAGCCCAGTGTGTAATAAAGTATTATTCTATTAAATGAGTCTCTCCTGATTGAACTACTAGTTTGACACTCGACGTGTGAGAAACAGAAAGAACTTTGCAGGCGAGTCTGGTGATGACAGTGAAGTAGCGCTTACTGATAGTCAGAGATTTTAGGTTGAAACATATGTCATCATTGACAGACTTTGTTTGTGCCCATCGAAGCCTACACACATGTGTGTGACCTCTTAGAGTTTTATTTGAGAGGGACTGCAATGATTGTGATGTGCGTGAAAGAGCTGCTAAGCTGTGCTCCACTTATCTGACAGATCTGGATAGTTCCTTCTCAGACAAACTTATTTACTTCAAGCACTTGAGACTTCACCTGTACAGCTTCTGATTTTGAAGATATTGTACACCAGCTTGCAGAAAAGTCCAGAAAAATGCCACTGTAAGATGTGTTTGCCAAATGAAACCAAGCATTTCAAATTTAAACATGCAATTTCCCATTATTTAGGATTAAAATAGTGTATGTTGACAGATTATGTCACATTTCTGTAAATTCTGTTTATTGTTGAGAAAACAGGATTAAGCCCAAAAAGGACACCTGTAGGTGTGTTGAAGGCCGTCTTCCACTCGTCTCCCTCCTTGACCCGGACCAGGTGGTAGGCGTTACGGAGGTCCAATTTGGTGAAGATAGTTGTCCCTTGTAGGAGTTCAAATGCTGAGGACATTAAGGGCAAGGGGTAGCGATTCTTCACCGTGATCTTGTTCAAGCCCCGATAATCAATACATGGCCTGAGACCGCCGTCTCAGGCCATGTATTGTCAGTTGAAAGTGAATGGCTTAATCATTTTCAACTAGATTTAGTTTAGTTAATTGAACTTTAATTTCTTTTTCATTTTTAATTGAGTTCAAATTAAATACATTTAACCTATTAATTCACATTCACTTAACTCAATAGAATTGAGTTGGTCGAACTTAACTTTTTGGTGCTAAAAGAAAGCCAAAAGGAAGTCCTTTCCATGATTTTATTAAGTTAAGTCAAAGAAGAAATACTAAGTGCAAAAAATGACAATAACACAAATACAGAAACCTTGTATTATGTGGTTGAGGCAAGTTTATTCACAGGTCATTCAAGCTGACACTTTAATCCAAAGCGACTTGCATTTACATTTACATGTAATTAAAGTTGACGCATTTGCATTGCATTAGATGGTTTACATTTTTAAGGTATGGTTTACATGTACAACCCATCCCACACAGTGGGAGCAGTTAGGGGTTGGGTGTCTTTCTCAAGTACACTTCCCAGCGCACCTCCTGTACTCCATGCACACGGTCACCTGTTTTGTATCCCCCAAAACATCACAATGAACACCACAGGTGTTAAAACATGAACGGACTAACATCTGATCATAGTATTGAATATTTCATTTGCATATGAGGATGCAAACATTTCGCTTACCTTTCTGTGTGACGAACACCGATAGTAATGCACTTGACTTCAGGGATTTAGTCTTCTCTCCATATCTAAATGGGTCTTGTTCTCTTGATGATTACCGTGATCTTGTGCAGAAATGCAAATGCAGAGTGCACCTCCACATCCCATCAGCCAAACAAAACCAAAACAAATATTAAAACAAGAATGTGATGAGCTGAGACCGACCATGTACTGCCCCTATTTTTTGACCGCCTAAAATTCCAACTGACCTAGCAACGGAAAGAGCAACCTTTACTAGCAACAGGTTGCACATATAAAACATAAAAACACATGGGAACTAGGCAAGTCTAATTTAGCTAGACCATGACACATGCGCTTTTTAACATTGGAATCGCTTTTTCAGTCTGAAACATTCACCGTTTTATGCCTAGCAGGTCAGTGAGGTGGACCAGGACACTCTTGCAGTGGGATGGTGCAGTCAGTGACGTGGACCAGGACACTCTTGCAGTGGGATAGCAGACACAGGACGCTTTTGCAGTCAGAAATTTCTGTAAAAGAGTCGGATAGAACAATCCATGAATATCCATGAAGGTTATGAAGTTAGCTTGATTAAAAAATATATTGTTTTGGAAAGAAACTAATGTTAACTAACTTAGCTAAACTAGTGCATTACTGTGGAAAGAGGGACTATTAATCAAAATTAAGAAATTAGGAATATCGGGTAAAATGTTCAGATGGATTAAACAATTTTTGGTGGGGCACTCTTTAGAAGTAAGAGTGGGAAGGTGTGTGTCGGACAGCCATTTGGTGAACAACGGAACACCGCAGGGAAGTGTGATTAGTCCGTTATTGTTTTCAATAATGATTGATGATGTATATGAAAATGTTGCACATAATATAGGGAGATCTTTATTTGCAGATGATGCGGCACTGTGGAAAAGAGGTAGGAATGTGGAATATGTGGTGAAACAGATGCAGGAAACTATCAAAAGAGTGGAACAGTGGTCATTGGGTAGAGGACGTCAGGCCAGAGAGAGTGGTTATAGCATCAGACTCATGTGCAGTGCTAACAACTCTAAAGTTTTGCCACTCCAAAAGCAGAGAGAAATCCTACAATCCCTAATTTTAACCAGGGCTGTGTCCCTTTGTATTGTTGGATGGATGTTATTTTATTGTAATTTGTTTTTGTCTTTTTAGTTGCTTGAGACTGGTGGTGGTGTCCTACCCCTTTGTTTGCTGTGTCCTGGGAAGCGGGTTCCTCACTACGTCGGGTGGTTTTGAGTTTGTTTTCTTGATTTATTTTCATTCCAATTCAATCCAATTCCAAGCCAGTAGTGTGGGAGGGGGTTGACCAACATAGCCAGTAGTAGCCAGTAGTCGGGGGAGGGGGTTGTGCAAAGGGCTGACATAGCCAGTAGTTGGAGGGGGGCGGGAGGGGGGGGGGGGGTTGGCCAACATAGCCAGTAGTAGCCAGTAGTCGGGGGAGGGGGGTTGTGCAAAGGGCCAACATAGCCAAGTTTGGGGCTGTGCAAAGGCTAACATAGCCAGTAATCATGGCTCACTAGAAAACTGAGTTTTTCTAGTGAGGTACCTTTGGTTGGTGGGTTGTGTTATTGTAGTTATATGGCTCTGGGGATTAATGATTTATACCATGTAAGACTTATATATATATCAGTCCTACATTGCAGCGAGCGCAGTCTCCTGCTGATCAGACTCTTCTGTCGTGCTGTGGAGAGGATGGTTTTCATTGTCCATGATGGTGAGCAGTTTGGTGAGGGTCCTTTTGTCGGCGACTGAAGTGATGCATGGGGACATGGGGTATGGGGGTGTGTGTTCCGGTCAAGGGGAGGTACGGGGGGACGCGGACACTGGTCCAAATCTTCTAAAAGAAATGAGACATCAAAAACGCAAGTCTCCCGCAGCGCACAAGGCTGCGATTGTTCTGCTAACTACATCCTTTACAGAGTCTCACGTTTCCGTTTTCATAGCACAATACCGCCATTATCAAAACAAAGAATGTTTACGAGAGAACGGATCAGATTGAACAGCTTTTGTCGGAAGAAATGCGTAAATATGACCACTTATACAACCCGTCATTGGCGGGTTGTATAAGCAGGTTGGATTCATGGAGGGAGATCGCCGCAAACGCCGGTTTGCCGGTCGGGAGGTGCGCAAAGTTTTGGAGGAAAATACGGGACAAATGTGTCCGCGATGAAAAGCAGTAGTGGCGATGCACGGGACATTACATTACATTACATTACATGTCATTTAGCTGACGGTTTTATCCAAAGCGACGTACAATAAGTGCATTCAACCATAGGGTCCTATGGTCCTGGTGTCTTCAGAGAGCTCGTTCCACCATTTCGGCGCAAGGACAGCGAAGAGTCGAGACCTAGTCGAGTGTTTTGCTCTCAGTGGGGGAGGGACGAGTAGTTTTGCAGATGCAGAGCGGAGAGTGCGGGTTGGGATGTAGGGTTTGACCATGTCCTGGATGTAAGCTGGACCCGATCCATTCACAGCATGGTACGTGAGCACCAATGTTTTGAACTGGATGCGGGCGGCCACCGGTAGCCAGTGAAGAGAGCGGAGGAGTGGAGTAGTGTGGGAGAATTTCGGAAGGTTGAAGACCAGTCGAGCTGCTGCATTCTGAATGAGCTGCAGAGGTCGAATGGCGGTGGCAGGGAGACCTGCCAGGAGGGAGTTGCAGTAGTCCAGGCGGGAGATGACAAGAGCCTGAATCAGTACCTGCGCTGCCTTCTGAGTGAGAAGGGGACGTATTCTCCTGATATTGTAGAGCGTGTATCTACAGGATCGCGTTGTCGCGGCAATGTTGGGAGTCAGGGAGAGTTGGCTGTCGAGTGTGACGCCGAGGTTCTTAGCGGTCGAGGTGGGCGTTAGTACGGAGTTCCCCAATTTGACTGTCAGGTCCTGGGTAAGCGAATCTTTTCCGGGAAAGAGAAGTAGTTCAGTCTTGTCGGGGTTGATTTTCAGATGGTGGGCGGACATCCACTGAGAGATGTCAGTTAGACAGGCAGAGATCCGAGCCGCCACCTGGGTGTCCGAGTGAGGGAAGGAGAGAATTAGTTGGGTGTCATCGGCATAGCTGTGGTAAGAGAAGCCATGCGAGCGAATGACAGCGCCAAGAGAGTTTGTGTAAAGCGAAAACAGGAGGGGACCCAGCACGGAACCCTGAGGAACTCCAGTAGTAAGAGGACAAGGTTCCGACACAGATCCTCGCCAGGTTACCCGGTAGGTGCGACCATCGAGGTAGGACGAGAGAAGGGAGAGAGCAGAGCCTGTGACACCAAGTTCCTGAAGGGAGGAAATAAGGATCTGGTGGTTGACCGTGTCAAATGCAGCAGAGAGGTCCAGAAGGATGAGGACAGAGGAGAGAGAGGCGGCTCTAGCAGTGTGGAGTTGCTCAGAGACAGCAAGGAGAGCAGTCTCTGTGGAGTGGCCTGCCTTGAAACCTGACTGGTGGGGGTCAAGGAGGTTGTTACAGTGGAGATAAGAGGAGAGTTGATTAAAGATAGCACGTTCAAGGGTTTTGGACAAAAAGGGAAGAAGAGAGACCGGTCTGTAGTTGTTTTCTTCAGAAGGGTTGAGGGTGGGTTTCTTCAGGAGAGGGTTGACTCTTGCCTCCTTCAGAGAATTGGGAAAACAGCCAGATATCAGAGCGTTGTTGTTGATGAGACAGGTGAGGAACGGAAGAAGGTCAGGTGCAATAGATTGTAGAAGATGTGATGGAATGGGGTCAAGAGGGCAGGTGGTCGGACGGGCAGAGGTTACTAGGGTAAGAATTTGGTTAGGAGAGAGGGCGGTGAAAGAGGAAAGAGAGGGCGAAAGAGGTGAGGTCGGTGGGACGCGAGAAGTAGGAGGTGGGTTTGAGAAGGAGGAGCGTATGTCAGCTATTTTCTTGGTGAAGTAGTTGACAAAGTCTCCCGGAAGAAGGGACAATAAAGTCTATGATAAATAAACAACCAAAACAATGAATTCCACACACAAAGACGTTGTCTAGCGGCCTCTATATGGAGCTGTTCTCTCAAAAGGCCGTCGTTATGATTGTAAGCGTTTTTATCCGATACAGGGGAGTTGTAGATACGAGTCAAAGCTTGCAATCTCTGAAGGTTGCTCTGCAGTTCCTCAACCTGACGCTGAAGAGTGTTGCACATTGAGCAGGTAGTTTGTACAATGACTGTTCTCTTGAAATTAAATATTAAATAATTGTATGGACTGTGTATCCTTGCCTCCGTCTACTATGTCGTATTATCCGTAGTCCGTTTTCCACACAAAGACGTGACTCTCTAGGTCGTCTTCAACCAAAACACGTTACTCCACCTGTTGTTCTCGCGGTGAACTGCTCTGCAACACACGCCAGCCTTTTAGAACCATGATTTGAAACGAGCGCATTGACGCGACCACGCAGACTCAGACGCAGAAGCATGGGCCAGCCCTAAGGGTGGTAAGGGTGTCTGGTTCGGGACCGGCGAGGGTTCAAACCAACACTTTTTCTGGTTTACCCTTTCTACATGCGATGTGGAGGGTACTTGCCCCGGGAGAAAGTCCAATTGTCTGTAATTGATCTCGTTCTCTGACTTTATTGCCTCGTTGCGCTCCATCAGAGGTGCTTCTCTAGCGGTCTCTCGAGTCAAAGCTTGCAATCTCGGAAGGTTTCTCTGCAGTTCCTCAACCTGACACTGAAGAGTGCAGTTTCCACCAATCAGGGTTTTGCTTTCTGACTTTTTTCCGTTGTTTTTTTCCACATACTTCCGCTCTTTTGAGATCTTGTTTTCCAGGGTCTTGTGTTGCTTTTTGAGAGTTTTATTCATTCTGGTTGCAACTTTTTTATCAGTCTTCAATGATTCGTAGTTTGCCTTACAGGCGTCAAGATCTTTGAGACTGTTCATTAGACTGAGGATATTCTCTTTCCATTCATTGTTCCTCAGCTCCAGGGCGTTTTTGTATTCCCTCTGTGCGTCATAGCCAGCCTTCCAGTCTTTTTCACGGAGTAGCTTGTTGGTGGCCTCCGTGCTGACCTTAATCAACTGTCGCCGCTGCTCCTCCAGAACAGTCACCTGGCATTTCAGTTGCGATGCCAAAGATTCTATGGACGTGAGTTCTTCATTGAAGCCCTGGATTTGCTGTTTTAAATTATTGGTTGTTCTCTCCAAAGCGTCCCTACGGTGCATTGCGTCCTCATTTTGACGGCGTTGGTTTACAAGTTTCAGGTTTATTTCGCTTTTCTCATCTTGCAGAGCCGAAACCTGTATTTCTAACTCCTGTGTCTCTGCAATCAGTTCCTTATTCTTATATTGCAGACTTTCGTAATCCAAGTGAGTCGAAGCTGTTTCGGAGGCCAAGTTCTTCACCAAAGTCTTCTTCATATCAAGCTGATGGGCGTCTCGTTTATTGGCCTCAGATAAAAGGTTACATTCATTGGTTACCTTTTGCAGTGTGGTCTCCAGGAGGTGAATTTTTTGGTCATACTCCTCATTCTCCTTTGTTATGGATGCAGCGTTTGACTCCACATGTTTTAAGTGCTCCAACCTTTTCCGCTGCAATTCCACCTCTACTTCCAGCCTTTGATGTCTAGAAGACAAATGTTTGTTTAGTTCTTTTTGGCCGCTGTAGATTGATTCAAAATGTTTATGATTTTTGACCTGATCAAGGAGACTCTTTGCCTCTTTTTGAAGGGTTTCACATTTTCTCCTAGCAATGGCTTCCTCCTGCCTGTGATTCTCATATTTATCATCTTTAACCTTCAAAGATCCCCATCCTTCAACGTGTATTCTGCTCAAGTGAATTTTCATGCGCATAGACTTAAGATCTTTGCAGATTTCGCTCAGGCTCATATGTTCTGCGTTGAACTGTTCAGATGACCCTGCTGGCTCCTGGTTGGAAATCGTCAGATTCGTTTGCGCCATTTCTCCTGTTTGATTTAATGTTGGGTAAAATACTTCTGTGTACACGATAAAACTTGAAAAGAGCGTTGTATTGTCAGTGGTCAAAGGTTATCAATTGACGCAGGACTGAGCAGAAAGCGTGCAGCTCTCCAGAAGTCCAGAGAAGGTATGAGGCCTATATGTAGATTCCAACATCAAAGGATATCATGACGTCAATGGCTGTTGCCATGGCAACTCGGAACTACGTGGCTCTGACGTGCGAAACACAACAGCCAATAGGAAAACACAACGAAATTAACCTCTTACGGAGAGTGTAGGACCCTATAAGCAGAGGACGGACCCTTCTGATTGGACAGGCGGACTGTCTGTCAACAGGAAATGAGGACTCGCTCGCTTGCTAGACCTTCATTCCGCGCGAAAATACGGCGAAAGAAAGAATGTTTGTCGTCAAAAGTTGTTGGCGAACCAGCCGATTTTTTGCAGTGGTTGTGGACAGATACTTGGAAAAAGTCTGGAGTCTTTGGCTCAACCCACCAATGGACCAACTTCAGGTAAGTTAACGTAACCTTATTTGAAGGTAATGGTGGGTTTCCCCTGCCTGTCGTAAATGGCATGCCTGACCACGCTAGCTATACACTCCAAATTCGATTGAATTAACGTTAGGTAACAAGAAACATTGGTTTAAAAAATACATATATTGGCTGTTACCACGGACATATCACGTTAATTATGTATATTTGCGTATTATGATCCTTGGCAGACTATCGCGTTGGCACCACAACATCCCTGCCTAAAACTGAAGTAACTGCCCTCCTCCCCCTTTGCCATTCAGATATTTAGTCAATTATTTATGATCAAGGTGAGATATGATCAGATATCTGTCAAGTAAACCGTGTCGTCAGCCATGTATTTTATTTTGTACCGTTACTTTTGTTTTTTTCTATGAACCTGCAACGTATGCTTTGCCATTTTATAAGAATGCATCTTGTGCTTCTCTGTAGTATCACAGAATGCTCCATCCAACTCAACCCCAAGATTTAAAACCTTTCTGGAATACCGGAAGTAAAAAGGAGAGGAAAGGCAAAAGTTTTCCTTTGGCAAAATGCAGGACAAGAAAAAGGAAAAGAGGAAAGTGCAGGTAAGCAAATGTGATTTGATATCGCTCAGAGAGAGAGAGCAAATAATTATTTCAGTGTTGACTTGCTGTTGACATCCCATCATCATTTGAGCAGAATTAGGCAAACCATATTCAAGGATCACAATTTTTATCTGCCCAAAGACGGACTTTGAAGAAGATATCCATTTATTTCTGTGGCTTGATGTTTCACCTCTGAAACGTACGTAAATAGGTTTAAAAATAGTTTCCCATGGTGTTGTCTGTATTCATGTTCAAATTACTGCAAGGAGTTGAGAAGAGAAGTTGTTTTTTTTATGCATCTACAATTCCAAGTGTTTCTGGTGCAGTGCTTCAAACCAGTTTTCCATTCATCACTTTCTTCTGGAGTTGACTTCTTTTTAAATGTTTGTCTTTTAACTGACACCAATCAAGCTAACTTTAATTGTTTCAGCTGGAAAAGTGTCTGACATTTCTGACTCTGACACAGAGATTGTGATTAAAAAGAGCCCTCACAACATTTGAGCTAGCTGACACGTTGGTGAGTGCTATGTAAAGCATGTTATTGTATGCTTTTTTTTAATGAAAACGTCTTTTGTTTGCTGTGTTAAGTTCTGATCAAACCCAATGTCTTTGTAATGCTTTACTACAGCCATGTGAACCTGTGCATGAAAGCAGTGCAATACAGAGGATATCCGTCCAAGTACCTCCGGATGTCCTGGAATGGCGAGAACATATTACAGGTTTGGTTTTGGGGCTTTTGTTTTAAATGTTCTAGAATATTAAATATTAAAGGAGTCATTGACTGCGTTTTAAGGGTATTCACACTGTCTTTTAAGGTCTCTGAAAAGGGTACCGGATTTTCCGCACTCTAAGGCGCATTTAAAAGCCTTTCATTTTCGACAGTGCGCCTTATAATCCGGAGCGCCTTATATATGGATCAGTTGGTAATCGGTTGATCGATACTGGTTGTACACGGCGCTAAAGGCGCTCTGCCAAACATGCCAAAGCTCGGTCTACGGCGGCGAGATGCTGAGCGGGCGCTCAAGCGCGTGAGATATGGAGCTTGTTTCTCCCTTTTCTTTACAGTAGCTGAACCATCTTAAAGGGATAATAGGTTATTGTAAAAGGAGCCCTTGGCAGGCGGCGTGGCTGGAGAGCAGCCGAAGATTTAAGGCGTGGATGGCGAGGGGGGCGGCGGGAGCGGACGCACCTCGCAGCATCGATCGGACCCTGAAAGCACCGTCTCCACCTCCCCACATCCACCCGCCCCGACGTCAAACGTTTGACTGCAGTATCTGATGCGCCTGATAATCCGGTGCGCCCTATATATGAAAAATGTTCTAAAATAGGTCATTCATTGAAGGTGCACCTTGTAGTGCAGAAAATACGGTATGTTCAGTAACATTGGTTGCGCTGAAAATGGACCAGGTCCATTTTGAATATCCTTTTTTAAAACTTCCAAACTAGCTCCTTTGTAATTCCCGTGGAAGTACACAAAGCGGCACAGCTAAAGTAGTGTCTGAGATCCTGCGCCAGAACACCAGAGGGCTGGTCTGTATGTAACTTCAGGTAGGGGGGGGACAAAGGCGACGCTACATTTTTGACGTCACAAATTCAGCCTTTTCGAAACCGATCGTTTTACAGCTGCAGTTTCAAGTTGTGAGATTTAGATAGGAAAGAGGTATCAATGGGTGGATCGATGACAATGTATCAATGAGGTTCACTGTATGTCCATTTTACCCACTGAGCTGTCGTTATTCAACCATGACAAGGTCAAATTGGTTATGCAATCAATGACCCCTTTAACACTCTTGATTACTGATAAGAAGATGCACAGTATGTTTCGTTATATTGTATTTTTTGTACATATTTTCTTTTTGCAGCAACTACACAGACCTGTATGCGCCTATCGTCAGTGATGACGACGAAGATCTAACTGTCAAACAAAATAATGAGGCATCTCCTAGAACCAATGTGAGTCATGAGTGCTATATTATTATAGTATTATCCATCCATTGTACGAGTAGTCATTAAACAAATAAACATCACTGTATTAAGAAGGGTGGAACGACAATTCCAGTTACTGTACCGAGAAAAACTGTTGTTGAAAAACTAGAGATCCAAAGAGATGTCTTGTTGTAAGGAACTGAATGTCTTAAATGTAGCCTATTGTTTTATTAACTGCCTCCTGTCCTGAGGAGTCAGAAAGTGTTATGAGTACAATTTATGAATATTGAATGAAAGGAAGGCTTGATCCCATTTGTGTTCATCTAATAAGCTATACAATTCTGCTTGGAGGATCTTTTTTTACACACAATGTAACTTTTCTACTTTTTGTTCTAGGCACACAAGTGCACCTGAAATAATTGCAAATTTGGCGCTTGCCATTGACCACAGCAAAGTCAACAGATTCCACGTGTCCAGATCTAATGTATGGGATGGTGCTGTCAGAGGTTTTCAGCGTTTCACGTACTCTGAGGAGAATGACATGTTTGTGAAGTTTACCGATGACGCTGGCTCCCATGAAGAAGGCCTAGACACCGGCGGGCCGAGGCGGGAATTCCTCACGCTTCAGATGAATGATCTGATCTTTGACGGACCTCCAGAAAGCCGTTACCTGGTGTACAACTCTACAGGTGTCTGTTTTTCATGGATTTTATTTTTTTGTCAATATAATTTCATGAAAGTATTATTTTTGTTTTACATTAAGTCACACTTTCTGCCAAATTTAAGCACTTTAAAATAAGGGTTAAGGCTGGACACGACCCCTTTAGTCTTGTTAAACTTTCTGGCCATAGTCCCATGATTTATCACTTGAATGCTTTAAAAGTGACTACAGATTAGATTGTGTGACATTCACAAATGGTAAAGCATGTTCAGTGAAAAGCTTGTTGGTGGGTTGAGTGTTTTGAATTTTAAGACCCAGGAAGACTATTAACTTTAAACTCTGGTATAGTTACCAGGGTAACTAAAGCCATATGATCATTGTTCCTACTAGATTCAAAGAAGAACTTTTTGTTCGCACTCCAGCAGCATCCGTGTGTGTTGGCCCCACTCTTGTGCCACTCTCAGACAAACCTTACAGCTGCCGACATGGAAAGCCTGTTCACACCACTCCTCAGTCCAGCAGGAAGTAATAGTCAGCAGAAAGAAGGCAAAGCTCTTGGATTTTGGGCAGATTTTCTTCTTGATTGGGAAGGTTTGTTATAGCTTTTTTATATGGTGTTTGTAAAAAGTGAACCAGCCCAGTCACCTCCAGTCAGCATCGGCGTTGTTCCTGGTTCATCATCAGGTTGCTGCTATTCCTTTCACCACCACCACCAGTGTCTGGACTCCAGGAGGATTAAGCCCAGTGTGTAATAAAGTATTATTCTATTAAATGAGTCTCTCCTGATTGAACTACTAGTTTGACACTCGACGTGTGAGAAACAGAAAGAACTTTGCAGACGAGTCTGGTGATGACAGTGAAGTAGCGCTTACTGATAGTCAGAGATTTTAGGTTGAAACATATGTCATCATTGACAGACTTTGTTTGTGCCCATCGAAGCCTACACACATGTGTGTGACCTCTTAGAGTTTTATTTGAGAGGGACTGCAATGATTGTGATGTGCGTGAAAGAGCTGCTAAGCTGTGCTCCACTTATCTGACAGATCTGGATAGTTCCTTCTCAGACAAACTTATTTACTTCAAGCACTTGAGACTTCACCTGTACAGCTTCTGATTTTGAAGATATTGTACACCAGCTTGCAGAAAAGTCCAGAAAAATGCCACTGTAAGATGTGTTTGCCAAATGAAACCAAGCATTTCAAATTTAAACATGCAATTTCCCATTATTTAGGATTAAAATAGTGTATGTTGACAGATTATGTCACATTTCTGTAAATTCTGTTTATTGTTGAGAAAACAGGATTAAGCCCAAAAAGGACACCTGTAGGTGTGTTGAAGGCCGTCTTCCACTCGTCTCCCTCCTTGACCCGGACCAGGTGGTAGGCGTTACGGAGGTCCAATTTGGTGAAGATAGTTGTCCCTTGTAGGAGTTCAAATGCTGAGGACATTAAGGGCAAGGGGTAGCGATTCTTCACCGTGATCTTGTTCAAGCCCCGATAATCAATACATGGCCTGAGACCGCCGTCTCAGGCCATGTATTGTCAGTTGAAAGTGAATGGCTTAATCATTTTCAACTAGATTTAGTTTAGTTAATTGAACTTTAATTTCTTTTTCATTTTTAATTGAGTTCAAATTAAATACATTTAACCTATTAATTCACATTCACTTAACTCAATAGAATTGAGTTGGTCGAACTTAACTTTTGGTGCTAAAAGAAAGCCAAAAGGAAGTCCTTTCCATGATTTTATTAAGTTAAGTCAAAGAAGAAATACTAAGTGCAAAAAATGACAATAACACAAATACAGAAACCTTGTATTATGTGGTTGAGGCAAGTTTATTCACAGGTCATTCAAGCTGACACTTTAATCCAAAGCGACTTGCATTTACATTTACATGTAATTAAAGTTGACGCATTTGCATTGCATTAGATGGTTTACATTTTTAAGGTATGGTTTACATGTACAACCCATCCCACACAGTGGGAGCAGTTAGGGGTTGGGTGTCTTTCTCAAGTACACTTCCCAGCGCACCTCCTGTACTCCATGCACACGGTCACCTGTTTTGTATCCCCCAAAACATCACAATGAACACCACAGGTGTTAAAACATGAACGGACTAACATCTGATCATAGTATTGAATATTTCATTTGCATATGAGGATGCAAACATTTCGCTTACCTTTCTGTGTGACGAACACCGATAGTAATGCACTTGACTTCAGGGATTTAGTCTTCTCTCCATATCTAAATGGGTCTTGTTCTCTTGATGATTACCGTGATCTTGTGCAGAAATGCAAATGCAGAGTGCACCTCCACATCCCATCAGCCAAACAAAACCAAAACAAATATTAAAACAAGAATGTGATGAGCTGAGACCGACCATGTACTGCCCCTATTTTTTGACCGCCTAAAATTCCAACTGACCTAGCAACGGAAAGAGCAACCTTTACTAGCAACAGGTTGCACATATAAAACATAAAAACACATGGGAACTAGGCAAGTCTAATTTAGCTAGACCATGACACATGCGCTTTTTAACATTGGAATCGCTTTTTCAGTCTGAAACATTCACCGTTTTATGCCTAGCAGGTCAGTGAGGTGGACCAGGACACTCTTGCAGTGGGATGGTGCAGTCAGTGACGTGGACCAGGACACTCTTGCAGTGGGATAGCAGACACAGGACGCTTTTGCAGTCAGAAATTTCTGTAAAAGAGTCGGATAGAACAATCCATGAATATCCATGAAGGTTATGAAGTTAGCTTGATTAAAAAATATATTGTTTTGGAAAGAAACTAATGTTAACTAACTTAGCTAAACTAGTGCATTACTGTGGAAAGAGGGACTATTAATCAAAATTAAGAAATTAGGAATATCGGGTAAAATGTTCAGATGGATTAAACAATTTTTGGTGGGGCACTCTTTAGAAGTAAGAGTGGGAAGGTGTGTGTCGGACAGCCATTTGGTGAACAACGGAACACCGCAGGGAAGTGTGATTAGTCCGTTATTGTTTTCAATAATGATTGATGATGTATATGAAAATGTTGCACATAATATAGGGAGATCTTTATTTGCAGATGATGCGGCACTGTGGAAAAGAGGTAGGAATGTGGAATATGTGGTGAAACAGATGCAGGAAACTATCAAAAGAGTGGAACAGTGGTCATTGGGTAGAGGACGTCAGGCCAGAGAGAGTGGTTATAGCATCAGACTCATGTGCAGTGCTAACAACTCTAAAGTTTTGCCACTCCAAAAGCAGAGAGAAATCCTACAATCCCTAATTTTAACCAGGGCTGTGTCCCTTTGTATTGTTGGATGGATGTTATTTTATTGTAATTTGTTTTTGTCTTTTTAGTTGCTTGAGACTGGTGGTGGTGTCCTACCCCTTTGTTTGCTGTGTCCTGGGAAGCGGGTTCCTCACTACGTCGGGTGGTTTTGAGTTTGTTTTCTTGATTTATTTTCATTCCAATTCAATCCAATTCCAAGCCAGTAGTGTGGGAGGGGGTTGACCAACATAGCCAGTAGTAGCCAGTAGTCGGGGGAGGGGGTTGTGCAAAGGGCTGACATAGCCAGTAGTTGGAGGGGGGCGGGAGGGGGGGGGGGGTTGGCCAACATAGCCAGTAGTAGCCAGTAGTCGGGGGAGGGGGGTTGTGCAAAGGGCCAACATAGCCAAGTTTGGGGCTGTGCAAAGGCTAACATAGCCAGTAATCATGGCTCACTAGAAAACTGAGTTTTTCTAGTGAGGTACCTTTGGTTGGTGGGTTGTGTTATTGTAGTTATATGGCTCTGGGGATTAATGATTTATACCATGTAAGACTTATATATATATCAGTCCTACATTGCAGCGAGCGCAGTCTCCTGCTGATCAGACTCTTCTGTCGTGCTGTGGAGAGGATGGTTTTCATTGTCCATGATGGTGAGCAGTTTGGTGAGGGTCCTTTTGTCGGCGACTGAAGTGATGCATGGGGACATGGGGTATGGGGGTGTGTGTTCCGGTCAAGGGGAGGTACGGGGGGACGCGGACACTGGTCCAAATCTTCTAAAAGAAATGAGACATCAAAAACGCAAGTCTCCCGCAGCGCACAAGGCTGCGATTGTTCTGCTAACTACATCCTTTACAGAGTCTCACGTTTCCGTTTTCATAGCACAATACCGCCATTATCAAAACAAAGAATGTTTACGAGAGAACGGATCAGATTGAACAGCTTTTGTCGGAAGAAATGCGTAAATATGACCACTTATACAACCCGTCATTGGCGGGTTGTATAAGCAGGTTGGATTCATGGAGGGAGATCGCCGCAAACGCCGGTTTGCCGGTCGGGAGGTGCGCAAAGTTTTGGAGGAAAATACGGGACAAATGTGTCCGCGATGAAAAGCAGTAGTGGCGATGCACGGGACATTACATTACATTACATTACATGTCATTTAGCTGACGGTTTTATCCAAAGCGACGTACAATAAGTGCATTCAACCATAGGGTCCTATGGTCCTGGTGTCTTCAGAGAGCTCGTTCCACCATTTCGGCGCAAGGACAGCGAAGAGTCGAGACCTAGTCGAGTGTTTTGCTCTCAGTGGGGGAGGGACGAGTAGTTTTGCAGATGCAGAGCGGAGAGTGCGGGTTGGGATGTAGGGTTTGACCATGTCCTGGATGTAAGCTGGACCCGATCCATTCACAGCATGGTACGTGAGCACCAATGTTTTGAACTGGATGCGGGCGGCCACCGGTAGCCAGTGAAGAGAGCGGAGGAGTGGAGTAGTGTGGGAGAATTTCGGAAGGTTGAAGACCAGTCGAGCTGCTGCATTCTGAATGAGCTGCAGAGGTCGAATGGCGGTGGCAGGGAGACCTGCCAGGAGGGAGTTGCAGTAGTCCAGGCGGGAGATGACAAGAGCCTGAATCAGTACCTGCGCTGCCTTCTGAGTGAGAAGGGGACGTATTCTCCTGATATTGTAGAGCGTGTATCTACAGGATCGCGTTGTCGCGGCAATGTTGGGAGTCAGGGAGAGTTGGCTGTCGAGTGTGACGCCGAGGTTCTTAGCGGTCGAGGTGGGCGTTAGTACGGAGTTCCCCAATTTGACTGTCAGGTCCTGGGTAAGCGAATCTTTTCCGGGAAAGAGAAGTAGTTCAGTCTTGTCGGGGTTGATTTTCAGATGGTGGGCGGACATCCACTGAGAGATGTCAGTTAGACAGGCAGAGATCCGAGCCGCCACCTGGGTGTCCGAGTGAGGGAAGGAGAGAATTAGTTGGGTGTCATCGGCATAGCTGTGGTAAGAGAAGCCATGCGAGCGAATGACAGCGCCAAGAGAGTTTGTGTAAAGCGAAAACAGGAGGGGACCCAGCACGGAACCCTGAGGAACTCCAGTAGTAAGAGGACAAGGTTCCGACACAGATCCTCGCCAGGTTACCCGGTAGGTGCGACCATCGAGGTAGGACGAGAGAAGGGAGAGAGCAGAGCCTGTGACACCAAGTTCCTGAAGGGAGGAAATAAGGATCTGGTGGTTGACCGTGTCAAATGCAGCAGAGAGGTCCAGAAGGATGAGGACAGAGGAGAGAGAGGCGGCTCTAGCAGTGTGGAGTTGCTCAGAGACAGCAAGGAGAGCAGTCTCTGTGGAGTGGCCTGCCTTGAAACCTGACTGGTGGGGGTCAAGGAGGTTGTTACAGTGGAGATAAGAGGAGAGTTGATTAAAGATAGCACGTTCAAGGGTTTTGGACAAAAAGGGAAGAAGAGAGACCGGTCTGTAGTTGTTTTCTTCAGAAGGGTTGAGGGTGGGTTTCTTCAGGAGAGGGTTGACTCTTGCCTCCTTCAGAGAATTGGGAAAACAGCCAGATATCAGAGCGTTGTTGTTGATGAGACAGGTGAGGAACGGAAGAAGGTCAGGTGCAATAGATTGTAGAAGATGTGATGGAATGGGGTCAAGAGGGCAGGTGGTCGGACGGGCAGAGGTTACTAGGGTAAGAATTTGGTTAGGAGAGAGGGCGGTGAAAGAGGAAAGAGAGGGCGAAAGAGGTGAGGTCGGTGGGACGCGAGAAGTAGGAGGTGGGTTTGAGAAGGAGGAGCGTATGTCAGCTATTTTCTTGGTGAAGTAGTTGACAAAGTCTCCCGGAAGAAGGGACAATAAAGTCTATGATAAATAAACAACCAAAACAATGAATTCCACACACAAAGACGTTGTCTAGCGGCCTCTATATGGAGCTGTTCTCTCAAAAGGCCGTCGTTATGATTGTAAGCGTTTTTATCCGATACAGGGGAGTTGTAGATACGAGTCAAAGCTTGCAATCTCTGAAGGTTGCTCTGCAGTTCCTCAACCTGACGCTGAAGAGTGTTGCACATTGAGCAGGTAGTTTGTACAATGACTGTTCTCTTGAAATTAAATATTAAATAATTGTATGGACTGTGTATCCTTGCCTCCGTCTACTATGTCGTATTATCCGTAGTCCGTTTTCCACACAAAGACGTGACTCTCTAGGTCGTCTTCAACCAAAACACGTTACTCCACCTGTTGTTCTCGCGGTGAACTGCTCTGCAACACACGCCAGCCTTTTAGAACCATGATTTGAAACGAGCGCATTGACGCGACCACGCAGACTCAGACGCAGAAGCATGGGCCAGCCCTAAGGGTGGTAAGGGTGTCTGGTTCGGGACCGGCGAGGGTTCAAACCAACACTTTTTCTGGTTTACCCTTTCTACATGCGATGTGGAGGGTACTTGCCCCGGGAGAAAGTCCAATTGTCTGTAATTGATCTCGTTCTCTGACCTTATTGCCTCGTTGCGCTCCATCAGAGGTGCTTCTCTAGCGGTCTCTCGAGTCAAAGCTTGCAATCTCGGAAGGTTTCTCTGCAGTTCCTCAACCTGACACTGAAGAGTGCAGTTTCCACCAATCAGGGTTTGGCTTTCTGACTTTTTTCCGTTGTTTTTTTCCACATACTTCCGCTCTTTTGAGATCTTGTTTTCCAGGGTCTTGTGTTGCTTTTTGAGAGTTTTATTCAGTCTGGTTGCAACTTTTTTATCAGTCTTCAATGATTCGTAGTTTGCCTTACAGGCGTCAAGATCTTTGAGACTGTTCATTAGACTGAGGATATTCTCTTTCCATTCATTGTTCCTCAGCTCCAGGGCGTTTTTGTATTCCCTCTGTGCGTCATAGCCAGCCTTCCAGTCTTTTTCACGGAGTAGCTTGTTGGTGGCCTCCGTGCTGACCTTAATCAACTGTCGCCGCTGCTCCTCCAGAACAGTCACCTGGCATTTCAGTTGCGATGCCAAAGATTCTATGGACGTGAGTTCTTCATTGAAGCCCTGGATTTGCTGTTTTAAATTATTGGTTGTTCTCTCCAAAGCGTCCCTACGGTGCATTGCGTCCTCATTTTGACGGCGTTGGTTTACAAGTTTCAGGTGTATTTCGCTTTTCTCATCTTGCAGAGCCGAAACCTGTATTTCTAACTCCTGTGTCTCTGCAATCAGTTCCTTATTCTTATATTGCAGACTTTCGTAATCCAAGTGAGTCGAAGCTGTTTCGGAGGCCAAGTTCTTCACCAAAGTCTTCTTCATATCAAGCTGATGGGCGTCTCGTTTATTGGCCTCAGATAAAAGGTTACATTCATTGGTTACCTTTTGCAGTGTGGTCTCCAGGAGGTGAATTTTTTGGTCATACTCCTCATTCTCCTTTGTTATGGATGCAGCGTTTGACTCCACATGTTTTAAGTGCTCCAACCTTTTCCGCTGCAATTCCACCTCTACTTCCAGCCTTTGATGTCTAGAAGACAAATGTTTGTTTAGTTCTTTTTGGCCGCTGTAGATTGATTCAAAATGTTTATGATTTTTGACCTGATCAAGGAGACTCTTTGCCTCTTTTTGAAGGGTTTCACATTTTCTCCTAGCAATGGCTTCCTCCTGCCTGTGATTCTCATATTTATCATCTTTAACCTTCAAAGATCCCCATCCTTCAACGTGTATTCTGCTCAAGTGAATTTTCATGCGCATAGACTTAAGATCTTTGCAGATTTCGCTCAGGCTCATATGTTCTGCGTTGAACTGTTCAGATGACCCTGCTGGCTCCTGGTTGGAAATCGTCAGATTCGTTTGCGCCATTTCTCCTGTTTGATTTAATGTTGGGTAAAATACTTCTGTGTACACGATAAAACTTGAAAAGAGCGTTGTATTGTCAGTGGTCAAAGGTTATCAATTGACGCAGGACTGAGCAGAAAGCGTGCAGCTCTCCAGAAGTCCAGAGAAGGTATGAGGCCTATATGTAGATTCCAACATCAAAGGATATCATGACGTCAATGGCTGTTGCCATGGCAACTCGGAACTACGTGGCTCTGACGTGCGAAACACAACAGCCAATAGGAAAACACAACGAAATTAACCTCTTACGGAGAGTGTAGGACCCTATTAGCAGAGGACGGACCCTTCTGATTGGACAGGCGGACTGTCTGTCAACAGGAAATGAGGACTCGCTCGCTTGCTAGACCTTCATTCCGCGCGAAAATACGGCGAAAGAAAGAATGTTTGTCGTCAAAAGTTGTTGGCGAACCAGCCGATTTTTTGCAGTGGTTGTGGACAGATACTTGGAAAAAGTCTGGAATCTTTGGCTCAACCCACCAATGGACCAACTTCAGGTAAGTTAACGTAACCTTATTTGAAGGTAATGGTGGGTTTCCCCTGCCTGTCGTAAATGGCATGCCTGACCACGCTAGCTATACACTCCAAATTCGATTGAATTAACGTTAGGTAACAAGAAACATTGGTTTAAAAAATACATATATTGGCTGTTACCACGGACATATCACGTTAATTATGTATATTTGCGTATTATGATCCTTGGCAGACTATCGCGTTGGCACCACAACATCCCTGCCTAAAACTGAAGTAACTGCCCTCCTCCCCCTTTGCCATTCAGATATTTAGTCAATTATTTATGATCAAGGTGAGATATGATCAGATATCTGTCAAGTAAACCGTGTCGTCAGCCATGTATTTTATTTTGTACCGTTACTTTTGTTTTTTTCTATGAACCTGCAACGTATGCTTTGCCATTTTATAAGAATGCATCTTGTGCTTCTCTGTAGTATCACAGAATGCTCCATCCAACTCAACCCCAAGATTTAAAACCTTTCTGGAATACCGGAAGTAAAAAGGAGAGGAAAGGCAAAAGTTTTCCTTTGGCAAAATGCAGGACAAGAAAAAGGAAAAGAGGAAAGTGCAGGTAAGCAAATGTGATTTGATATCGCTCAGAGAGAGAGAGCAAATAATTATTTCAGTGTTGACTTGCTGTTGACATCCCATCATCATTTGAGCAGAATTAGGCAAACCATATTCAAGGATCACAATTTTTATCTGCCCAAAGACGGACTTTGAAGAAGATATCCATTTATTTCTGTGGCTTGATGTTTCACCTCTGAAACGTACGTAAATAGGTTTAAAAATAGTTTCCCATGGTGTTGTCTGTATTCATGTTCAAATTACTGC
The DNA here is from genome assembly GCF_964276395.1 of Gasterosteus aculeatus. Taxonomy (NCBI): domain Eukaryota; kingdom Metazoa; phylum Chordata; class Actinopteri; order Perciformes; family Gasterosteidae; genus Gasterosteus; species Gasterosteus aculeatus. Next base: position 14,489,464 of record NC_135691.1, on the reverse strand, counting down.
AAGGAGTTGAGAAGAGAAGTTGTTTTTTTTATGCATCTACAATTCCAAGTGTTTCTGGTGCAGTGCTTCAAACCAGTTTTCCATTCATCACTTTCTTCTGGAGTTGACTTCTTTTTAAATGTTTGTCTTTTAACTGACACCAATCAAGCTAACTTTAATTGTTTCAGCTGGAAAAGTGTCTGACATTTCTGACTCTGACACAGAGATTGTGATTAAAAAGAGCCCTCACAACATTTGAGCTAGCTGACACGTTGGTGAGTGCTATGTAAAGCATGTTATTGTATGCTTTTTTTTAATGAAAACGTCTTTTGTTTGCTGTGTTAAGTTCTGATCAACCCCAATGTCTTTGTAATGCTTTACTACAGCCATGTGAACCTGTGCATGAAAGCAGTGCAATACAGAGGATATCCGTCCAAGTACCTCCGGATGTCCTGGAATGGCGAGAACATATTACAGGTTTGGTTTTGGGGCTTTTGTTTTAAATGTTCTAGAATATTAAATATTAAAGGAGTCATTGACTGCGTTTTAAGGGTATTCACACTGTCTTTTAAGGTCTCTGAAAAGGGTACCGGATTTTCCGCACTCTAAGGCGCATTTAAAAGCCTTTCATTTTCGACAGTGCGCCTTATAATCCGGAGCGCCTTATATATGGATCAGTTGGTAATCGGTTGATCGATACTGGTTGTACACGGCGCTAAAGGCGCTCTGCCAAACATGCCAAAGCTCGGTCTACGGCGGCGAGATGCTGAGCGGGCGCTCAAGCGCGTGAGATATGGAGCTTGTTTCTCCCTTTTCTTTACAGTAGCTGAACCATCTTAAAGGGATAATAGGTTATTGTAAAAGGAGCCCTTGGCAGGCGGCGTGGCTGGAGAGCAGCCGAAGATTTAAGGCGTGGATGGCGAGGGGGGCGGCGGGAGCGGACGCACCTCGCAGCATCGATCGGACCCTGAAAGCACCGTCTCCACCTCCCCACATCCACCCGCCCCGACGTCAAACGTTTGACTGCAGTATCTGATGCGCCTGATAATCCGGTGCGCCCTATATATGAAAAATGTTCTAAAATAGGTCATTCATTGAAGGTGCGCCTTGTAGTGCAGAAAATACGGTATGTTCAGTAACATTGGTTGCGCTGAAAATGGACCAGGTCCATTTTGAATATCCTTTTTTAAAACTTCCAAACTAGCTCCTTTGTAATTCCCGTGGAAGTACACAAAGCGGCACAGCTAAAGTAGTGTCTGAGATCCTAAAATAATAAGATCCTGAAATAATTGCAAATTTGGCGCTTTCCATTGACCACAGCAAAGTCAGCAGATTCCACGTGTCCAGATCTAATGTATGGGATGGTGCTGTCAGAGGTTTTCAGCGTTGCACGTACTCTGAGGAGAATGACATGTTTGTGAAGTTTACCGATGACGCTGGCTCCCATGAAGAAGGCCTAGATACCGGCGGGCCGAGGCGGGAATTCCTCACGCTTCAGATGAATGATCTGATCTTTGACGGACCTCCAGAAAGCCGTTACCTGGTGTACAACTCTACAGGTGTCTGTTTTTCATGGAATTTCATTTTTTGTCAATATATTTTGATGAAAGTATTATTTTTGTTGTACATTAAGTCACACTTTCTGCCAAATTTAAGCACACTTAAGCAAGTCTTGTTAAACTTTCTAGCCATACATCGAACCTTAAAAAAAGAATTCTGACTGGAAAATAATGGGGTCATGTTACCTGGATGACTACCTGCCTAAATCTAAAAGTCGCTATTAACAGATGGAGATGCCCATTAACTGACATTTTTCTGTACTCTGCATGGCAGCTTTCAGGGAAAATGAATATGTCCTGGCAGGAAAGATCATTGCTGTGTCCATAGTACACGGGGGACCAGCACCACATTTCCTGTCAAAGGACCTTGTTAACCACATAGTAGGGAATCCCAGTTTCGATGCCACTGTGGAAGATATTACAGATGAGGAGATAGGGAGTTCTGCATCAGGTTTGACGTGACCTTGATTCAAGCAGTTTGTTTACTAAGAGACCACATTCGTTACATTTTAGAGTAAGGTCATAGTGAAATAAACAAACCGGAAGTTTCAGATATCCACTTCTATCATTACATTTAAGTAAAAAATACTTTGATCCCGGTTTTGTTTTTTCTGTTTATTTGACTGACCATTGCAAGATTTGCAAGATTCTTACCCTATCAGGGATGCGGTTTGCGAAGTCTTACAAAGTCTTTGTAACAGGTCCAGGAAGCAGAATCTGTGGAATCTCTGCAAAACGTTCTTTTGCAAAACAGCTCCATGTTCCAGACGGCTGGATGTTTCCTCCATGTGAAGACCTCTGAGGAGCATCAAACTCCTGTGGAAGAATACCTCAGATGGTAAATCCTACACAGAAACCAGTGTTATTCAAAGCTAATGGTCCTATAGACTCATTCTCTGCCTCCATTCATCAAAAATATTTCAATGACATACTTTCCAGTCCCATGATTTATCACTTGAATGTTTTAAAAGTGGCTACAAATAAGATTGTGACAATCACAAATGGTAAAGAATGTTCAGTGAAAAGTATGAGGGGCCGTTTAGGACTTAACTACTGAGACACTAAACACTCTCACACACACTACTGAGACACACTCACACACACTACTGAGACACTAAACACACTCACACACACTACTGAGACACACTCACACACACTACTGAGACACTAAACACACTCACACACACTACTGAGACACTCTCACACACACTACTGAGACACACTCACACACACTACTGAGACACTAAACACACTCACACACACTACTGAGACATTCTCACACACACAACTGAGACACACTCACACTACTGAGACACACTCACACACACTACTGAGACACTCTCACACACACTACTGAGACACACTCACACACACTACTGAGACACACTCACACACACTACTGAGACACTCTCACACACACTACTGAGACACACTCACACACACTACTGAGACACACTCACACACACTACTGAGACACACTCACACACACTACTGAGACACACTCACACACACTACTGAGACACTCTCACACACACTACTGAGACACACTCACACACACTACTGAGACACACTCACACACACTACTGAGACACACTCACACACACTACTGAGACACACTCACACACACTACTGAGACACTAAACACACTCACACACACTACTGAGACACTCTCACACACACTACTGAGACACTAAACACACTCACACACACTACTGAGACATTCTCACACACACAACTGAGACACACTCACACACACTACTGAGACACACTCACACACACTACTGAGACACTCTCACACACACTACTGAGACACACACACTACTGAGACACACTCACACACACTACTGAGACACACTCACACACACTACTGAGACACTCTCACACACACTACTGAGACACACTCACACACACTACTGAGACACACTCACACACACTACTGAGACACTAAACACACTCACACACACACTGAGACACACTCACACACACTACTGAGACACACTCACACACACTACTGAGACACACTCACACACACTACTGAGACACACTCACACACACTACTGAGACACTCACACACACTACTGAGACACTCTCACACACACTACTGAGACACTCTCACACACACTACTGAGACACACTCACACACACTACTGAGATACACTCACACACACTACTGAGACACTCATGCCATCTCATTAGTGTGTGTGAGAGCATTTCACTATACAACGTGAGAGCATCTCAGTTACACCGGAAGGCATCTCAGTTACACCGGAAGACGGAAACAAAGTAGTGAAAAAGCGAAAAAGTAGTGGAAAATCTTAGCCAAGTGCGAGAATTTGAGGGTTATTTCAATCAATAATTTTTCTGATTAAATATGAAGCTGCAATTCCTGTATATTTTGATCAGTCTGCAAGCCCTCTTTGTAATTGGCAATCGCGATGACATCGTAGATTTTTTCAATAGGGTGCTGCGCTGCGTTGAATGCTTACGGCAAGACCCAGGAGAAGAGAGATTTCTTAGAGAGCTTAATGACCACACCATTACCCTAAATTCTATGTTGTCTATGGTTCGCTCCAGGGAAGGACCTGGTGGAGAGACTGTTGTTTTTTTGGAGTCGATATGTTTTTGTTTTAATCGGTTTAATGACTTTAGAACAAGAGGAATAAATCAAGAAAACTGCCTTCCTGCGGTCCCACCTACAGCCCGCAATGGCCTTCCGTGTCGCCCCCGATATGATTTAACAATCGAGCAATTCAACCAGTGCATGGGACTCGGTTTCAACTGGCAGGGAATTGCTTCTTTTTTTGGAATTAGCCGTCGGACTGTGTTCAGACATAGGCAACGTCTTGGTGTCGGACCTTTGGAATACTCATCATTGAACAATGAAGAACTGCAATCAACCATAAGGGAGATTTCCACGAATACCCCGAATGCTGGAGAGAGATACGTTATTGGAAGTCTGCGGGCTCGCGGAATCCGTATCCAGCGCTGGAGGGTCCGCCAAATTCTGCAGGAGATTGATCCGGTCGGCCGATCATTGAGACGCAGTCAAGCCATTCGCCGAAGGGTTTACAGAGTGCAAACTCCGAACGAGCTATGGTATGTGTGCCATAGGCCATTGACAGGTGTATTCTAAGTTGTGGCTTGCCTAACGTTACTTTTTGTGATCTTTGTATTTTTTAATCCTGTAATTTTACTGTAACCATTTTCATTTAAATGATTCGCTCCTATACCCTAGATTTGAACTACCCGTCTTCCCCAACCGATGATTTATTTTAGCTCCATTGAGCCGGAAGAAAACAATTTAGGCTACTCATGGTGAATGGCCAAATATCAGCATCAGTATTCAAAACCCCAAGTAGCTGGAACTAATGAACAAATAACACAAAGATTTTATCCTAAGGGTTCATTAGGTTTGGAAACAATAATTCTTTCCCATAGAGATGGAAAACTTGTATGATGTGACCCTACAAAATAGTGTTTTTCCAGGATTGTAACAGTTGTCACTTCTTTCTTTTATACAGGCATATTGACGGGAACCATAAATTGGTCAGGTGGAGAATGGTGTTCCATGGCTGTGTGGACGGGTACAGTCGCACCATCATATACCTTCAGTGCCTCAACAATAACAGGGCATCAAGTGTTTTGAGCCTGTTTCAGCAGGGCGTATCTGACTTTGGACTGCCTTCAAGAGTACGGAGCGACCATGGAAGGGAAAATATAGAGGTTGCCCGATTTATGCTGAATAGTAGAGGGTTGAACAGAAGAAGCATGATCATGGGGCGCAGCGTACACAACCAAAGAATAGAGAGGCTATGGGCAGAACTAAACCGAGTCGTTTCATATTATTTCTCTGACTTATTTACCTTTATGGAAAATGAAGACATACTTGACTCTCTTTGTGATCTTAATTTATTTTGTTTGCATTACATTTATTTACCTCGGGTTCAAAGGGCAGTCAGAGAATTCAGGAGCCAATGGAATAACCATGGACTCTCTACCCAAGGAAGCCAAACCCCATTGCAATTGTGGCATAGAGGTGTTGTCAGTCATATTGAATATTTGTGTACATGAATATTTAGAAACTAGTAATAGAGACGCACTACCTGTAGTAGATAGCAGGAATAATATTGAGGTTCCTGAAAACAGTATTAATGTAAGCAATAGCACCATGCAAGAAATTCAACAATTAATTGACCCATTAATGAATGATGGAAATTATGGAATTCAATTATTTCTGTCTCTTTTACATTTTTTACAAGCAAGACATCCCAGTAGACTAAGTGAATCTCAGATTTGAATAATTATAAATATATATATAGCACTTTACGCAGCATTAAATACACAATTGTTAATAGAATAAGAACAAATAAAAGTAATAATGGTTGGTGGTGGTGACAAGCATGAATAGTCTGTAAATTGTCCAGTACCAATGTGTAGCACCCAACTGGGTGATGCCTGGCTGCGGTGAAGCGCCAAAGCTATCATTGCATCGCAGAAACAGAAAGATGACATCTAAAATGGAACTTGGGGCTTTATCCTTTGTGGATCAAAAACATCTACATCTTGATCTATACATAATATAAGATACGTATATCATAGTGAATAGCTACTGTTAAGATAGATGAAAGATATGTTGCTGGTACTATTTGATTACTGTGGTATTTTTATTATGTTCTAGTGTGAATGTCAAGTAGGTGACATTGGATGTGAATAAAGAGATTATGCTATTATTTGAAAACCAGCTTTTATTGATGTGTAAATGTACCTGTATAAAAGAACACTGAAAATCAAAAGCAGTTTCTTTTTCCATTTCTGGACATTAGCTGATCATCTATTTTTTGGTCTGATTTAAGTGCAAAGTGTCATAGCTGGCTCAAGCTATGACAAACATCAGGAGCAGAAGACGGTGTACGAGAGTAAAGAATATGTTTATTAAAGTATAACCCAATGGAGAACTTAAATTATAACCCATATCCACAAACCATAACGATCCTATGAGGTGGGAAGTCAGTAATTCAGTGGTGTAAGCGTGGATGTGTGAAACATGGTGTGGTGCGTGTGTGAATGAAAAGAATAACTCAAAACATAACAGTAATGTATGGAGACTGCAGCGGGGAGCGAAGGCCAGGTCTGTCTCCTCTGGATCCCCCTCTGGATCTTTTCTCTGGCTCTCTCTGGCCTCCTTCAACTGGCAGGGGCATGGCATATATAGCTTAGGAGACACCGGGCCCAGGTGCTCTCCATTAGCCATCAAGATGAGGCCCCACCCAGGCTCACCTTTAGGGCGACGGTTAGGTAGACCCTACTCATACGTGTGGGGCATCACAAAAGTAAAACCCAGGAAGCGATTTATATTTTCCAGGCTTCTCATTGCAGAAGTCAAGCTTAGTCAGCTTTGCAAAATACCTCCCCGGCTTATCCAACAAGCAACCTTGAATTAAACTTGACAATACAAAAATTAAACTTGACAGGCTTGTCCCGTTCATTCACGGTTGCAGTGTTTAGACGTGTCGAGGTCTGCTATGAAATCTAGACCGTGCCATGTGATACTCTTAAGAACAGTAATGCAAAAAACAAACAGGGCAAATGTAAACCCTCACTAGGACATGTATCCGCTAACGTTAATAAAACAATAAAACCTGTTTCGAGTGTGAATAAAATAACTTGCATTTCCAACATTTACACAAAATTGGAGTCGATACCGACATAACTGTGATGCTGTACAAACAAACATTAAAATGTACATTCATCATCTATGGCATGCCAAAGCCCTGTGTGTTTCTTATTGCAAAGTCCATGTTGCTCTTAAAACAACTGTACGTGCTATAGATGGGCAGTCGAAGACAGCTGATGCAGGTGTTGGCAACAGGGAACTTTTGTGCTCTACCACTCGGGTGAAGAAACTCAAGAGATGGCTGAGGAGAAAAGCCGATTGGTGGTACTGCATCAGATCCAGTTGCAAATGCTAGGATGTCCCCCAACTTCTCTGCTCCATCTTCTTCTGTGGAATGAGCAGGACAGCACGGAATTAGACAGCACACTTTATGACTTTGTCAGACTGGGAAGTAAATATAAATGATAGACTGACCAAATATATTAAATCATAAACTTGGGAATGTTAACACCAAAATGTTTTTCTAGATTCTTTGAAGAAGTTCACAAATTAATTTTTCTCTATATCCTACACACCTTCAACATCTTGTAAATAGTCCCTCCAGAATGCAACTACGGTTTCCTCCTCTCTTTTCTGGTTGGTCCCCTCCTCTGACCATCGGATGTGGAACAGCCCATCAACCTGGTCAGCAGTTAGCGGCTTTGGATTGTAGCACATCACTGGACTGAAAGATTCTGGATGCATCTGGATCTGCTCCAGGACTCCAAGCGTTTTCAATCCATCTCTAAACCTACAGTAAATGACAGTATGGGAGGAAAGGTGCTTCAATGAAGAATTTACTCTTTTATATGCGAAAAAACAAAAGGATTTTCAAACTACATTTAAAATACCTTTCAAATGGTCCACGGACTCGATTAATCACCTGAAACATCAAGACATCTTCTACAAGTCTATCCCTGTCGTCAACAGTTTTCAGTGGCTTCAGACAGCCTGCATTGGCAAGGTAATCAAGGAGAGGCTGAGTTGACTGGATGAGTTGCTCCAGAGTTGTCGATTCTGAAACCTAAGAACGATACATTTTTTTAAAGTCCGATTTAAAAATGAAAAACTGTTGATTTACTGTCCCCCACCAGTGATTGCCCACCCACCTTCCTCATCCTAATTCGATTGCAATGGAAAGTTACAAATTTTTCCAGTGACTACTTTACTTTAGTTATAATTTTCGAAACGGCTTTGCTAGAGGTAATTGTAACTAGGACGTTAGTTGCTCATAACATGCCAGTAATTTGGGTAAGACTACTTCAGGCCAATGAATGCAATCTGAGCACTTCACATCCAAAATAAAATTTTGCGGAAGACTCAAAACCTATCCATTTAAAAAGGCCACCGATGATAAAACAGATAAAGCATTCTTACAAACATGAATAGTCTCTGTTTGGACCAGCCAAATTCTTTCAATTCATCATAAGCACTGAATATGATGAATTGAAAATGCAACTAACCTTTTGTATTTTTTCACGGATTTCAACATCGGCGATGTCCTCCAGACGCGGTCTAGATTTCTCTGGCCCTTGAACTATGCAGTCAAACAGTGTTTTGGACAAGAAATTTGGTGAAGGCCCGCCATGTACCAGACTGACTGCAATAGCCCTTCCTGTGATAAAGTAACGGTCCTCTCTGACAGCTGAAAAAAAAAGCGGTAGAAAGTAGTGTGTGCATAACTTTATGCACTGCTGTCATGGAAAAGGCATAGCTTGTAATCAGAGTTTGGCACCCTCTTTGTTACCAGGGTAGCCACACTGGCTTGTTAAAGTGTTAGGCTATTATTTCAAAGGATTAAAAATCACTGAGGTTCACACAAAATGGAGTGGGAGCTATAATGTATTTTACATTGTATATAGTTATATCATGAAAACAAAAAACAAGATAAAGTGTACCTGTTGCATCAAGAGCCAAGTTGAGGTTACCTTCTGTTCCCTCAAACATTTCGTACTGTGCAAGAGCTTCTGTAAGCAGTGGAAGAAATTCTCTTCTCGGACCCCCAAGATCCACAGCTTCTTCAGTTTTTCGTTTGTCATCAGAAAATCTCACACTAATCCTGTGAGTCGGGTCATAAGAGATTCTTTTGAAGCCCCGAATGGCACCATCTAGCACAGCTGCACGTTTTATGTTGAACCGGTTGACTTGGTTATTGTTGATCTTTTCACCAAGCTCAGATAAGATCTCTTGAATAGGGACACTTGCAGATGAACTTTCCTTTCTGAAAGCAAACAACAAAGAGGAAACGTTTCGAAACATTAATCAGAACTTTATGTGTGCGCAATCAGTAATTAGGGATAAAGGCCATTGGTACAATTTGTGGTCTTTTTACAAGAGGGCACTAAGGGCACAAGAGGGCACTCAGGTGTTTTCTTTAGTCTGACAAAAGCCTTAACAAGACCTCAAGTAATACAAAATATTGTATAATAAAAGGCAATTATCTGATGCTCACATCTGGTCTTCCATGCTGGCCGATAAGGCAGCATACAAATCCTCAGATTCTTCCTCATCTGATGAAAGATTTATCACAGAAAGGTATGCTCTGTAATCTGTACTTTCTGGCCATAGGTTGTTGGTCAGTGGTGGGGTGCTGTTTGCATCAAGGGTGCTGTCCACGGTTGTCGGCGGTACCAGGCTGCAGGGGGCGGTGCTCGCAGGTGCAAGGCTGCTGGTAGCTGACATGGAGGGGCGGTCTGGCTGGTCTCCGACAGGGTCATGTTGTCGGCTTGCTGCGGTGGTGACTGACGGCACCATTTCGACGCACTCCTTGGAGGAGGAACTTTCATCCAAATTGTCAGGCTTGAGAAGGGATAGAATTTGCTGTAGTCAATATCACCGTCATTTTATCAACTAGCAACTAGCCTACAGCACCTCAAACAGTGCTGTGGTGGTTTACATACATTTTGTGCAATATACTAACAAAAGCCTATACTGTATGAACGTTTTGAAAATAATAACAGTACATGAACAATTGGGTTAATTACAAGTCAGGAGTTACAGATAACACCTTTATACATACCTCAAGAGGTCTGGAGGGTCTTACATATAGAGCCTTATACCTAAATACTTTTTGGATTATACTGGCGTCAAGTTGCTGGCCTTCCCTCAACCCTGGTGTGATCAACTTGTTGCCACAAGCCATCAGTAGTTCACAGCTGTACACAAATCAATGGGGTACATTACTGTTAAAGACACACTTCTGGAATGAATGAAAGATCCATAAAATCTTTTTTTGTTTAAGTGATGTTGGTGGAAGAAAATTAACGTCACTGTATCCCATCGCGGACGGCGAAAGCTCGTACATCCCTGACCTGGACGCTCGTAATTTGGCGCTGTTTCCGGTCTTTTTCCCCCCCATACATGTCAACAAATCATTTACATGTCTAACTACTGCAGGAAAGTTACTTTGATGATAGAAAGTAGTAAGACTCACTGGGGCGAGAGTTGGGCAAAGCTGGGGCAATGATCAAAGAGATTTTATTGGGCTATTTGGCGGCGTTGACACGGGATATCTTATTGTGAAAGGCCAAAATTGGGTTCCCGCATATGTTGTCAGCATCGATAGGCCTTTTAGCAACCCTTTCACCAATGTTTAATCTCCGCGAAAAACAAACGTTTACAATGACGATGGACGTCCGTCCGGGTCATGCCTACAGCAGCGCACGGCTAGTTAACCAGCGTTAGCGTCCTTTTACTAACTCTGGTTTCGAAAAGTGTTACTTTCACAATTAAAACAGTATTTGGCTCGAACGGTAAGGAGCCAACGCCTACTTTAACACAGTTAAACACCTGAAAACATTTTACGATTATTTGGAACATTATTTTTTCCGGATAGTTAGCTAAAAACCTGCCAGGTCCGGAAACCGTGACGTTAATTGTCCAATTCACTTTACTATATAGGATGCACTTGTACATTTACTGTGATATGATAACCGAAGGGGCATTGTCCTCCTTGAAAAGTTAGTTAAGTAAAGGACTCCTAATATAGTGCCATGGAGTCTGACTGTCTATTCTATCATGTTAATGCTAGCTTTACCTCACATCGTCGGGAATTTTCCCCTTAAAAGCATCCCGTATTTGAAGGAGGACTGCCCCATTGTCCCAGGTTTTGTTGAACTCGAAAGCATTCAGGATGTGCCCGTTTTTGTACAACTCCTCCTTCTTCCGCTGCTTGACAACTATGTCGTCTGTAGGACTAAACAGCAAAATAACGTCCTTGTTAAAGGTCCGATGGTACGGCGTTTTCTGTCGGACTCTGAAAAAAAAGTACACGTCAGACGAGCTAACGTTAGCTACTTAGGCTAACACCAATATGCTAGCTAACAAGCAACACTACGGTTACTATGGAATGCCGGTTATCCTAAACAATACAACAAAAATAATTCAACTCACTTTTGTCTTGGTTTGGATTTCCATGTGCTATAAGTTGCCCTCGTTTCATAGCGGGGACAACAGTTCCGTATTTCGTTGCCTGGGGCTGGTGTGGTTTGCATGCTGCTAGACCCGGGTTCGTAGAGAGACCTTATTTCTGAATTAACTGCTGCATTCGAAGGTGTAGCTACAGAGCTAGTTATGGAGTTTATTAGCGTAGGTGATACAGAGTTAGAAATCGAGTTAATTAGAGTAGGTGAAGCAGGTTTCTGAGTAGGGATACAGCTTCCGCTGTCACACGTCTATTGTCCGCTGCCATACCATTGACCGTTGGCCTTGGCGAAGATTGGCGCTTTTTTACTACTTTGTTTCCGCCTTCCGGTGTAACTGAGATGCTCTCACGTTGTATAGTGAAATGCTCTCACACACACTAATGAGATGGCATGAGTGTCTCAGTAGTGTGCGTGAGAGAGTGTCTCAGTAGTGTGTGTGTGTGTGTCTCAGTAGTGTGTGTGAGTGTGTCTCAGTTGTGTGTGTGAGTGTGTCTCAGTAGTGTGTGTGAGTGTGTCTCAGTAGTGTGTGTGTGAGTGTCTCAGTAGTGTGTGTGAGAGTGTCTCAGTTGTGTGTGTGTGTCTCAGTTGTGTATGTGAGTGTGTCTCAGTAGTGTGTGTGAGTGTGTCTCAGTGTGTGTGAGAGTGTCTCAGTGTGTGTGAGAGTGTCTCAGTGTGTGTGAGAGTGTCTCAGTAGTGTGTGTGAGTGTGTCTCAGTAGTGTGTGTGAGTGTGTCTCAGTAGTGTGTGTGAGTGTGTCTCAGTAGTGTGTGTGAGAGTGTTTAGTGTCTCAGTAGTGTGTGTGAGTGTTTAGTGTCTCAGTAGTGTGTGTGAGAGTGTCTCAGTAGTGTGTGTGAGTGTGTCTCAGTAGTGTGTGTGAGAGTGTCTCAGTAGTTAAGTCCTAAACGGCCCCTCATACCAGCCCCCCCGCGACCCTGTGTTCAGGATAAGCGGTTTGACAATGGATGGATGGATGGATGGACTTTTTGTTCGCACTCCAGCAGCATCCGTGTGTGTTGGCCCCACTCTGGTGCCACTCTAAGACAAACCTTACAGCTGCCGACATGGAAAGCCTGTTCACACCACTCCTCAGTCCAGCAGGAAGTAATAGTCAGCAGAAAGAAGGCAAAGCCCTTGGATTTTGGGCAGATTTTCTTCTTGATTGAGAAGGTTTGTTATAGCTTTTTTATATGGTGTTTGTATTTTTTACAACATATTATTTTACACAACAGGGAACTACTATAACTATTGAGTAACTACAAGTATCTACTACAAAAATAATTAACTGCTGCCAATATCAGCTAGATGTATCTGTGTGAATGCGTAGGTGTAAAGGCACTGCATGGCCCCTCATGCATCCAGTCTGTTTTACCTGCTGAAATACCGTATACCTTTAAAATTACTTTTGGGCAGATGAATACTAACAGTGGATTACATACCTTCCTTTTCTCAAAATGGACCACCACGCCGCGATTCGTTGATTCCCAGCCGATGATCCACAATTGTGGCTTGAGGAGCCTGCATAGTAGTCTGTGCGCTCGTGTCGGAGGGTACACTGTATTGCGGCCATGGTGCCATTTTCGCTTCCATGGTCTGTCCTCAGTCTCATTGGGATCACACCAACACTCTTGACACAACTGATGTAGTTGTGGGCGATGACCGATGGGTTGTTGTTAGTAGCCCCACAAACAAGCACATGATCCTTCTTGAAAACCCGTCTATACATCCTGAGAGAGCCAAGCCAAAGGGTTTCAGCTTATCGTATCCATCTACATGCCAGATGTAGTTTGGACCCATGGAGTGATACGTACGCCTCGCAAACCTCCGGCGTGATCTCGTATCCGTTCCTTGTGGATTTAGTTGCTTCAGCAATCTGATAACTGTCGTTTAACACGTTTGCTGAAGTAATTGCCACATCAGAACAGTTGCCCTGGTCCACGCAGCTCTGTAAGGATGGCATGTCTCACCTCATCCCAATGCGAAGAGATTTCCCTTTTTTACAACCCTGCTTCACTCAAATGTGACTTCAAAGTCCGTGTACTCATACTGATGTTGTGATTGGTGGACAACATATCAACTATCACGTCGTGTGTATGCCCTGCATCAAAATAATTCTTAATAATAGCAAAAGTCATGTTTTCAAATAGGGCGCTTTTCCGTGTTTTTCACATCTCCTTCCTGTTGACAGACAGACAGTCAGTCTGTCCAATCAGAAGGGTCTGTTCTCTGCTTCCTGCTTTAAGAGCCTACCCTTTTCCTAAGAAGTTAATTTGTGTTTTCCTATTTGCAGTTGTGCGTTCCTATTTGCTGTTGTGTTTTGCACTTCATGGCCTGTAGGTTTACGGGTTTCTTCTCCCGAGATTGGTGTTCCGTCCTCGAGGCCCGTGGTCTTGTCCGGAAGCAGTCTCAGCTGGTTGCATAAAAAATGGCAACTTCTTCAACTCTTAACACTTTGTTTTTGTAACCATTAAACTGACAAGGTAACATAAGGAATACGTGTCGGTAAGCAAACCTTAGCGGTGCTAGCCACTCAACAATGAGTCCAGTAACGCTACTTTGCAAATTGTCCAAAGATTCCTTTAAAAAGACTTACATGTGGATGCTTCCAAACTACAAATAAAAAAAAGAGACTCAATTTATTTCAAGTTTAATTTTTAGTGACAAAATGACAAAAGTATTCAAAGGAAGTAAAATCTTCAACAACCCATGATCTTGGTCAGTATCCTAAATACCTTGCATCTATCTACAAAATTACTGAATTATGAATAAGAGTGGGTGTAAATGTCGGGATGACCAGAGCTCATCCTAAAACATTTTGTCATTATTCTATTGCATTGAGCTGGAAAACATTAGAGCGGGAGGACTGAATCTTTGTTCCAATTATCTATTTAATCTACTGAATTGCACATTATTGTAGGTTGCTATACAGCTGCACAGGTAACTGCATCTATTGGTGACCTTTAACTACTCAACCAGAACATTACATTGAAGTGATCTGCTAATCTTTACATCTGCATTCTCACTTTCGTTTTATTTTGCACACAAATCAAAGGTCACGCTTAAAATATGCCCACCTCTGATTGTTCCATGTTTCATTCTATGTAAGTGTAAACCAGAGGGACGCAGTATTTCAAATAAAAGAGCAAAAATAGGGAACAAGTCAAACAAAATGCATCCTGATAGACCAAAGCAAAGAGATGCTCTATGCTCCCTCACTCCCTCTCATCTAATCATTCACACTGATAAAGTGTCATAAAGGATATACAGTATCTACATTCTACTCATTCAGATTGCTGGTGCTGCACACTCATAACTAAGAGAGCATAACAAATAAGGCAAAGCCAAAATTCTCCTCTTTATGGTTTAGTACTGCGCCTCAGGTCATGGACATCCCCACAGTGTCTTCCTCCATTATTCAGGCTTGAAAAAACCCAACAACAACGGTAATGTACCACCCTCTCTATTGCTTACACGTCACTCCAGCAAACTGCCACAGTTGCACTGACAGCCATGAAACAGTTTATCAGTCCATCTGTGCAAAATGCCTCCGTGGCCTTCCCTCTGTGTCTCTGGTGGGATTTGGAATTTGGTTTGTCACATGAGGAAATCTAGAACAGGTTCTCAGCCATGGCAGTGAAACAAAGCAGAAGTCTTAATATCTCTTTCTTCACCTTGCACAACCCTCTTAATGTAGTTATGGCAGTATTCAACAGACTTCTACAAGTTGTTAAAACAGTCGGGCCTGTTTCTTCAGCTCATTTCTTTTCCACAGAGCCAGCCGGTCAAAATCTTCCACAGTCATGCCAAACACTTGCAGGAACTCCTCTGGGGACAAGTGACGCTGAGGAGGCAAGGACATGGAGATGACACACAGTTATCACTTTGTACCTGTCGTATATCTTTCAAGCACTTTCTACTATTTTTTAAGATCATCTTCATAACTCACCTCCAGTCTGGCTCTGTCAGCATCCTTGGGCAGCCTGATGCGACCTCTAGTGGTGACAATGAGCGCCTCATAGGGGTAAATCTACACAAAAGAAGAGGCAGCGTTCGTCATCCAATGATGGACACTCAGTTACAATAACAATGGGATCGTTCAAACGTACAGGCTAACGCGCACCCTGCAAATTCATTATTCAAGTGATTCAATTCAAAACGTACCTTGTATTCTGCTGGGAGGGAAGAAATAAAATGGAGTCAGTACAAAGGAAAAAAAGAAACCTTAAAATGAATTGCTTCATTCTAATAAGTGGTGGGTGTTTTCAATCTATATTAAATTACCTCTATTTCCCCAATTGACCTCACTGCCACTATCATACTGGTACTGGTAGCAATCAGCACTCTGAGGCTGCAGGTGTAGAAAGGAACCACGACTTAAACATGTAAATGTACTGGCATAGATTTAGCCTAAGATATGTATTAAGATAAGGGAATAGTAACAGTAACAATACTGATACCTTGTTAAAAATGTCAGCTCCATCTTAAATAATCCATAATTATTCATTGTATAATTAATACATATACGTACATATAATTAATAGTTAACCCTTTTTTTC
The DNA here is from genome assembly GCF_964276395.1 of Gasterosteus aculeatus. Lineage (NCBI taxonomy): Eukaryota > Metazoa > Chordata > Actinopteri > Perciformes > Gasterosteidae > Gasterosteus > Gasterosteus aculeatus. The sequence goes on along the minus strand of NC_135691.1, from coordinate 14,473,297 downwards.
ACTGTGTTCTCACCCTCTGGATGCCATTGCGCCCGTATCCTGGTAGCGAGGCGGTCTTACAAGCAAAATCTAAAAAGAAGGAAGCAGTAGTAGAATGGCACTAGTCAAGTCAACAGTTTTTCATTTTCCTATCATTTTATGCAACATGCCAGAAGATGGCGCTCTTCACTAACCCCAAAAAATCCCTGAGTTCAAGATGTGCCCACATAATACTCAAGCGTAGTTGATTTAAGGTAATTCACCACAAGCATGTCGTTTATGATGCAACCTTCATTCAAAATCTAACATATATAACATTTTGAATATTCAAACGGCCCTTTTAAAAACCCAGAAAATAAGTCTTCAGTATCAGGAATCAGGAAAAATGTATTGCCAAAATATGTCAGACATACAAGGGATTTGTCTTGGTGGTGTGACAGTAGACAGTGTAACAATAGACAACAAGACAGCAGTGCACAAGTAATAAAATAAAGTAAAATGCTAATCCAATGGCTTAGTAGAATAAGGCTATGGGTTAGTATAAAACAAGAGAAAGAAGTTAAAGTTAAAAGTGCACTAGCGAACAAGTGACAAATATTATTGAGAAACTCACCACTATCAGCGCTGTACTGAGATCTTGGAGCTAAAAAATAAAGAGATAAAATAGTTACATGACATGTCTTACTTATTGCACAAAAACACATATCCGGCTCCAATTGTAATCTCCCCTAATCTAAATATTGTTATTGATATTTAAAAGCCATCTGTTAGTATAAGCAGCAGTGACATAAAAAATGAAAGGAGCAAGTTGGATACCCACAGGAACACACAACATCAAAGGGACAATAAGGTAGAAACAGGCCAGGAAGGACTTTTTCCTGAGAAGAAGACAGCTCGTATCGCTACAAGCCTTTCAAACGTGGTCAACAGAGACCTGTTTGGTTGTGTCCCCTCCCATCTGAGAAACAGCTTTAATGAGAGATTTTACTGCTCATTAATAAACCAAGATATGGGACACCAGCTGTGAGAGGCTGAGGTAGATATAGACGCAGATAGATGAGATAGACGCAGATAGATGGATGGATACATAGAACGGATGAGGTAAGAGCGTTACCAGGATGACAGGAACAGAAGAAGAGAGACAGAGGAAGGGAACCAGTGGATAGTGGTGGAGACGTACCAATACGCCGCGCGACCAGTAACGCTTGGTCCTCTCAAACATTAACTCTATACTGGTAGCTTCAGGTCCGGCTTAATCACATCTGGCACACCTGGTTGAACACTCTCGGCGGTTGGAAATGTTCGGACTCAGAGCGATCAGATACACCACCCCCCCAAACAATGACAGGCCACATCTGCTGAACCTGTGAGTGGCAGCAGCAGCTGTTCAGCTTTCCCTCCATCTCGATAACGCCCGCAGCAGCCCGGACCCTCTTTGACCTGCTTCCACAGCCTCACTGCAATCACTCCAAATACCGATGACAGCAGGTATTGAGGCTAATGAAAAAGCCACCGCGGAAGCACATATATGACCACACTGGGACGGACTAAGACCTGGCAGCACAGGCGTGAACTTGCAGAAACAGAAGGAAGAAGAGACAAAGAGGGGGCAGAATGGGGGCGGGGCTCTTACATCCGTTGACAGTGTTGTTGTACGCCGTGGTGCCGTAGCCTGTAGTGTTGAGCGTTTCCTTGCTCCCACAACGAGAATTCCTAGCACTGCCCCAGGGGTCGTTGTCGTAGGAACCAGATCTGGCTTTCATCTCCTCCTTTAGGATCATCCTCCCAATGCCACTCCCGATCTAAAGGGGGGGGACACTGCTAGTTGAATGTACATTGAATGCAAGAAGTGAATCAGTAAGAGGAGGATGGTTGAAAGGCACCATACCATAAGACGTGGATTATTCATGGCTGTTTCTTAAGGAGGTGACTCTCTATTGAACCAAATGTCGAAGAAAATATCAAAGCTCTTACTCTTTGAAGACCGTGACTCCAACTCTCTTCATCTCCTCCTGTCGAAAAGCGTCTCCTTGGCACCCGATAGGCTGAGAGACAAAATAAATGAAAAGACATTCCCCTTACATGGGAATCGCGTTCAATGCGGGTGAGTGAATAAATACGACAACACAGTTACAAAAGGAACTGTACTACGAGGTCCGGCGGTAAAATCCAAACCATGCAGCTCACTGTGCCGCTTGCCCATTTGAACTCCGTGAAATGACACAGTTTCGTACCCCTGGGGGAGCTGGTGTAAGGGCAGTAGTCCGACTCTGACTGGGCGTATGGCTCGGGGGAGTAGGTGGACAGCCTGGAGGACCTGACGATGTCCTCGCTGGTCCTGCTTTTGGTGGCTGTGTCCAGATAATTGTCTGTGAAGACGTGTGTAGGTTAGGAAGGGAAATACAATCCTTGTGTCGTCAAGAAATAGTTAAACGAGTTAAACGTCTCTTGCCTCCAGCTTAAAATGATAAACAGACATGAGAGTGGTGTCTCGTTCTGACAAGAATGTGAATACACTATTTCCCAAAATGTTAAACTATGCTTTAAAGGTGAAAAAAAAAACGTGTAAATGAAAAGCACAATGATTTACAGCCAGAGTACATTCCCGCTTCATATTCACAGTCATCGTATCCTTCATCGCTGCCAGAGGATCCATATCCATATCTCAGCCAACAGCGTGAGTGAATTCAGTTACAGCTCAGCCTGCGGCACACAGTCGCTTCCCGAGTGGCGTAAGGCGATGATATCGATGCCACTCTGCGACTAAACCGCCGTCAACGGAAGTCAATGGATGCGACAGTGTAACATAGATCGCTCTTCACTCAGTTTGCCATTAGCCACGCCGGCCCGGATCCATTGAATTCCTATACACGTGAAGCGCGACGCTGATGTCAGACGTCGTTGTTTTTGAGACACGCGCGTTCAGCTCGACGACAAACGCGCACGCACACTCACAGATTGACTCTTCTTTCAGAATGGCTGTACAGAAGTGACGTGGAGGGACAAATACACAAAGAGAGAAACATACCCGCACAAATGAGAGACATATGCAAGGCTTATCTACAACGGCGAGAGGTACTTACAGTGGCAAGGTCACCGGGGAAAGTGACGCAGAGAGGGTGGAGGGATGTGAATAAAAGTGATAGAATGCAATAAAAAAAAAGAAGTGAAAGGAAAAGGGAAACATTATTGGAGCGTCCACAATTGGACACGGGACAAAGTGAGAGCTTTGCTGGCAACATTGGCAAATGCGATCTGATGTTTTTTATTAAAATCGGCGGCAAACTGGTTAACTGAGTAGTACATAACAGGCCTTTGATGCACACAACTGTTGAAGCTATGGATATTTGTCAATCCTGATAAGTGCTGAAAGAAGACAGCGTAGCTGTTAGGGAAGACATTGAGTGGGAAAGGGATCAATGCGACTGATGATTTTCCGTATTGTGGGAACTTAATGGCCTGCGATGTACTCATTTTTACCGAGACACATATATGCGTTAAAGTGTCTATTCACGGGTCAACACAGTTCACTTACTACCCAACGAATACCACCACACACAGCACAGTAGAACATGCAGGGCGACGAAGATGAACTATCCTCCAGCTGAGAAGCCTTTTCCACTGTGAGGCGTCAAAAATGGCTGAAGAGCAAATCTGTTTAATGACTCGCAATAAATCCCCCAAAAATAGCATCTTGAGTTAACCGCGTTGCCGTGTTCCTTGATTGAACGACAACGCAGATCCACATAATTAAGAAAACCAGAGTCCTGTCTCACACACTCGCTGTGTTTTCTCAACCAAACAAAACAGCTGTCCCTGCATTCAAACCGCCCCGACGACGGCTCCCCTTGAATCACACACTGACCGCCAGTTATCTAGGCCTGACCGGGACTCCACGGCTGTAATACATTTTGGTCCCCACCATGTGCTTTGTTTCGTTGTTCTGTTCTATTCTGGTGACTTGTGTGTCCACAGAGTCCCATGTTCTCAACACTTGTCGCGCCTCAGCAACCTTCCCTTCATTCGGGGTCCATTCCAGCCCCAGAAGTCGTTCTGCGGGAGCTGCACATGAAGCGTTGCTCCTCTGCATTCAGCCAATTACAAATGCAAAATGAGTCTCACTGCGTGCCATTCAAGTCAAATGCTCTTTGCTTTGTGCATTTTCAAGCACAGAATCAATCTTTTCGTTATTGGTGGCTTCATTCTCGATGCATCAATATTAATCGCTCATTAATAACGCCAACGGGTCGGTAAAGACGTCCACATGGAGTACTGAAACACAGTGGGACTACACCGACAGGAGGACAGGCAGGCTGAGGCGTTGCTAACTGCACTGTACCCGTTCTCGTATAGATGGGAGGCTTCTTGTAGATATTGGGTTCCTCTGTGGCTGAGGAGAGAAAGAGGAGACGGAGAGGTGAAGGAGGCAAGGATCTGAGTTGCACGTACGAGGGGATGGCGGTTTAGAAATTAGTTCAAAATAGAACTCAGTCACATTTTCCACAAAGTCTGCTTTTCCCAAACTTGAAAGTAAGGATTTGCCCGAGTGAATAATGGCTGATGACATCTTCGGCATGGAGTAGATCATCCATGAGATCGTGCGTGGTGCAATGAGCAGATGGGGAATCCTACCTGGCACATGAAAATGTTTAGGGGGCTGGATTGTGGTGGGCGTGCTTGACCGCCCCTCTTGGCCGTAACAAGGTGAACTCCTGCCGCTCTCAGAGCCTGCAGCCAGCCACAGCCAATCAGAGCAAAGGAAACATGAGAGTGAAGGAAGGCCTGAGCGCTAGTCTCATCCATGCGGATACAAAGCAAACCGCATTCATCCAAATTACAGAGTGACACTGGATAACTGTTCCACTTGTGCAATGACAAAGTAATTGCAGTGTCAGTGCACATGTGTAAGAGTTGAATGAAATGTTGAGCCAAGGAGAAACTGCAGCGTATGGGATATTATTTTGTAGTGAAGGGAATGAGATTTTACCTTAAGGCGGTAAATCTTTTAATCTTTTGTCACCACAGAAATACCATGGTGGCTTATTTGTTAATATATATGAGCGGCAATGACGTACCATTAGAAACGACAGGAAATTAAGAATAATTCAACTATAATAAGATCGATTAATTGGTGATAAGATTGATAACACGCAGGTCGGTACGCTGAACAAGACGTTTACCAGAAGTTGGTTGTAATAACTAAGCATAAAAAACGGAAACTGGGAGATAATTAAACTTTCCGTTTTAGGTGTTTCTGTGTGTTAAATTCTTGGCGCTCTTTATGCAACGCTAAGCTAAGCTCAGCTATTTGACGGCTGTATCTACACACAGGAACATACACATTCAATAGTGGTATCAATCCTCTAATCTCAACACCAACAATTAAGAAAACAATTTCCCAAAACTAAATGTATTGAGTACTGCTCGAAAAAACAAGACAACATACTGATATCAAACTCTGAGGCAGGGAAATTATAGGCAGACGACTATGACTCACCAGGGTAAGCGTAATGCTGCGGGGAGCGAGGCATGATGGGTGACATGCCTTGACGACTGTATGTCGGCGAGTCAATATAACCTGGACTGGAGCACCGCCTCTGCTTTATATCCAGGCTGTCGTAGTCCTAAAAAGAGAGAGAGGAGAGGAGGCGGATAAGCAAAAAAGAGCCAGTGGGCGATGAGGAGTCCAATAACTTAACAGACAAGTTCAAATGAGACTCGTTTAAAGTGGTCTTAGGTGCTCTGCAGGGGGGAATGCTTACCTGAGGATAGGGAGAGAGTGTCCCGAGTGACTGGAGCATCAGTGGAGAGAGAGAGAGCGAGAGAGAGAGAGAGAGAGAGAGAGAGAGGGGGAGGAGGGAGCGTTTACAATGCAGCAACGTGGTGAAACCAAAAACAATATGTCAGTTATCGTGTATTTACAGGATCACAAGAGCAGACTAGACGGTCCTTTTAGATTCAAATTCCTTCATGGGATAAAGTCTGACTATAAGCAACATCACGTTTATTTGTTATATTGTATATTTGCTATTAATACAATGTCAGTTCAAGGAATAGTTTGGCATTTTGGAAGTCTGTGCTTATTATTCCTGCAAACTTATATGAGAAGATGGATACAGCTTTTATGTCTGTCTAAAGCTCACAAATTAACTATTCATGCAGTATCTCTTTTGTTTTATTCATGCACAAACAGAAATGTAAAATGTCAAGTTGTGGTTTGTTTTGACAAATTTCTGGTTTGGTCCTTTAGCTTTAAACATGCTTTTAGGTAGAAATTTGGAGTAACGCTATCCAACTCCTCCTCCTCGTGCCTGCAGCTGTTATGCTTAGCTATGTGCATGTTTTCTCTAACTCGCCACTTGGCAAGTATATTTTTCAAAATGTGGAAAGACATTTACCAGAAACTGATATGTTGTAAAATAAATCTCTAAATTCAGGAAAATACAACTAAAAATATCCCAGGCTTATTTTACTGAGTCTAACTTCAGTGAATTTTCCAGAATTTAAAACATTATGTTTGATAAAAAATAAATAACTTCATAATAACAATTTTTTAATCATATGTTTAGCATATTTAAAAACAAATCCAGTGAATCATATATATATATAAAAAAGACAAGAAAAAGTAAGTAACATTAACACTTTAAGCTCAAAAATCCTAAACGAAGTGTTTCTCCTGAAAACTGACCGACGTTGAGACCAAAGTCTCTTAAATTTGGCAAGTGTGTGGCAGCAGTACCTCCCCATAGGTGTAAGATTCTAGCCTGTCATCAGAGGTGTATCTCTGGTACGGCTGGTATGAGGAGGATATGAGGTCTGGCTGTTGGACCTCATATATGGCCTTGACCTTTGGCAGGGCGGCTAGGTCCTTATAATCTAGGAACTGATTCTCCACTCTGGCCTGGAGAGAGGACACACACATACACCCACCAAAGTACAGGGACACATCAACCACACAGACAACGCACGTAACAGAGTGGGATGGAAGCTGCACCAGCGAGTCTCTCATGCAGAGGTGGGAGGGGTGAAAAAGAGCCGACAAAGCACACGCAAGCTCACGCATGAACACACATGTGTGTGTGTGTGTGCGCTCATCAAAAGTACACATGTACAACTGCAGAACATGACGGAAGTGTAAGCTGTTGACCATCAGGAGCTCAGCATGCGTAAGAAAGAGAGAAGAAATGGCAAGGACAGCTAGTGAGAGAGAGAGAGAGAAGGGGGGGGGAGACAGTATGGAGGACCAGCGTGCTTACACCACACTTCTCCCCCATCCATCAACTTAAACAGAAAGGTCATTGATTATGAGACGGGGCTGAGAGCGGCGACTCTTGCTTGCATGCAGACACCCTTTGACATGCGAATACATATGGCCGACTCTGCAAAGCACAGAGTGACAACCTTCACATAAACGTGGTAGGACTGATTGAAACCCATTATCATTTAGTTAAAAACTGGGATAAATTTGCTTGAAATAGGAAGTCATTGTCACCTTTAACCGTTTCTTTCTAATGGAATCCCACTTTAATGTGGCTTGACTTTCGGCCTACAAGTGCAAGAATTCCTGCTTTGTAACCTCGAGAGTCCTTTCTCATGCTACTGGCTCTGTGGGGTACGTAGGTACGTCCAGCAGTACTGCGAGCTAAAATGTCAACAGTGTTAATATGACCGGATGGAGGCTCCAGATGGATATTCCATGTATTTCCCAAATGTGATACATCCTTGAATATCTCCAACATTTCATGGCGATTCATTTAAATGACTTTTTTTTAATATGAGCTCTTTATCAACATCCTTCAGAATCTGCACAACTGTCAGGATATCAGGAAAGGTGACAGGAAACATTATCTTTGGCCCACGAAAAAATGGGCCGAAATCCATCTGGATTGACATGTTTCACTTTGATGTTTGATAAATGACCTGATGCCACTCATTGAAAACTCAAGGATGTTACATCATATGTCATTTAGCTAATGCTTTTATCCAAAGCGACTTTCCCAGCAGTGTGCCGCCTCCGGTAAGGGCACCTGGGGAGCAGTTAGGAGTTTGGGCGTCTTGCTCAGGGACACATGGGACATCCTCTGGGGACCACGAATGACTACGGAACATTTCATGCCTTCATCCTTTGACACTTGAACAAAGCGGCTGATCCCCCGCAGCCACAAGGCAGAATTCTTTTTAGTTTCCATCCAAACTCATCCCAGTTTAAATCCACAATCATAATTGTCTCACTGTGTTTTAGCTGCTGCCACATGACGAGGACACAGACGAGCTGACAGCCCGAGTGAGTGAGCCGCCTCTCAGATCGACACTTAACCGCTCAAGGCTGTGGCCGTAGTGCTTGTGTTTCTGGCGTGTAAGTTGCGTTTTTAGGATAAGCTTGGGGGCAGCTGGAAGTGTCTTGGAGCTGCAAAGTTACAGGCTACTCACGCATATAACCCTACTGGGAGAGCCTATGGAGGAGCCCGGTGGGGAGAGGGAAGCCTCCGACAGACGTCTGTGCTGTGGGGTGCAAACAAACAGAGAGAGACAGAGAAGAAAAGGAGAGGGTGAGGAACAGACCGTTTTTTTCATCTTTTCTTTTCCATTTTCCATTTCAAACTCTCTCTCACCCTGAGTCTCCTCTCCGTCCTCGCTGCCTGCTTGCATAGCGGGTGCCACACCTCACATCCTGGAGAAGAGGGAGAGAAGAAGATGAGACAGAGTGGCGCTGGGTGCTCCTGCATGCCACGCAGAGTGCTTTCTGTGTGTGTGCAGTGTGTCAAGTTTCACCCGTCAGGTACATTTCCTCTCCCTCTTTGAACATCATGCTGCAGCGGGAGCATCGAGCGCAGGTCGGATGGTAGTGTTTGCCACCCGCCTGTGGGGAGGAGAGCGAAGTAGAAGAAGAAGAAGAGTGAATGGACATTCATAATCATCATCAAGAGTTCCACAGCTGCGGGTTGATCTACAAATGAGCAGGTCATTACTTGTAATTACATTACAACCAAATGTTGTCACTCGTACATCGCCTGACCACCAATGTATCACCATCATAACGTGCTGAGGCGTCGTTACACGGCCTGCAGGTCATCATCAGCATATGGATCGCATGATAGCCACCACCCATTATCCTCCATAGCATAATTAGAACAAAAATACAGAGACAAAGCGAGGTAGGTGGTCATGCGAGTGAAGGACACGAGAGTGAGATGGACGTCCTTGGGCGTGCAAAGCGTCCCGCGGGATAACGTGTGAACAGGCTGAGCGGACACGTGAAATGGTGCAGTGTAATGTCAGCGCGCCGCCCGTTTCACCGTCCCGCCGTTCCTCACATGTGAGTCTGCGGTGGGGCCGACGACTGAGGTGTGGCCCCCCCGTCACCTCCCCTCCGACACTCCATTAAGAGGATTTCTATTTATAGCATGTGGCCGGAGTCGAAGAGGCCTGAGCGCTTTCATCCGGACAAACCTAGCGCGTGTGTGTGTGCGCGCGTGTGTGTGCGCGTGTGTGTGTGCGGTAGAGTGATGTGTAATTTTCTGCTGCATCGACTGTTCCCCTCTTTTCATTAAACTGATAGTATCTAAGAGGCATTTTAACCAATCCATGCGCTCTTTGTCTGTCTCAGGTTACTCTGAAAGGAAAGCCAGCCCACGATGCAGCATCTAAGCCCCATGCTTCCCAAGTAACCGGCCGCGGACCGTATCCGTTTAAAAAAAACTACTGTTTCCATTCCTAACGAGGCCCCATTCTCTCTGGTGGCATTTATAGGCCTGTATATTTATTGGCAAACAAAAACCGAGGGAGGGAGGAAAAGGAGAGATGCAAAACTAAAGAAAGGAGGTTTTATGTTCCTCTTTCTTCTGTTGGCGTTCTTTATTTCTCCATCTGTTCTAAGCTACTCATTAAAACTAACAACGACTGGCTACGGGAAGTTAACTGAAGAGGGGCTCTGTGGAACAAGCCTGATTTTTTGTAGATAAGAACTAAAGATTGTAGAAAACATTGCCAATGCGCGTGACCTTTTTCTTCCTCTAACCTCTTTGTCCCGCAACATGCTTGGGAAATATAACAGGTTAATATACCCTCATTTTCCTTTAACTTCTTGACACATGACATTTTTGTTTTAACTATGGCAAACTTCAAATCAGGTGCTGCAATACCAGCACACCCAGGTGGAGAATGTCTGTTATCCAGATCCTAGATGAAATCTGTATGTTTGCGGTGTTATTTTTTGGATCTGCGATTTTGTGAGTCAAATCAATTCTTAAAATGCGAAAATTTGACGGGTGAACGAAATGAATGTCATGCGTGCAAACATGGCAGAAATGATCAGGGAGAGAAAGACACACACAGAAAGAAGAGAGAGACTCACAGATAAAGGCTGACATGTCCCCGTGTCTATAAATAGCCCAGAGAGGCTGACAGGCAGGAACAAAACACTTTACACCAGCCCGACTGACACGCAAAAGAGCACAGGGACAACAACGCCCAGTGTGTGTGTGTCTGATACAACGACATTTTGCTCCCTTTCCTTTGGTCCCGATGGACAGGAGAACCCTCCAGACAAACTTGAATTGGCATGTGCACGTGAAGACTTCTTTCCCCTTCACCTCTGTCTCGCGCTGTTTCTCCTCGGCTCTGCTCTCGCCCGTGTTGACTCATGCTGATTTAATCCAGCTTTTGCCACTTGTTATCCCAAAAGCCAATGCGTAGAAGTGGATGCGCGCTGATATTTGACACGCTGACGCACCGCAGAGTTGTTTTGGTTGAGTAGAGCAGCAGATGATTTTTTTATCAGTCGCTCACTCCCTAAAGCCCGGCCGGAGCTTAAACGGAGACGGGGATGAAACACAACTGCTCGACCGATAACGCTTGATTACGCTCCCAAATTTGGATTTGTGTGCCACTGCCGGATTCTGCCAGGCTTAAAAAAAACTCTCTTTGAAAAATCTGGCCCGGTTCTCACCTCCAGAACCCTTCCACTGATGTATCTGCTGCAGGTCTCGCACTTTACCCCGTACTGGGCGTGGTAATCAGCCTCGCAGTACGGCACACCGTCCCTGCAGCGCGGAGGGAATGCAACCAAAAAACAAAATGCAAAGCTTAGTGATGAAGACCCAGCGTGTCTGCCGGCGCAGAGCTTCTCTGTGCACACTCACTTGCTGATGTACTCTCCCGTCAGGACCATGTTGCAGGTCTGACACCTGAAGCAGCTGACGTGCCACTGTTTCTCCAAAGCCAGGAGGGACTGGCCCTGCTTGATCTCGGCCCTACACCCGGCGCAGTCTGCGGAACGTGAGCGTGTGAAAAGAAGAGGAGGGAATAGGAGTATGGGGGGGAAAAGAAGAAAAAGAAATAAGGTGGCGAGAGAGTTAGTCAAGGCTTAATTGTACATCTTTAAACACCCATTGTGCCCATGAGGGAGATTTTCTACCCATTTAGCACACCTTCTTAATCAATACCCCTACTAATGCGGCATATCAAGAGCCGTGAGGCTCGTTCTCTCAACTGTAACCACTGTTAAACGTGATTGAACGCAGGCAGGAAGCAGGAATAACTGAAATAGCCCCGGGGCCAAACCCCCCCCCCCAGCCTACTGCCCCCTGAGAGAAGCCGGTGTATTGAGTTAAGTTTCTGCAGTCCGAATAAATCTCAACTGTCATTTGGTGGTGATAGTGCTGAGTCGATACAGGGGAGGGTGTGCACAGTCACTGTAGTGTCATCCAACGCTTTCCTTTCTACAGCTAACACATTTATTGAAGGTTTAAAATGCAGGTACCAGAGGTTGATGTGGCGAATTGTTGGAGAGCAATTCACTGAGTGAAAAAGAAGATTTTTTTCAAAATCAGAAAACCACATTTCGGACATTTCACCATGTTGTCCCGGGCAGGTTATGGGCTGCTTTGGAGGGGGATGAGGCAGAAAGTGGGTTTGTCACTTGTTTCAATAGCAGCGTTTTTAGGACTATAACGCACAATGTTTTATGATTCAATCTCACATTCCACAAGGGAGTCAGTAGGATAAAGTAGTAAGCAAGGGTGGTCCAGGAGTGGAGCACATACACTGATCGAAAATATGAAATAACTCAACCAGTTTGCCTTCCTGATCGTAAACATGGCGTGAATTATTGTGACGGAAGTTTAGACTTCATCTGCTTTTAGCTCCCAGTCTGTAAACAGCTATTAAACATTTTAGGTGGCACGTTTCCTCTCCTTTTCCTATTCTACTGAAATACTCCACACCCTTGAATTCCCTCTCAGTACATGTCATTGGTCTGTGGCAGTGATATTTACTGTGGCACAAAGACAGGTGGAATTTTCTTTTTCCTCGGGCTACATATTTATTTGGTGGAACCAAATAAACTTAGAAGCACAGACCATGGCTACGATGAGCAACCCAACCATATTTCCATATATATTTCCATAGTTAAAAAGCATAATGTTGAGTTATAACTGACCAATATGACCTGACGAGAGGTCCGAAGGGATACGAAGAAAAGTCTCCTTTATTGATCCTCGTGGGGAAATCATTCTCTGCATTTAACCCGTCCCACACAGGGCGAGCAACTAGGGAGCAGTTAAGAGGTTGAGTGTCTTGCTCAGGGAAACTTCATCACGGGACACGGAGCAGCTGGAGGCCATCATCTGTATGTTCACGCCGCAGCAGCCCGGAGTCGTTTTCAGGTGATTTCATTGAGGAAGTTAAGGACGGTGAACGGCTGTGCGTAACAGCCCTGACGCGACAATTCTCGGGGGCCATAAAGTCTGTCCAACAATCGAGGGTCAGATTTAGTTGAACAAGGTAGATAAACACGCCACTGAGCACCTCCCTCTCCATGCTTGCAACTGGCCTGAATTTAGCTTCCTGAGCAATTTTCTCCAGAAAGAATCATTTAGTAATGCCATTTTTTTTAACCTCAGTGCATTACTTTTAGCGTGGACACAAGACGGAGTGACGAACAGGTACCTGGGGAGCGGTTTGGATTTCATTGCCCTGAATGGAGTGACCCGAGGAGGACAGTTATTCGCTGCCTCTCCACCATCTGTTATCCCTGCGCAGCCGCTGAGCGGAAGCCCGCTGAACAAATGACTCACTATCGACCAACATCGCTCTGATGTGGCATCGCAATTGATGCACTCCTCCCACACGTACCTGTGTGGCGACACACGGGAAACTCTGCATAAAATATGCACTTATGCTCACGTAGGAATGTGTGCCAGGTGTACAGTGACCAACTTTAAATCCTCTACTATCTGCAAGTCCAGCGGTGACACTAATGAACGAATGATGCGTCTGTTTGTGTGTTGCATAACCCTCAGCCGGACGCGGCAGGTCGGGCCGTTGATTTGACAGACAGTTGATTAGCTAAATGGGCTAAGTGGGTCTTGTGGACACATTGCATTAGACCACACGTTGGCGCCCGTTGGGCCTAAAGGGGCAGGACAGAGCGCTCGACTCACGGCTGGGCCCGTGGATCTTGATGGGCTCATTTGGCTTGACGAGTGTGCGGGAGCACTGCTGGCACACGCAGTCCTTCCCGCTGAACGTCACTCTGTCTCCGATGGGGAAGGCCTTACTGAGGAGGACAAGAAAATGGAGAGAGAGAATTAGAAAAACAAGCACATAATGGGAGATTTAAAAAAAGGCCTGCCGTGATTCTGTGTTTTACATCGCACCAAAAGTGCACGCGGGGAGAAATGTGCTACTGACACAAGCTAAATACAGTCCGACGTCCGCCGCGAACCTGACAACACATTTCCAAACAGCCAAGGCGACGGGTTAATAGGACGTCGATTGTTGCATGAGCACCTGGCTGCTCTGTGATTAAAGAGGCGATAATGGGACGCTGCCACGGGCTTCTAAAGGGGGAGAACGTGTCTCTCTGTGGGGATGAAGACATATGAGGGGGTTCTGTGTGCTGATCTCAACCGCCTCTTTCCCTCTCACACCGTCCGTCCAGATCGCTCCGTTTCTCTCCCTCCCCAACACAGCTGGTGCCACCGGGTCACAGTTTACTTTGAGATTAGGAGGGAGGAAGACACGCGCGTGCAAACAAGCGACGGCAAAGCAGCGGCTGTGAAATTAAATTTACCACATCGCGATGAACCCGCTTTGTTTCTTTCCACTTCTGTAGCATTTTTGTGTAGACAGATTGATTTCTTCAGGACCGGGGGGGGGCTAAAAGGCTTAGGGAAGGCTGTTTAAAAGACATTGACGGCAATAATCCTTTTACTCCCTCCGCCGAAGCCCGGAGCCGGGGCCAAGACCCACAGAGAGGCTGGAGTCTGCAGCAGAGCTCACAGTCTAGTACTTCCACGTACCCACTCAGGGATGAGCATGTATGAAAGCTCGTGCAACACGCACGCACTGCTGCCGAGGTTTGCGAGCCCCAGAAAGTCTGTTTCTAGGGAGCTAATTTACAATCGGGGCTGTCTAAAGGTTTGCAAGACGTGTGCGTGAGAGTGTGAAGGGCACTGGCACGCGTACAGTATTCAAGGTTTGCTCATTCGTGCTTTTATATTATTCCAAGCAGGGCAACATCCATGCATAAAACAAAAAGGACCGAAACGTGTGATTCAACAAGGGTTCCGGGGCCTCATTTATAAAACCTTGCGTAGGATTTGCTCCAGAAGTGGCGTCCGGATGAAACGTAGGACGTGCGTACGCACAGAAATATTCAGACTTATACAACCGTGCGCACGCACGTCCTACGCAGTTTTCCTTTAATAAATCACAATCACTTCTAAATGCAGCGCAGTTTTTGCGCCTTCATGTCACGCCCATAGTTGCCCTTATATAGTCTGTGGAACGCCCACAAATGAATATTCATCGATTGCGAAATCATGGCAAACACTGAGAGGAAAATGAAGAAACGTAACTTCACTGGCCGAAATAAAGAAAAAATGGTCTGACATCAAAGTGGATGCAAAAAAGCGTTTAGCGCGCCATCGCCAAGGTGTGTCTGCCACAGGTGGGGGAAAGGGGACATCGGACCTGTCCCCTCTTGATGAGAGACTGGCGGCAATGATTGGGGATCGGGGACAGGTTTTGGGCCAACACAGCCATCGGCGTCAGGAGGGGTCGAAGCGCATTTGGAAGCTGTGCCACATTATGTAGCACAGCACATGCCAGCACGATTTTGAACACCTTTTCAGGAGTAGACAATAACCTCCCTCCAGTGCAGTTGAGGCAGCGCCATCTGCCCTTAAACAGGCCGATGGTGCGCTGCACTACAGCGCGAATCCTTCCATGTGCCACATCTTCTAAGAGCGCAAGATCAGCCATCAGCATCATGGCATTTTATTACCGTCTATTTGATTGCATCTGACAAGCAACAGCGGTGTTATGAGGATAAATTGCAGAACATATTTCACTTTTCTCTTTCTTTTGGAATTTGTGTTTCTGTTTGTTTTACGCTGCAGATTGATCAATCCTGTGTTCGTGTTATTTATGAGAGGCAGTATTCGCAAAACAGTCTAGTTTTGCACACTTTCACACACGTTTGCGTGTTTCTTGCATTTGCCGACGGTTCTCATTTCACCCGTTTTTGTGCGTACGTTTTTTTTCGTCAAGTTTGCTTTTTATAAATACCCATTATTGCGTAGAGCGGTCTACACCTTCTTTTGTGCGTACGCAACGTTTATAAATGAGGCCCCTGGTGAGTAAAAATCTATGAAAACTGTTGAAGGGTATAGTTCACTAAGGGTCCATTTTCATTTCACCCTCCAGTTGATTCCAAGATTAACCATCTGTTAGTAAACCCAGACCATTTTTAAATATTTATTTCACCAACTGGCCCCTACGGAGAAGTCTGTATTTGAGAAGTGAAGCCTGTTTTCTAGGTTTGTGCCTGTGTCCACTTTCTAGTCTGACAGGATAAGCTGTACATGTGTGAGCTTCCACATTAGAAAATCCCAGACTATGATCAAAGGAATTCAACGACTGCACAGAAGAGAATGTTCCTCTTTAGTCGACCTTGTCCGTGTGTGTTGCTCTCGCTGCCTAAAAACGCTCCAGCGTTGTCAGCCTCAAAGCTGTTCTCATAGCTTTAAAAATTTACTGCTTACATATTTAATGCATGTTTTTTCTTACTCCCCGTCTTTTTCCTAAACTGGCTACAGAAGTGAAGCTATTTCTGGCTTCAGCAATGTGCCCTCTGGCTTTGATCACCGCCGCTTGATTACCAAACGCCAGCACGGGATAGAGAAAGAGCCGAGGCCGGGGTGACAATGAGGAAAGGGAGCGATGACGACATAGAGACAGACGACGGGATAAGGGCAGTGAGGGGAGAGAGGTAGGGGGGGGAGTTGAAGGTAAAAGAATGAATTGTGAGCAATGTGACAGAAGGCAGACGGAGCAGGAAAGAAGAGATTCACCCTTTGGCTTCTTGCTGTCTCTTCCGGTTTGCTCCTCACACACTGACACACACACACACAGATGGCGCCGTCACTTGACAGGACGGCTGCTCCACTGACTGTCTCTGTCTTGTTGGTATCAGTTCAGAATTTTTTTTTTGCCCTGGGCATGACCGCTTGTTTCAGCCGATGTTACGCAACAACTGGCCAGCACTCCTCTCCTGGAGGGAGGCAAAGGAAGATCACTCTCACGTAAGCCTTCTAACTAAGCAAAATAGAGAACAAGAAACCGTTTTTACTTTTTAAGAATGGGTCGCG
Organism: Gasterosteus aculeatus; assembly: GCF_964276395.1. NCBI lineage: Eukaryota > Metazoa > Chordata > Actinopteri > Perciformes > Gasterosteidae > Gasterosteus > Gasterosteus aculeatus. The sequence continues at coordinate 14,456,663 of NC_135691.1, read as the reverse complement.
TAAGAGAAGGGAGAGGAAGCGTGAAATGAAAAAAAAAGAAGGTTGCATTGTTCCGGAGGAGCTTAACACAAACATTGATGAAGGTCAAATGAGAGATGGCCTACTTCTTCTTGATAAGGCACCAGGTCAGCTCTCTTTTTGGAATCGTTTTTTCGACGAGCGCTTGAGCGTTTTCCAGACCAGAAATTGATTGACATTCAGGAGCCGAGATAAGATCACAAGCTCAGTGGCATTAGAAATAAATGGAATGGACAAAAGAAATGGACATTTTTATTTGAAATCTACCAGATGGCGTTGTCGATAAAATCAAAGCTATTTGTAGCCACTGCAAACCTGGAAGTATCTTATCACGGGGGTACTACACGCCTGAAGTACTGCACGCCTGAAGTACAACCAGCCTGAAGTACCAGTGGAAGGCGTCACACAGCATCGACTAGCTACCTGGACAACTAGCGGAGCGAGACATCGGCGGACTACGTTGTGTGCGCGAGAATCGTCGACAAACCAACGCAAGAAGAATGAGGCGTCCTTCGAATTTCAACGAATGAGGCGCGTACGAGCCCCCCCCCCCCATCACGCACCGCTGTAAGGAGAAAACACCAGTTGTATGAAGCACCAACGGATCACACAGCTGTCTGAAGTGCAACATCTGCACCGTGTGAAAGGGTTTTTTCTCTCAATGGTCATATTGTTGAGAAGAAGAAGTTCTTTATTATCAGAAAATGTAAATGACCTTGTGTGTCTTAGCAACTGACTTGGTGCAGAGGAGTAAGGAAATGTAAAGTAGGAAGAAAGGGTAAAAACGTGGACGTTAAAAGTGGACGTTTTTGTCATTGTATAACTGCTCAACCTTTTCTACTACTTTTATACTAAAAAGTATTTTTTTTGTGTATAGTGTATGTTGCTCCAAGAGTGCCTGTTATATTGTTCTGATAGCATTACTTCAAAATAAAAGTGTGCAATTGAATTTTTAATGTAAAAACGAATTGAATTGCGACTAATTGCATACTGCGATTAGTCGCTGTTAATCACAGAAAATAATGCGATTAATTAAGTTAAATGTATTCATCTTTAACCAGCACTAAATATGAGTGTAAGTAATATGCGTATGTACTGTAACATGGATAAATACTGTACGTACAACTAGGAGCCAATATTGATAAAGTAACCTGTGCGATCAATATGTATTATAATGTAAACATTATTTTGTGTCTGTTGACAGATAAAAGCAGTTGTTTGTTTTTATAATCCTGCATCCTAAAGTTATACTAATGAATAAGTATTCAAAAATGATGGATGAAATTACTGTGTGTAATATGAAATATGTCGCCTGTGTTGTAACAAAACAGCTAATTATCAAATTATCACTTAACTGCACTCAGCGCAGCCTCAATTTTCTTGCATTTCTCAGCCCATTGTTTGGGATTTAGGGTCTATGATTGAACTGCTTGTCTCACCCTCTCACTCTGCTTTAGTCAGATAAATCCCACTGTATGTTAACTACCAGGCACTAAGCTGCAGAGAGACAAATATTTCTAATCAGAAACTTGGTTTCCAGAAATAATACTCAAAATAAATGCTTAAGTGACCAGGTAGGAAAATGCAGTTTGCTTATAGTATGGACATATTCATCTTTCAAGTTGATCATTTAAAAAATGGAGTTAGAGGTTGTAGGTGTAGGATTCAATGGAGGAGTCCTGATGTTTTCTGGTGAAGACCAACTCAAAGTCGAAAGTAGAGAAGATATTACTCCAAAGCGGTAATGTTGCTGTATTCAGTACTACCCTCGCCCTATATATGTACAGCATGTGGGTGGGTGTGAGTGTCCGTGTACCTGCAGACACTGCAGACAAAGCACTTGGGGTGGTACGTGCGTCCCAGAGCGGAGACTACCTCTCCCGTGATGAAGCTGTCACAGCGGTCGCAGCGCGTGCCGTACAGACGCTGGTAGTCGGCCGTGCAGATGTACTCGCCCTTCTTCTGGAAGAAGCCGGATCGGGCCAGATCACAGTTACACACTGCGGAGAGAAGGTGAAAAATCAAAACGCCGCTGCATGCACACCCGCTGACCTGTGGATGTCATGTGCAGTTAACATCAGTTGACATCCAATGTTTGTTTCCCCCATTAGACTTAACACAATGAGTTTTTTTGTCTTTCTCACTTTGAGCCCCCTCCTTTCTATCTGTCAGTGGGACCATCGGTACTCGTTTGTGGTTCACGCATGACTGCCGGGGAAGTTATTTCGCTCCCGACAGTGGTGAGCCAATTTGTTCTGATGGGTATATAATGATATAATCAGCGGAAAAGTCATTTTGTGCTAAACAACGTGAAGACGGAGACAAAACAGCAGGCCGCAAGTTCCTAGCATCGTCAGAACCTCCACTGCACGACGCTCATTAAATACCAATGTGGAAGGCACCAAAATCATTTGCTGAGCGTGCACAAGGCGGATGCTCAGTTCGTGTGTGTGCGTCTCTGTGTTGTGTATCCTCAGCAGACAACGTAAGCCTCCATGTAACCGAGAGTACACTTCAGCGGGTGTAATAGTATAGCTGAGAGGCGTTTTTGCGGATCACTGGCTGTGTCTCGTGTTTCTCACAATCTCCGCGACAGGAAGAGTTGGCGGTTATTGCGACCTTCAGCAGGGAAAAATACAATGACCCGACAGACGTGGCCCTGATCAAGGTCATATGTTCAAGAAAATCCAGATTTCCATGTGTGATGTACATGTACATATATATGTACATATTTATATATATATATATATATATATAACTTCACACTCTTGGGGCTTATGGCTGTGAACCAATGATTACTGCCCATTAAATATCCGACTACAATTACCATGACACACCACGTACGGATCAGCTGGCAACGTACCAATCAGCCAAGTCTGACATGAAAACGGTATCATCTCATCTAGATGCTGTAAACTTTAACCGTTTTACCTCCTTCTGTGCGTACGTTGAGGTCTGCTACAGACCGCTGTACCTTGTGAGCTATCTGGCCGCTCCCTGCAACAAAGATGAGTCCTCACCACACTGACACAAATTCAAATCCTCAGAGAGACAGAAGAACTTTTAACGCAAGTAAAACAGAGCGTCTGCTACAGGTCAATTAAAGGGATGAAGGGACAATACTCAGACCTAAACCCAGAGACTCACCTGAATGATTCCTAGGTGAATGGACTTGTGTGAGACACAAAGCACAGATTCTTAGTGCAGAGACCCCCAGATCCTCCTGCTACGTCTGCAGCTTATGTGAAACGCTTCATGAATCGGAAACAAGATCAAAGGCTTTACACATCGGCTCAAGACATGAGAACCAGCAGAGAGAGAAAGAGAGTCGAACAACAAATCCGGCAGTGGTGAAGCACATTTACGGCATCACCAAAATAAAATACAACGTGACTGAGGTCTTTTGTTTGAACCAAATTGTATGCGTTTTAAATCTTTTTGGCTACATGTGTGCTCTGACAGTTAACATTACAGGTCATTTAGCCGACGCTTTTGTCCAAAGCGACTTACTTTGCATTTTTAACCCATGGCTGTGTACATTTTTGCTCGGGGAGCAATTAAGGGTTAGGTGTCTTGCTCAGGGACACTTCGACATGGGCCATGGAGCAGCCGGGGCTCAAACCACCAACCTTGCGCCTACCTTGCGGAACCCGGCGCACCCCTTCTACCCCTCATGCGCCACCGTCGACCCAACAGTAGTGGGTGTTTGCTGTCTGAGGAAGTTCCATCCAGTCAATATTGTAAACTCCAAAAAGACATCACCCTGCTTGTGGACAAAAAAAACATACAGCAGATAGATGCCATGGTCTTAGCAATGCCGTAGAGAGGCTACAGTAGCTGGTACAGGCTAAATTGGGCTCCAGCCACCAGTTGTCAGTGTGTGTTGGCAGCCTGAGAGTTCACAGACGCGCACCCGCAGACGGACACATACACACACACACACACACACACACACACACACACACACACACACACACACACACACACACACACACACACTTAAACCCTTCAAAGGGGCTCATTTAATCTCAAGCTGTTTATGAGTCGAGCGTATTGACTTAATGGTGTAATAAAAGATCAATGGGCCCTCACTTAAAAACAAAACAATCTGGGCTCCCACAGGAGGATGGAAACACATAAATCCATCCCCGATGAGACGGCGCCGTGCGTTTCCCGGGATAGGATGATGAAATGGGACAGTGTGAATTGGTGAGATATGATGATGGATCTTTATGATTGCGAAAGGTCATTGGCATGAAGGCAAGGGGGCTGCAGAAGTGCAGAGGGAAGGGAGGACAGGGAAGAATTAAGGGGAGCCATGAGGCAGACCACAGCTAAGATTTAGAGTAGCCTGTTTCTAAAATGTGGTTGTGTGTGTGTGTGTGTGTTTTGTATCTGCAAACCACATTTCCATAACCACTGAACAATGGCATAGGCCTCCAAAAAATGTCCGTGCTGCATTTTAAACCAGACTTACTAAGACTGTTACCAGAAACCTAAATCACAGGCTATCTGATGCCTTAACGGAAAAAGATGAATGGGCGGGGGATATTTCCACATCTGCCAAACTCTTGGAAGACTTATCATTGAGCCTTGAAATGGTCCAATGTTTTCATTTCATAGCATGGTTTTAATCTACTAAAACCAAATTGTAGTTCTATTCAGTTCCACAATTTTCACTTTACTTCTCCCTCTGGCTCTCTCTCGAAATGCTTTGCTTTTCAATCTGCACCCGGATTGATTTTCCAACAACTGGAATTGGCTCAATTAGCCTAATGCACTCATTAGCATATGGACGCCTGACCAAATCACAGCCGGCGGATCGGCTCCATCTGGATTGGACAGCCCACCTGTTCTGGCAAATCATATTGTTTTCTTCTGACTGGACGATTGGCTAGATGCCTCACAAAGGACGTCCCCCTTCCTCAGTTGCCATAGGAGACGTAAACCTTCCACAGTTGCCCTAGAGACAGCTTGGTCCCCGAGTCTGAACAATGTGGTACTGGTGGTGGCACATCCGTTTGTGTTGTGGTTGAACTGGTGGGTGTGAATGCCAAATGTTTTCCCTGATGATAACCCTTAAATCTTGCAGTTTTGAACGTGCTGTGGTGGTAAAAAAAAAAAACCTGTTTAATTGAATTACAAAATTACAAAAGTGTTCCTTTCAATTTTGACTAAACCTAAATGATGAAAGTCATCATGCGTGAATAACAAGATCATGTGAACTCATTTTAGGTTAAGTATATCACTCACAATTATTGACATTGACTCAAAACGCACACAGCAGGTACATTTTTATCCACGTTACATTTCAGGTGATTTCCATCCGTTGTTTTGAGAAAATACAGAATCTACGGGACTAACTAAAGAAATCATGATATTGCATTTGAACCTGTTTACGGCCACCTCGATGCACTTGGAAATGTCCGACCAATATTCAAAACTCCTCCCTATTTGAACCTCCATGTTCACAGCTCACTTGCAGGCAGTCCCTGTACGTTTCGAGCGTTTTATCCTCAACCATTAAGCAGAAGGTCAGAACCTCTCCCCTGAGCCTGGGTGGAGTTGGTTCAGCAGCTTGCTGTCTCTGCTGCCGCAGAGACGTGGCTTAGCTTGGCTCCGAGAAGAAACGCTTTTGGTTGCAGCCACACGATTAGCTCCACATGCCGAACCGTACAAACAACAGCCCAACGCAACCAACGCAGAACCACCCTGGCCCTGACTGGCCTGCAGGGATTTTTACTGTTGCACATAGTTTGAGTGTAAAATAATAATTATGTAGAATCCCCAAGTTAATAGAAGATTTAGTAGTATCGCTTAATGAAGACGTAGTCAGGTTTCTCACCAAATAGCTTCGCAAGCCAAACACAATCAGCTTTGCGAGACGACATCGAAGACTTAATTTCATCGAGTTTCCCATTTTAGGATATTTCCCTGAAAGGCGCTCAAATAAGGGAAAACTAAAAGATGCTGCTTCTCTCCATATTTCTCTTTCTTGGCAAGGCAGGAAGGTAGCATCTAGATCATAAGTCTAGTCATTAGAGGGTAGCATGTAGGCCGTGTCTGCAGCTGTGGTCATTACAACCACACTGATTAGGCACCCACAGGGGGTCCGCGTGATTAGGTATTTATCTCCAGCCAACAGACGCAATTAAAATTCCCTTTTCAAAGTCGGCCCGGGCCGGAACCCCAAAGTAGGGCTGACAGCCCTGCCTCCTCCCTTCCTCTCCCTCTGTCTTTCTGTTAAAAGACGCCTTCCAAAGCTTTGTGGCTGTGAGCACAAGGTCTCCACTTTATCTCAATGTGCAACCTCTTTTCACTCTGCAGAGCTGCACGTTCATGTGTAACCTTCCCTTTCTTTCAAAGTCTCCCTTATTTCCCCACTCTCCACAAATGATAACCCTGTGACTCTTCCCTGAGCTCATTATGCTACTGTTATGTCTTCATAAAGTGCTATTAAGTAAATGGACGTGCCTTGCAAAATACTTCAAAGTAGACCCGCAGCACATTCTGATGGTTTAAGCAGTCAACAATTGTGCGACAATACAAGGTTGCTGATTTTATTTTTTCAAATGAATACGGGTCAGCCACAGAGTAGCAGAGAGGCATGTATGCGGTCTGGCAGTGACCAGGTTTAACAGAGGAGGAGCTCACCTATTCACCCACACATCTGTGCTACCAACAATGACCCCGGGCTCCTCTGCCCTCCCTCTGTCCCCTGGATCTGAGCCCCTCTGACAGGAGGAAACACTTCAAGAGTAAATAACGCGTTTTCTCAAGTTGTGCCAAATCACAGGGTGGGAGAGGAGGCGGCAGCACAGACAGCTTTGTGAGAATGATGATGTTAACATCCTGAAGTTTAGATGTTTTCCATGTCAATGTTTTATATTAGCATGCTGACATTTGCTGTGTCTTGATGATGGCACTAGATGAATAGTCGGCAGATGACCAAAGCAATTTTAATTTATCCTCTGGCGCAATGTCTGTAAAAAAAGTCCTCCAACGGACCTTCGAGACCTTCGAGTCTGTGCCAAATTTCCACTTACCAGAAAAAGGGAAAGGGATCACTAACGTCATTAGGGTTCCTTCTGAGGGAACAATGAATGTCTGTAGAAAACAAAGTTTCAATCAATCAAGTTGATATTTTACTAACAAGAGAAAAGTTATAGATTCGGGTGGCAAAAAAAAATATCCTCTTGGGACCTTCAATGTCTGTAGTAGATTTAATGGCCACTTCACTGGATATTTTACTTATATCCGAAAATGTCAACCCCATGATGGCACTGGAGCAAAAGTAAGGCTATCACCAAAGTCTGCAGGATTCATCCTCTGGGGACCACGAGTGTCACTGTAAAATGTTCCATGTGATAGTGGCTGAGATACGTTAAGCTGGACCAAAGTGACAGACCGGCAGACAGACACCGCTATCCCTGGAGCAATGCTGCTATGATGGCTTCAAAAAAGAGACGTGGTCGTAGAGGAGGGTGAGAGACGTGGGTGAGAGAGCAAAAAAGGGAGAGAGGAGGGGTTGGGAGAGGGGGGGGGGGGCAGAGAGGCAGCTAAAGGCCGAAGCAGAAAGAAATCGTGCGTGAGCGACAGGGTCGCCCAAGCATTTGGCTGCAGCAGTTGATGGAGACAGACGGTTGCCCAGTGGAGTCCCTTCATACCAGCGGACCAGCCGTCGCCGCCGAGGCCTTCGGCTTTTAACCCTCTGAGGGCTGATGAGACACTGAGCGCAGGGGTAAACAGGCGTGATGATGGCATCGCTCACACAAACACACAAACACGGGGATTGGAGCCTTTGGAGAAGTAACGACAAAATGCTTTACAGCTACAGGTCTGTGGAAATATGTACTGGTTTAGTTTGTGTGTGTGTGTGTGTGTGTGTGTGTGTGTGTGTGTGTGATGGGGTGATCCTCCAACACAGCAGGGTTAGTTACCCAATGATCCTCTTTGTTATTCGGAAATCACACCTTCACTAAGCCTGCCACTTGTACACTAAGCAGCTCCACCTCATGGTAGTACACACACACACACACAGACAGACTTAAAGAGAATAGGCAGTTTGGTGAAGACCCTCAGGATGGGAATGCTTGAAAGAGACGAGCGCAGATCTAATCCCCGTCATCTATCCCAGATCCCGGGGAGAGTGGTGAGGGAAGAAGCGCCGCTGCCTGCCGCGCTCCCGTCTCTCGCCGCCGGAATCTCTCCCTAGCAACCAGGCATTGCCGTGGTGATTGGACCAGCGTACCAGCGGTTGCTATAGCTACAGGAAGCTCCCCATCCCTGTAACCCCCCCCGTCCCCCTCCCTTTTTCCTGTGCTGTGTGGCTCCGTATCTTAACCTCTTTTTCTTTTTCTCTTTGCTATTTGTCTTTTGCGCTCCCTCCTTGCCCTCCGCGGTGTTTCAGCTCTTTTCAAAGTCTGTCCCTCGCCTTCAAAGGACGGAAGGGAGGTACAGTACAGTAGGTCGATGTTATTAACACGGAGGCTGAGTGATGGGGCCTAATGGCATCCAGAGCTGAACTGACTGGAAAAAAAGCTCTGCTGAGAAAAAGCCTGGTGAGAACAGCAGCCTCGACATGGAGCATTAGAAAAGCAGTCAAGTATTTATCTGACCTGTCTGTGCAAATCTGTTATTCCCCTTTGCCGCTGTTTTATGAAAAAGATCTGTTTTGTCTCCGAAAATAAATAACCACTGGGAGCGGCGCGGCAGTTTATGTGCACATGTGTCTGTGTTTGCAGCCGTCTCCGTCTTCAGTTGAAGATTTGTTTCCGTGCTGCTGTGTTTTCTGTTAGCATGTGAGTCGCTTGGCATGGTAAAACAACGCGCACATCTTGCCTCTGCGTGTGATTTATGTGTGCGCCAGCTTCGCGCACGTGGCTCGACGACAGGCCCCGTTATTACTGTTGGAATCCACGAGTGCCGATTATGCTTCAAAGGCAGGACAAATGTGGTCACTATGTCATTAGGCCAGTATGCGCGAGTCAGCCCATCTGCATGTAATACAACACCGCATTATTCCTACTGTACAGCCTGCTGCTACACTACAAAGTGCCACGGACCCCCCCCCACACACACACACACAAACTGAATTCCAAACTGTCTGGAGTTGATACATCGGCTTCTGTCTTCAGCATTTTCCACAGAGTTTTTTCCCAAGCTGATTGCGTGGCCGCTTCTCCGCGCTTTTATCGACTGCTGTTTAATGGCCACATACGAGAGGTTAAACGCTAATGATTAGTGATCTGTTCTTCTTCTGACTAATGCATAGGTTTAGAGTCATGACGACGTGTCATTAGGAAGATAATGCGGCTTGATAACGTGTGAGGAAAGACGGATGGATGGATGTCACAAAGTAACAGCGAGTGTGTCTCGCTGCTTAACGATGATAGTGATCTATACCGAAAAAACTGATGAAGAAGGAGAAAAATCAGGAAATAACTTTTATTGGTTTTATGCCATCGTTTTGTCCGGCAAAGAATGTTTGAACACACCCCAGTCACAGAGTTCATGAAGATGTCTGACGGATCAGGCAATTGGCAGCTGACAGCAGATTGTCACTCTAGCGCGATGGTATAATACAGCTAGGCATTAGCCTCCAAATCGCACTACCCACATGCCAATGTCATCCTGTGCCAAGATGAGCAAACATGAAAAGAAAATAAAGGGATAAAAAACTGAGAGAAAAAGACAACTGAAAGTCCTGCTACTGCATTCCCGCTCATTCAGATCGGGAAAATATATGACGGAACTAATGACAATCAGAGAGGACCAGCACGGACAATGTAGAGTGGATTGAGTTCATGAAGTTCCAAAAAGCATGCAACATGTTTGCGTGTGAGGGCGGTTGGACGCTGAACAACAACAACTTTTAGAAAACCGCTTGCTCTGCAGAGGCCCATACAGGAGGGCGTATTATAGACAGGCATGTGATGCGGAGTCTGATCGCACAGCAGTGCCTCCTGGCCTCCTGGGATGAGGAGAGCTTTCTGGAACATGAGATGAGAGGGCTGTCTGATCGGTGCATTTACCATGATGCTCATCGATGACAGTTTGCCAATAATGTGCCACTGATGCGAGTGAGAGGGGAACGCAAAGGAAGATGAGAATCAGACCGGTATTACACTTAAGTGATGATGTAATGTTTAGGCGACAAACAGCATCACCATCCCCCGCTCTTTCTCTCTCTCTTTTTTTTTTTCTCGCTTGCTTCCTGTTTTCAACCCCCTTCTTCTCTGGGGCACAGAGTGGAGCCTTCCGATTGGTTAATAGCACCATAGAGATGCTGAGAATATCCACCAACCAGGGCCCGGGTGCCACTTCACACCGTTACCACAGCAACCCCTCACAACCACCGCGAGCGTGCATGCATGTATGGATGTGCGCACGTATTGTTGAGTGCATGTGTGCACTGTGTGGTTCATGTCTTTCACTTGTGTATGCTTGTGTGTGCGCGCGTGTGTGTGTGTGTGTGCAAGGAGTGCACATAGTGAACATGTAACAATGGCCCTTCGATGAATAACGTGCATTGAGTTGATCTACTGGAAACGCTCCGGGCTGAACAACAGTATAGGGAATAACCTCTTCTCCTCAACGGTAGTTGAAAAGTCATAAAAACTCAAGGTCTTCTTTGTAATTCTGAAAAGGCACTGAATGATTTATTGAGATCGGCGTTTGAATTAGAGGGTTTTACATAGTGTGAAACTAAAAAGGAACAGATGGAAAGATCTAAACAGGATTAATAGGGAATAAATGAGTGAAAAAATATATTTCTCACAACAATTTTAACTGACTATGGACATTACAAATCTCTTTTAGGGAAAAGTTAAATCTCAATTGAACTGAAATTATTTCAACTGAATAACTTGTATTACTTAATTAATTTCCGTAGAGAAAATGTAATAAAAACAAAATTATTTAATTACTAATAATGAGTAATAAGTCGTCATTACATCCATTGCTGTTGGGATGTGATATGCCACCAGCGGATCCATTGTAGGCCCCCCGCGCTCACTCGTGGCCTTGCAAAGCTAGTCGGGTCACAGTGTCATTAGACTACAACTGGAGGACCTCCGCTCAAAGTCTGCAGCGGTGCGAGGTGTCTTAACATGAGCATAAGTCCCCTGAAAGGCACCTCTGCTCTGGTCTAATCCCCACCGCGGGCTAATAAAGGCCCACACCGTGAGATGGATGGATTAACACATGCTGGAGGCATTGTGAGACATCCCCGGTGTCTGTATGTCTACACTGCCGCGCGCTGCGTTGTGTGGTTTTGGATCAGGTTCCCCCGTCTTACCGGTGCAGGTGAAACACTTGACGTGGAAGTGGGTTTCTTGAACTCGTACCACCTCCCCTTTACATACTTCCCGACATCGCTGGCACCGGATTAGTCCAGAACTCCGTTCACTTTCTGCGGATCTCTGGTGATACGCTGCGGAAGACAAAGACATACACATTTAGTATTGATATTAATATCGTTTTTGGTGTTTGTATAAAACGTCATCCAGAGTGTCTGGTATTGCGTACTAGAGCACCATGAACACCACTTGCAACGTGCCACGTGCAAAGAAAAGCAAGACCTGCCGTTCCTCCTTATTGTTGCTGAGCTATGGTGGGAGACAAATAGGTTTCATCTCACAGTTGCTAGTCTAAAATGGAAATATAATTGGGGGTTTTTATAGACCCTGAAACCAACGTAGCTTATTGCAACTAATGTGATTAAACAATTCCATTGTCAATAAAGTAGAAAACATTTCCACCTCTCCAGCCCCAACAAATGTAGCCTTTTATTCATGTGATGGAATAGTAATAATTCAAAATTATAATTGGATCTTTTCAACAAAGGTTTCTTCGCTGGTGCTGTGGCTCTGATTAGCCCACACCAGACTGCACTGCAGGCAGTTCACATAATAAGATCAGTGTGTAACTCTGTCAACACTTGTTCTGAAGAAGTGAGGTCTGACACCTCTGTAAACTGGGTAAGCTCCAGACTTTCTCTCCCACTGTCTCTATTTCTCAAATACATACAGGCGCACACACGCACACGCACGCACACCGATACATACACGGCTGTGTCAGGTTTGGAAAGTGGATGGATCTCCTGAAGTCTTTATGCATTCGCTTACATGTCAGATACTCCTGCAACCACGATAGATATTTCACGCATTTCTAACTTATTGTTCAACAGTAATGAAATTAACAGCGTTTAAGCTTTTTTGAGGCTCTTTAAAGGTCCATCCTCCCCTCTGGGCTCTACAGAGATTCTCCTGCATCCACAGAGACAACCAGCCTCCCGATACCAAGACGGTGCCAGAACAGCTGTGTTCACAGTCTCTCTTATTCTGCTTCATCTTCCTGAAGGAGCCTTTGAGTGGTCCTACTCTGCGTGCGAGGGGTGTAATGGAAGGGTAACCAGCTGGCCTTAATGTCTAGCTGAGTAGCTGACTGAAGGACTTTGCCGGCTTCAGTCAGAGCCGCATCAGCATATAGGCTGGCGTGACAGAACTGTCTGATTCCATTTCACTGGCTGTATCCTGAAAACTCGCAGCACTTAAAAAGTCTAACAGCCTTGCACGCTTCATGGCCTGAGCACCCTTTGCAGGCTCCAAGCTCGACGGCGGTACACGCATAGCGTAGGCCACAGTACGTGAGAGGAGATACATACATTCCATGGGATTGCGGGCACTGGAAATACCCAATTCCCACTCCAGATCTCCCACCCTCAAGTCTCTGTTAGTTCATTGTTTTCCTCACAATGCTGACAGCACCACTGGGAACCACTAGCCGCCTGATAAGTGCCCACTGTGTGTGTGTGTGTGTGTGTGTGTGTGTGTGTGAGATCAGGCACAAAACCACATGAGCAACACTGATCCCATCCGGCGTGATTGAGAGACAATGGGAACTAATGGCGGAACATGTGAGCCTATGCCAACACCTACTGGAAACACACAGGACGTTACGTTACAATGCTGACCTTCTGAAATGTGGCCAGAACAAACCTCTGGCGCAGTATAATTTCCTCCTGTTTGGCAAAGTTGTACAGAAAAGATAACGATCCGGAAAAACTGCAGCAAGATGCTTAACGAAGATTATTAACACATACCTCAATTAAGCAGGCAGAGGAGTGGCACATTCCAGCAGAAACACGTATGTTTTCATGAACGAGATGCTTGTTGAGCTGGTTGGATGTGCGTGGCAAAAAAAGCTCCACCCACGCGAAGAATCCAGGTACACAATAAACTCGGGAGCCAACACCTTACGCGACTATCTCATTGGGTCGGCGCGTTTATTGTCATCGAAAACACACACATGCACTCCCAGTATTCAACCATTTAAGAGCTTTCAAACACACGCGGGGGCATCGAGTCATTGTTCTAATGACAGCCACAGGGCTACAGGTGTAATCCGCTCACTCCAAATCAGCGGCGAGTGCCCCGGGACAGAACCGCCCGCAGCAGGCAGGTTATGAGAACAAGGCCAGGATGGGGGGTGGGGAGGTGGGGGGCAACAGCCTCCCCGGGGACGCAGAGCCTGCTGCTATTTCCGCCCATGACCTGAAAGCCCCCGGGGAAAAATATGCACGGGAGGTCGGTCCCAAAGGGATGCTGGGAGATCAGTGGTGATGATGAGTGAGGAGCGTGGCGTAAACGCCACAGAGAAGCAGTACAAAGGCGGCGTGGATTCAAAATGAAATGTGAAAGGAAAAAGGTGGCGTTTTGCTTTCTGTAGTTGCATCAGGGGAAACTGATCACCAATCATCTAGCAGAAACAGACTTGTTTAGACAAATCTTTTTCGGCCACTTGCATGTTGATGAGTAAATCGCCCAACTTTAGTTAGCATAACTGTAGTTGTGCAGCTGCAAAGGCGAAATATTAATGATTATTGAAAAGATTCAACTGCATGTAGGACTGGTTTGTAGCAACAAAGTTGTGTTCTACTGAGTTTAGTTAGAGCTTAGCGGTTCCTACAGTAATTATCGAATGAGCTTTCACAAGTTGTCCCTGGTTAAAGTTTAGCTAAGACACAAATATGTTCTTTGTATTTGAGAGTAACAAAATTAGCATTGTGTATTTAATATCGCCAAGACAAAGCAAAACCATGCTTTCCTCGTCATTAATCAAATGCTCGACTGCGTCAGGACCTCGGGGGGGGGGAATTCATCAGAGCAACGCCGGCGTCCAGCGGTCTCACAAACGCACCGGACACTCCGGAGGTCGGAATGACAGTCTGAATGATCGCTCAATCCCAGCGGAGGTCAAGGTCGCGGACACAGAAACCTTGAGGCCGTAACACCCACCGGCCACAAAGGTGTAGCCTTAAGCCAAATGAGTGTTTTCTTTTTATTCCAGTCATTCACATTACACTATAAAATAGCTTTGAGTTTAAAGATTAATGGCAGTGCCAGACAGAGTACCAGTGGAGTAACCACGATGACTACAAATGAGCAAGAAAAACATGTGCTTCACTGTGTGTTGACCTGTGAATAGATAGATAATAGTTCATTAATGTGCATCCCAGCAGCTGTGTTTGGATCTGTGCATCTTTGCCTCCCGCCTTGGTTCTCTATGCTGTTGTACTAAGGCGTCTGACAGGAGAAGGTTTTGACTGCTCACCTGAAAAAGCCGACGGGCAGGAGTCACATACGATGGAGCTCGGTTCTCGGGCTCATAGCATAGAAACCACACAAGAAACTACTATCATTTAATCTCAGGCGGTCGTGTGCGTCCATGCATTTATTTATCTTTTCGTTTCTAGAAGTGGGGCCACAGGAGGACAACTGTCTCTCACTGGGACATTGGATCAGTATGAACTTTCATACACTTTGGTCCCGACCAAGTTTATTATGAACATTAATGGCTCCCAGAGGACGATTCGTTAGGATTTCATGAACTGACTGACATTCTACCATAATTAAACCCATATTTCCCTTTGGCCAAAGCTTTCCTCAATGACAAGATATCTAGAAACGCTGCATTTAACCGAAACTCGGCAATCCACTTTTTTTTTTATTCTATTGCCTCTATCGGTCATTAATTTAGCAGTTACTTGGTCATTTACCTGTACTGGATTATGAAGTCAGGATTCTTTGTCTGATAACTATTAAATTCATGGACCAAATTTAGAGCCAATCCCTCTTTTCTTTTTTTTATTAATCCCCTTTTTACAAGCAGCGTAATACTTTCACTGCATAAAACACAGACCACAGAAACAAAATGCTAAATAAGATTAAAACACACAAATACCAGAAAAGACAACTTTTTAAAAAAATGCTGATGCCACTTAAATCAAGTAGTTATTGAGATTTTTGAGTCGGGCAAAGCCATTACGCAATACATATCTGTAGCTCATTAGAATCCATCCAAACGTTATTGGGATGTTTCAATCTGGATCAAGTGGGTTGTGTGACAAACACCGTCATCCATGGATCGACCCTGCGAGGGGGCCAAAACAGCTTAACATAAAGGCCAATTCTTCCCCTGACATGGCAGCTAGAGCTGGCGTTGTTTCCCAAACTTAACATCCATTGAAACCGGGCTGACGCGCTCTTTGAAGTTGGGGATGTACTTTGTCTGCTACTTGAGAACTTCCAAGGAGAGGGAAGGACGGAGGTGCTGCCTCTGATCTACGGCTCTGCAGATCCCCTCTGGTCCCCCCGAGCTCAATGGTGAGCGTATAAATCAACACTTGTTCCCCTGAAGCTCGCATACTGCACATCTTTTCTCTGCAGCAATATTTCTTAGTATTCATTAAACATATCTTAAGTAATACCAAAGTTCTTACCACCTGAAACCGCCCTGCTGGGTTCACAGTCCTCTGCCGAACGCCAGTCAGGCAGAAAACGCAAGTGTGAGCCGACACGCACAAAACCCCAGTGGCCACGAGAGATACGAGGCCCGGAAGACGAAGACGGAGCGCCGGGGCTGAGTGTAATTCCTCCGTGTGTGTGAGAACAGCGCACACAGCCCAACAGGCCCATTCATGTCCGGACCTTGAGTGTGCTTGAGAGTCAGAGGGGAGCATATGTTGGACTGAGTGGAGGGGTTGGGGAGCTGTGCCTGGGGTTTTTAGGGCCTGTTAGGCCAGATGTGTCACACCAAGAGGAAGAAGAAAACTGCCAGGTGTGAAAGCGCCGACGCACAAACCAGCACAGTCCAACGGCGTAACCACCGCTTCTGTTTGCATCACCATTTTGAAGCGCGTGCCTTTAAATCACAAGAGCTTGTGACAACCCCCCCCCCCCCCCCCCCCCCCCGTGTCAGCTGAGAGAAGCATTTTGAAAGCTTAACAAAAGAATGCTACACATTTTCTCGGGGGAATGTGGAGCGGCGACACACGCGCGGGTGGTGGTGGGGGGGGCGACTGTCAGCGCAGGCGGACCTCTGTAACCAGAGGGTTGAATAATGTAGGGCCACACAATGGGTTCCTCCTGTGGAGGACAGGGAGGGGGGGGTGGCATGGAGATCCGACCGTTGTGAATGAACCGGCTGTCACTTTTTAAACAACATGTATGGTGGAAGCACGAACAGACGTGCGCGTGCTCACACAGCTGACCAGTCAGCCCTACAGGGGAGGGGGGGGGAGAAAAGCCCTGATTCAGCTGACAGAGGATCAGGGTCACAGTCAGCTGATGCAAGGTCAGCTTAGCATCAAGGCAGGGCCCCAGGATGGTCCAGGGTAAGAGTGACAGTAGCCCCTCAAGCCGTCAGACTTGTTCTGTAATGTGCTGCATCGCGGCGGGCTGAACTCCACGAGACCGACAGCGGCGGCGCCGGGTCAGAAAGCCTCCAGACGAAGGGCTTCCTGCTGCTGCAAGGGGCGCGTTAAGAGGGAAAGCAGCTGAAAGCCCGGAGGTTCCCCATGACAGGTCAAACGCACTGCTGGTGATGGGGGTTGTGGGGGGGCAGAAGAAGACTGAATGAGGGACCGAGCAACAGCTGATGAAGAATGCCAGAAATGCTCCACTACGGATGGACGGTGGGAGTCTCCCATTGACCTCCAGATCCACTTAGCTCCACCTGTCCGCTCTTAACCTGCTCCAAGTCTCTAACAGGGGATTTGTGCACATTAACAGCCCACAACAGTTCTATAATTAACATCCCAACGACATTGGCTGAAGGATGCATTGAGGTGAAGTGGAGTTACATGGTTTTGAGCTTTGAATTCAAACAGGACATCAGTTGACACTTTCTCCTCCATCTCACACGGGCCCCCCATTGTTTAATGGCACTTCAAGTGGCGAGATGAAGCGCGCCGGAAAGGGACTTACCACTGGAGCTCATGGTGCCCACTGTTGTTCTTCCTCCAAACAAAGCGTCTCCGTCGAGAACAATCCCATGGAGCGAGAGGAGATCGTCACGGGTCAGTTTATTCCCTCGGAATTGTGTAGTGTAAACAAATGGTCCATCCAGTGGAGGTGAATGATGCTCCTCACTCCGATCTGCCTCAAATATGACACGGTGGTACAACAAAAATGTGTAATAAAAATTAAAAAAATAAAGCGAGTGTATTTCCAATGATGACAAAATCCAAAATAAAGCTCGCGTTCTTGCTCCGAGAGAATATTGGTGGAATTTGTTTTTTTTTAAATGTATTTTTCTTCTTCACAGAAACAGGTATCCCTTGCAACACAATGCTGCTCAGTCGGAGTCCACCTTCACATTTTCGCTCCGCCGCGCTCTCGCTGGCGGTGCGATGCTGCTGTCAAACGCGCCGTCTCACGCAGTTTGCGTGCAGCGAGCAGCAGCGGACTCTTTCCGGCCCTCACTTTCAAAATAAAATAAACGGCGGGAGGTCCGCGGCACTGAGCTTTTCTTTACAGCTATAACATAAAATGCTCCCAGATTATAAGTGATAAGTGAGTGTTTTACATGAGTTTTAGTATTTAGGGAAAATATTGCGCTAAACACCTTCAAAAGGAGTATTTTCAAAATGTCTTTAAACGTAGAATTCAGTACATTTAAAGGGCTATGAACTTTTCATTTACACATTTGTTTGAAATAACTGACCATCCTTTAATTATTTATTTACACTGTCATTATGGTTGAAAAAAAGTTGTAGAATCCCATAAGTGTAATAGACTTGGACAGTTTTGTTTTTAAGTCACTTAAGTCAAGTGAAGTACAGTAAAATACATGCAAAAACAACAATATGAATCCCTTCTCCACACTAAATCTGGATTGAAATAGGCTATGAGGTGTTTCTATTGGACACTAATTGTGAGACTATAGCTTGGTATATTTGCCCAAGAACTCGTTGTTATAGTGAATAGTTATTCAACAACCTTGGTCCTTTACCTAAAGTGACAATAAACATCCTTTTATTGATGCCACTTGGCTCTGAAAGAAATGGTTCCTGGCTTTATTGTGTACAGTGAAGACGCCTTGTTTCCGGTATCACTCTGCCTCTCTGTCGCTGACTTGATTGGCCCCTGAATGTTCTCAGTTTAGCGACGTCACCCTGAGTCGCATGTGAACGCTTCGGGGTCCCTGCAGCCCGCATCACAGTGCACGAAGTATTAGGCGCCACAAAGTCATTAGTCTCAGTCTGAATTCATTTTTCCCTCGTGATGAGACAGAGATGCTCAATGTCTGAAGTGTTTTAAAAGGAATCATTTGTTAAATCGGTGTTATTTAAATCTTGCACAACAGTCCCACGGATCACATGAGTGACATTTCTGAAGAAATTCACAGACTATGAAACACATTGTTTTCAAGATTCTCCAAAGCCTTTCTGAAACAGAGACTTGTTGTCTTGATCCGGATTCGCTCGTTGCTAAAACTGTTATGACACCGCCCTCTCCTGGAAAGTCCACGTAAGCAATTTGTTAATTGGATTATCTGCGTCCGAGCTGCTTTTAGAGGAGTAGAGGTTAATTGCCAAGCTGTTGAGGGATTTACTTTGTTGTGTTTAGGTTGTAGAATCTCGGCAGAGAGCAGAACTGCTTTCTGACTGGGCGGTGTGTTTGCATTCAATGGGTTCAGCGGTGTCGATGTAGAAAGATCTCCATCTAAAAGGGTGAAGCTCCCATCCGCTGTTTCCCAAACAGCCATTGGTGAAGCGTCTTAATTTGAAGCCAGATGAAGTTGGTCAAATACAACAAAATTCAAAGACCCAACAAATTAAAAGACCTCAATACTACGGACCAAGCAGTGCACTGTAACAAATTGCTGTAAATTTACGGTGCAAAGGTATCTTACAGTATGTCATAATAACTGTAACATACAGTTAAATTTCTATCCCTTGCTTGTAAATTAAGAACCAATGTCATGAATAAACAGTTAAAGCTGTCAATTTACAATAATAGCAGACTACCGTAATTCAACTGCATGTTACATATATTTTATGAAGTGGTGGAAATACACATACAAGTGCAGTGAATCACAATCCATCTACATCTGTTGTAGGTTAATGTATGAAAGCCCATGTCAGCCACTGAAAACCAGGTCCTGTAAGTCATCATAATGAGATAGTATCTCATGAGATACGATGATGACTTTGACTTACAGGACACTACTACACATGCAGCTGTCACTTTTATCCAAAACACCCATGGTTTGATAGAATTTTATGTGTAGTATTTGGGGGTTAGGTGTCTTGCTCAGGGACACTTCGACTTGGCACAGGGAGCAGCCAAGATTCAAACCACCAACCTTGTGCTGCACAGCACACCCTCCCTATACCATGCGCCGCCTTCGCTGTCGTTTCAGTGGCTGGAATGTAAAGATTATAAATATTTGTATTATACGCAGTATTATAAGTGTTTATTGCCTAAAAGTCTGTTGAGTGTTAATCATGACCGACTGCTCCTGTCAGACGGGTAGTCTCAGTTCATCCAGAACACCTGTCAGTGCAGTTCCACATCGGAGGAGTTTCTCATTGCCTCGTCTCTCCAAGTAACGTTGGTAAGTGTTATTTGCCTGACATGATTAAAATTCTCCTTCCTTACATCTTGTTGTCTTCCTCAACATTGTAATTTTAATATTTTACCAATGACAGTGTTTCTAAATATTTTATTTTGGTTTGTTTTACAGAGGCACTGGATTAAGGACGCCGTTTGCTGCTATCAATTGAAAGTGTTCCATAGCGTATTGTTGACGTTAGTTTACTTTGTTCCTAATAATTTTATGATTCCTTTTTTTATTATTGTATACATGCGGCATATTTTATGTTTTGTTCTTGGTTACAAATGCCTAACATTTTTGTCTTGAAGGCATCTAATAAACTCCCACCACTATGACCAAAATGAGTTTGGTTGTCTTTAACAACATTCTGGTATTAATAACACAAAAACAGTAATCCAATGGTAACAAACCGTAATCCAATATACGACAACATACCGTATATTACGGTAGGGGACTGTAAATAAAACAGTAAGTTACTAGCGTCGACTGAGTAAATGGCAGTTAATTCACAGGAAAATTGGTTCAAGTTTACAGTAACATGCAGTAATCCATTTTACAGTAACAGTGTAAAAAACATTTACGGTATTATACTGTGAAAATCAGGAATCAGGAAACATTTATTGCCAAAATATGTCAAACATACAAGGAATTTGTCTTGGCGGTTGGTGCATGACAGACAGTGTGACAATAGACAACAGGACAGCAGTGCACAAGTAATAAAATAAAGTAAAATGAAATGCTAATGCAATGGGTTAGTAAAAAAAAGAAAAATAATAGAAATAATAAGGCTATGGGTTAGTTTAAAACAAGAGAATAAAGTTAAAGTTAAAAATTTTAAATATTAAAAAAGTTTAAATATTAAGCATAAAGTGCACTAGCAAACAAGTGACGAGTGACGACAAAGTGATAAAAATGAAAAAAATGTCTAATTCCTGGCGTCCTTGCTGCCAGTAAAATACCGTTTTATACCGTACCATACAGCATAGTCATGTCAATAAGTTGGGACAACCCTGATGATCCATGAGGTCTTCACATATGCAATGTTTATATCTATCTATATTAGGGTGACCAGACGTCCTCTTTTCCCCGGACATGTCCTCTTTTTGAGACTTAAAAAATGCATCCGGCAGGGATTCCAAAATCGTCCGGGATTTTGTTTCGTCAGATATTTATGTTTCTCTGGGTCTTTCACAAACTAGTTATAACGCCCTTACAAGTTTTGGAAATGGTATCTCACTTACGTTCCACCTTCTTGCGCGAGCTCTGTAGAGAGACCGTATACAGTCAAAAAAGGTTGGTAACCCAACACTAAAAAAGGTTGGGTTAAAAGTAACCCAATTTGGGTTGTTTTATAACTCAACCGCTGGGTCAGTGGGTTGGCACTACTGCCAACCCAGCAGTAGTTAGTTTAACCCAGCACGATGGGTTGGTCATTTTAACCCAACAGATGAGTTAACTACTCTACCCAAATGCAGAGTCAAATTAACTATAATTCTGGGTTGTTTCGCTACATATAGTTGTTATATATTTTACCCAAATGCTGGCTCAAATTAACTACAATTCTGGGTTCATTCAACTACACACTATTTGTTGTCTATAAAACTGTTCAACTATAAACCTGTAACATGCTAGATTTGATCATGCAAAGCACATATATGTAATTAACACTTGACAATATTGGAATTCTAAAATGAATATATCATCATATATCAATATCCACAATATAAAATGAATTGTAAGTTCAAATCACTATCAACAAAATGAGGCTGGAACTAACGATTATTTCCATTATCGATTAATCTGTCAATTATTTAAATGATTAATCAATTAGTTGTTGTGTATAAAATGTCCAAAAATGTTGAAAAACCACAAGATGACATCCTCAAATCTCTTGTTTTGTCCACAAGCCAAAGAGACACTCAGTTTATTATCATAAAGAATTAAGAAATGCGTACGAGCATGCACACATATACATATACATACCTGCATATGTGCAAACAGTTGCTGGACCAAAAACAAGTCTGAGCTATAACTCACCTGTTTACATAACATAACAACAAACAGTTAACAGGTGTCCATTTTTCATAACCAGCTTCCCTTGAGGCTCTACTTGCAAGTTTGGAGGAACTTGACTAACTCTCAGGAATTCCCACACATGTTCACATTGCTTCGGGTATCACATTCTCATCACATGTAAGATTATATTTTCCTACACCTGCAATGCCTTTAGTCATTAGGTGAGGCAACTCATCGAGGATATGATCGATGGTCCTGTTGTTGTCCCGAATGCACTTCTGATATGTTACATTCTGTAAAAAAGAACACAAGAATGTTGTCAGTCACTAAAATATGGATGTTTTGCTTTATCAAAGGATTTATAAGTTTTATAACTACCTGGTCTGAGAGCCCTTTCAGGAGCGCAATCATCTGCCATTAGAGGTGGTCTCTGTGTTGTGGAGACCTGCTGATTGATCTCAGTCTCTTTCTGATGTTCCGCAGCCTTTCCTCCAGGAATCCAGTAGCTGGCCGGTGGTTCCGTCCTGGGTGTACCATATTTCCTGCCAAAAAATCTAAATCTTTGATGAATGGGATTAGGCACATTTTGATCTTGCGTGTGCAACGGTTAGAACAGGGTTTGACATTTGTATGCATTCACATGGTCATGGTGCGGCATGCTATACACTACCCCACCTGCGCCAGTGTCCTCTTTTTCACAAACTCAAATCTGGTCACCTAATCTATATATATATATATATATATATATATATATATATATATATATATATATATATATATATATATATAAAAATGTCCTGAGGAAGCCGTGGTTCTGAATCCTAGAGGACAATGGGAGGATGTGAGACACGTCTTTCTCTCTCTCCCCAGCTCAGTGGTTGTACAAGATGTTCTCTCTTTGTCCCTTTAATCTGCTGTACTCTGTCACTCAGTTCCAACGGAGAACTTTGTAAAACTAAACCCTGACCTACTGCGCCCCGCTGACATGAGAGAGAGGGAAAAGTGTGCACAGTGCAACCTCTGTCCTCTCCCGTCCATTCCTGTCCGGCCAACCCGAGGCCGTACCGGGTTTTATCTTCACTTAATGAACTCGCAATCTTCCTTAGATGGCAAATCAAATACAACGAGGCGGATCATGTCTGTCCTGCATCCTAGTTAATTTACTATGTAAATAATATTGATATCTCACTGATATTAGTCAAAGCTGATTGTGATCGGTGTGTGTGTGTGCTTGGGTCACAGTGTAGGTGGGTGCCCTGAGGCCCTGACGTGTGCCAGGTGCTGATTGCTCTTATGTGTCAGTCCCGCGTTGTGCTTTTGTCCACCGAACTCGTGGCTCAGAAAAACAGGAAGCCGGCCTTCCTGTGCACCGGAGGCAGAGGGCCAGGAGGCCGTCAGTTCGACGCAGCTTTGTCACCAGAGGCGCCGGCGCCCCCTCTCCCTTGATCGACATTGACGGCAAACATCTCCTTTTCTGTGTTGTTGCTGGAACAAACCTGCACCTTTCCGAATGGAAACTGTTTCCTTAAGCGTGACTGGCGTGTGTAAAAGAGCAGAGCTCGGCACAAATGATTCCCTCCGTGAGCTGAGGGTCACGTGTTGGTTGAAGGCCTGATGTGTTGCCACATTGTCTCGGCTAATCGTCCAGGCGGTGTTTGACTATTGGACGTAACACGTCTTTTTGTTTTTTCTGACATGTGCCCACTATGAGCAGCCCTGATCAGCACTACGCTGCATTCTTCACAAGTCCTCACAATCCTTGCCCTTTGTCTAACCACATGACACACACAAACACACACACACACACACACACACACACACACACACACACACACACACACACACACACACACAAACATGTATTGCTTTGCTGATATCTCTACTCATTTCTGTCTATTTCTAGTTTGTTGCTAGTCAACACACACACACACACACACACACACACACAAACATGTATTGCTTTGCTGATATCTCTACTCATTTCTGTCTATTTCTAGTTTGTTGCTAGTCAACACACACACACACACACACACACGTCTGTGTCCTTCGGCGCTGCACAGTGAACTGCATGATCACATGGGCGGCAGAGGGCTGCTATTGTGTGTTCAGTTTGACTGTGTGATAGTACACCGGGGGGTTGGGGACACACAATCAGTTTATGTTTAACTAAGCAGGCAGAAATACCAAAAGCAATGGCGGCCCCGGCGATCCCACCCTTCTGGAACACAGAGAGGGTTGTGAGTGAAAATCATATAATCAGTGGTGGTTGAGGGAGGTCACTGGTGAATACTTGACATTTGCAGGCATCACTGCACACTGTGTGGAATGCTTGCACTGTGAAGCACCTTTGGAATGAAGATGAGGTGTGGTCACAGCAATTGTACAAACCAGCTGATTGTTCCTGACACCAAACTGGTGTGACTGGTGTTCCAGAATGAGGAAATACAGTAGACTCTAAATGGGAAGTGGTGATACACGATAGCCGGGGGTTTATAAACTAATAAAGCACTAAAACGCAACTACAACCTGACCTCTTTTACAGTGGTTGGGTCTCCTTCCAGCGGTTTTCAGCTTTGAGTCTGTGTTTGCATTGGGTGAGAGAGAGAGAGAGAGAAAGAGAGAGAGAGAGAGAGAGAGAGAGAGAGAGAGAGAGAGAGAGTGAAGACAGAGAGAGGGGGAGAGAAGGGGGCGGCTGTGTCCTTGTTGTCCCACAGAAGTCATGGGAGGAGTTAACAGCAAGGCTTCCTCAGCCAGTGACCTGCCGTCTGGGGCGGCCTCCCGTCGCACACTCACAGGCACAAACACACACACGCTCACACACTCTCACTGACCTGCACGCTTCTTTTGCTTCTTTCTCGTCTCCCGGGCCGACAGCGGAGAATGACAGCAGCTGTCATGAGACACAAGCCGCCAGTCAGATGGTGAGGCAACACACACGCCCGCACACAGAGACACAGAGGTACACACATCCTGCAACTCACATGAGGAATGAAATGAGAGAGGGGAGCCGGCGGCAGCACACAGGTGAGAGCTTCTTCCTACTCTTCTAAACCTATTGCTGTTTGGTAAAGCGTCTCGTCTGTTTAGCAGGTTTAACACTGCTGCACTTTGCACTTATGCCATAAAGTTCCTGTCAGGCTGAAGATAGAGATCACATCATGCAGGGATTGCGATTCCTTTATCTGTTAACTAGGTGCTTGATAGTGAATGTCAACGCTTCTTATCTCTTCCGATAGACTAACACCTGAGCAGCCGAGTCTTGTTCTATAGTATACGATGGTTTTCTTTAATGTGTGACTCAGTGTTGTTCAAATACCGCGTTGTGGGAATCTCCCTGCAGGGAGCTCTGTCCTCGACACGCAGGCATGTGAGTCTAAACTTAGTGTCCACAACCCCTGGCTCATATTACTCTCCGCTGACTCCTGAACATTATTTTCCCGAATCTACAAACCCAGAATGCACAAATACACAGTCACTAAAACCTAAAATGTCAAATGCCCCCTTTTTTGGGTGGGGGTCCTGGGTTTGAAACACAGCCGGATGCTGCTGACACCATGTGTTTGTCATTGGCTTGAATGCTATAGTCATGCACTGCTGAGTGTCACATTTGCAGCGTAGGCTTCAGACCGTGTGAAGACCTATAAGGTCATGCATGGTATGTGGTCACATGTGCTGCTTGTATGAGACTAGTAACGCGCGCAGACATGGAGTCACACAACGGGAAAGCTTTTGGCCATCCAGCAAACAGGAAACAAAAAACATGTTGCCCCGTTTGCAGCATTTGGCGTAAGCACGTGACCGCACATATCGGCCTTGAGGAGTCTGTGTTCATTAGATTAGACAGAATCTGTTGCTCCATGCGAAACGAGCAGCGGAGTCTGCAGGGTGTGAGGATAAGCCCTGACACGCATCCGGCCTGTTTACTGCTTTCTGCCTCACAAGATGCACACGCACCATTTCAATCGTGTTCAGCAACAAGATGGAAGGACCAGTCTCGGACAAGGACATCAGCCTCTTTGAATCCGGTGTGTCGAGGAGCGGAAAGATTATCTCGCGAAGGAAGAGATAATGCATCATGCACAGGGGGGAAGCGCTATCTCACTCAGCAATGTTACAGTAAACCGTCCATCCCCACAGCATCGTCTCGTAGATTTAAAATATTCCGCATCTACAGATCTGTATGTTTTTCCCTTGGTTCGCCTGCACTTTGAAAATGGTATCATCGTCAGTTTGAAAATGTGGGTATTTATTAAGCACAAAGATGATACCAAGGTGCCCTTTGGGTAATATAGGTTTCCAGGGTTTGGTGGTGGATGTGACTTACGTGCTTACAGTTCAGAACACTGCATCTTCAATTCCTTCCTTCCTTCAAAACCTCATTGTAACAAAAAGCATCAAGGGTGAATGACAAGTAACACTTGGTCAGCCTTTGCGTTTTTTTGTGTTGCTTGAGAGACACTTCGTGGTGTGACATGTCAGTGTTTTTGTGCTCTAAAGTTTAACCCTCATCTCTTGCCGTAGTTAGTTCTTTTCTGTTTTCGTCTCTAACAAATGCCACAGCTCAGCAAGTTTTTACTTTTCACCTTTGAGAGCCGTACTATTTCTGTTTATATTGTGAAAAAATGTCGACTTTTATATTATTTGTGTTTTTGAACAACATTTATGTCGTCAATGTATATAAAAAAAGATTTTACATCATTATTGGAATTAGCTTTGATGCTAACTAATCCTGCACGTCTCATGTTACTGGCGGTCTGTTTTTCTTAGGCTACAAGCTACATTTAATTGAACAGTTGTGTATCTGTACATGGGCAGTTTGTGAATATTGAAATTAATATTTTGTTTTATTTTGGAAACATGTTTCCACTGTTTTACCAAAAAAACTATTCTAATTAAAAGCCTGTAAACAACTGATATATTTAACGGATCATTTTCAGCCATTCAATAACACAGACTTATGTTACTACAGGTTAGGGTTATTCTGAATTCATAACATTATTATATTTTAGATTATTTCCAGTTTAAAGGCATTGTTTTTTAGTAGAATTAAAATTACAGTATGTGGTACTGTATTTCTCTCTCATTATTTCAGCTTGGTAATCTATTTCTACTTAATGGTACAAGCTGTTTGATCGCTATATGAAAGCCGTCGTCTTCTTTTAAATCCAGATATTTCTTTCAACTGATTCTTTACATCTTCATCTCCAATTGGCTGCTACCGATTGCTATACTTACCATGATGACACACCCTGAAAAGAACCACCACACCCGACACAGCTTTAACATGTTCCACTAGCGGGGCATTGCATTCCCGCCTGGCTGCTCACATTGGGTCGGATCATTACCGGCCAATTATCTTGTTGGCCTCCATTAAAGAAAATCCCCGTCTACACTCTGTATGCTTTAGAGAACTTTATAATTGTACTCTAAGGAACTTCTCAATTTCCTTCTAATATGTTGAAGGGTCACATAAGGTCATAGATTGTGATCCCCCAATTCCAGCCCATTTTGTAGCGCGCACGTCCCTCTGCTCTTCTCATCAGTCTGCCAGACATCTGACGCCAGAGGGTTGCGTTGATCAGTGAGAATGTGGATGAACCGATCCTCAATCTGTGCCGCGACTCTACTCTCAACTCGGCGCGCCCCAAACACCCACCCACCCCCCGCACCGTCCCGGCACCGTCCCCGCTTCCCCCTCGCCGTGACCTTGCAGCCTGTCCCCCGTGTGGCGTTGCCTTACAGTGGCTCAGCAGTATGTTCTCCCAGCGCCACGCACAAAAGACACACACATATTGTCTCTGACACACTTTGTATACATATTTCCCCCGACACACACAGGGAACACACAGGGAAGCTCTCACTGAGGCCTATCGCCCCTCCACCAGGAAAACACACACACACACAGTGATTTCAATCGCAAAGAGTGCTTTGTATATTTGCTGCCTTGACTGGGCACCTACAGCAGAGAGAGGGGGGGAGAGAGGGAAAGGGAGAGAGAGAGAGAGAGAGAGGCTAGTGGGAGGAGGGAGATGGAGACAGAGGGATTACAAACAGAGGCAGACCCAGACACACAGGAGAAGAAGAGACTTTCATTGGGACAGAGGGGACACATCCAGGATACACTGACCGGTGGCGGAGACGGAATGAACAGAACAGGAAAGGCCGTACAGAAATAGGAAGGGAAACAGGGCCCGTCCAACAGAGAGGAAGACAGTTGTCGTTAAAGAGGCTGGGAGGGTGGAGGCAACCGATGGCATTGATCTCTGGGAGCTGCCGGCTCCTGGGCCAGATGGCGTCTTGTTGCTGCAGGCCGCTGCTCAACTCCTGCTGCTGTGGACCGTTCCTCAAAGACTGCCTCTCCTCCCTCACAGGTCTGTCCCGGCACGCTCTCTGCGCTGCTACCGTGCCGTCATGAGACGGACTGCCGCGTTCAGATAGACAGGAGCATAGCTCCATACACAACATGGGTGACACACTTAGCCGAGAAGGTAAAACAAATGGGCATGGTGTGTTTTTTTCCCCTGTTTACTATAAGCAGCATGACTGTGCTCGTGCCGAGCTGGTGCTAACTGTGCTCTGTGTTGTGGGATGGAAAAGAATAGGCCGTTGTCCTCCTCGACCTCATGTCATGTCGCATTGTGTTGCTGAGTTGTGGCCCCATTGTCTTGTTGTAAATGCTGTGCGTCAAGGTAATACCGTTCTGCACTGACCAAGCATGTGGAAACCGAAGAAAAGGGACATTTTAAACAAAATGATGAACTTTTTTTCCCTCCTTGATTAACATTGTGTTCCGTCCTTCTTGTAAATGGTGTGCGACTGTATGTCTGAAAACCCTAAAACCTTTTGACCGTGCTGACGTCAAAGTGGAGGAGTCAGGTGCGTGAGCCCGGAGGTTTTCCCTGATGTCTTTGCCTCCCCTCCAAGAACTAACCCTGACAACCCTTCACACAAACCAAAGGCTTGAAGTTGACATTTACAATAAAAACAGCTGCAGAAAAGCAATAAAAGCACCTCCACCTCTATGATAGCCCTTGTGTTGCTTTCTTGGCCAGGGGCCGTAACCTCCTGGAGTCTCGACTGCTTGTTGCCTGGCGACTGCTCCCAGCCAAGAAATACTCCTCCACATAATTGAGAAATTGCAGTTGTTTTTGTTGAACTTAAACTTTACTGTACAAGATATGTCATCAATCTTCAACCCTTTAGCAATTGATTAAACGGAGCAGCGAGGACTAAATGGATTTTTGGACGTTCAGGTGCACACGCTGTAACGTTTGCCTATTTGCAGACATCTCTCCTGCTGAGCTGGACGCTCTTTGGAGGGAACCTCCATATACCCTCGGGGGAGCGAATGAACACTTCTCGGGAAATGACATCATGACTCAAGGTAAGCTAATGTGTACTGGACATCTTACAAAATCTGTCTTCTGTTTGTTTGGAGATCAAACAAGAACGTGGGGCTCTTTCGATCTGCTCCGTTGGCTGTGTGGTTACGAAAACAGAGGAAGTTTTTGGGACATCGTCCCGCACACTGAAACTGTTCTATTCAGATCCTGTTAATTTGTTGAGATAAAGATAACTTACTACAGTGTGCGATTCTTACCTTATGTTGGGGGAAATATGAAAAAACAAGTAGTTTGAATGCTAAATAAACACAGTTGAAAGTTTTGTTCTTTGGGTCACTGGACAATCAAAAATACTTCTTTTACCATTCTGAAACCAAACTGCCTCTCTGGTCATTATCACAGATGCTATTTGTGTCACGTCATGACTTTCACCATGTGAAACATACTGATGTCTTTTCTGAAATGCTCGCCATCTTGACTCATCTCTCATTGTAATTACTTCAAACCTTTCCTCCTGACTTCAGGCGACGGTGAGGAGGACGACGGTCCAGTGGTGGAGTCGGGCGAAGGAGGGCCGGACCCTGACAACTGCTGGAAGAAGAAGGCGGCTTTAAGAGGAAGTGCTGTGTCACTGGGACGGAAATTCTCCACAGGTAAATGTAATGACTCGTAGCATGTTTCTAGCTTTTACATTAGCCAGTCTAAACTGGGGATACTTTGTACCTGAAAGCCTTTCCCACGATATATGCAATGTTTGCATACCGAGTAACATTTCCTCACTAATGATTTACTGACTCAGCAGTTTAGCTCCATCACATCCCTCTCCCTTCAGGTTCTTCCTCTCAAATAGATTTTAATGGCCTCACGGAGTCCAGTAAGATGCCTAATAACTTTGTTATTCCCTCGTGAATAACTCACGGACCATCATGCTGGAATACGAACTTTAAGGAACTCTTGAAAGTTTTGTTCCTCCATAGATATCTTCATCTTTGTGACTCCAGGAGCAGAAATATACCAACGTACATGTGCAAATGAGATAAAGTAGAAATATAATTTTAAAGACATTAGTTGTTTATTCTTTTAAATCTGGCAGATGATAAATTCTCTCTCTCGCTCTCTATTCTCCATTAATGTACTTTGGTAATCGTTTTTAAATGTCCTTCTCTTTAACTTTTAATGTGAAGCACTTTGAATTGCCTTGTTGTTGAAATGTGCTATGCAAATAAACCTGCCTGGTCTCAAAAGGCACTGATCACAACACTCCTCTTGTCTTTGGGAACAGACATTGAGCTGCTGTTCACCGGGCGGCGGCGCTCTAGCGAGGACCCTGACCGGGCCCTGCAGGAGTCGCTGCGCACCCGACTCCGAGTGGTGGAGAGCAACAGCCAGGACGTCATCCAGCTCTTTAAGGTTGAGTGACAGTCAGACCTTTAGGCATTAATGTACTTCTCAGACCTCCCTCATAAAAAAGACAAATGTCCACTGTGATATGATCAGAGCCCGCATAGCGCAATACGATACATCATGTCGTAGATGTTTAGTGCAGTAGGTAGAAATGGATTCCGTAATTGAAACGTGAGACTTTGTTTCTGCAGGACTTGTCTGCGCGCCTCGTGTCCATCCACGCTGAGAAGGATAGCTTCGTACTCACGTTCAAGACCGTGGAGGAAATCTGGAAGTTTTCCACTTACCTAGCATTAGGTAAGCATTTATGACCATTTAATCATCTCTTTTTGACTTATTATTAAGCCTTTGTATCCAGTCATTGTGCTCCTTGTTATCTTCAAAGTGTATTGTTGGCCAGTGTGCACTGATAGCAGCATAGACAACATCAGCGGGATTTGTTTCTGAGTTGCATGTGCTCCGTCTCAGGTTACGTGGCCCGCTGCTTGGAGAACTTCCTGTTAGATCAGTCCTTCTGGCTGGATCCAGAGCTGCTCAGTGACCTGCAGATCAATGTCAGTGTGGACGAGGAACAACTGGCGACCCTCTACCTGGGACTGTTACTGCAGGAGGGTGAGTGATGCTGTGCTCTACGTGGAAGCTCAGTTTCATGGACGGTATTATTATTAAAGCAAATGTTGTGTCTGTGTACTTATTTAGTATCCAACTTTGGCTTCCCTTTGATCCAATTACTTTAAATCCATTTTCAATCACCGCAATTAGCATAATCAAAGCCTCAGAAGTACTGCCACACATATGACAAATCATAGCAAGGGACTCTTTATTGTCACCTCACACGTGTCTGAGGTATAATACTTTTTTTGATAAAATAAATGATGATTTCTATTCATTTTGGTATATGCTAAATATATATTTTATGCATCATCAACAAAGTCAGTGCAGTGCTACTGCATCAATATTCTACTACTCCCCTACAGTAATGCATATTGGTTTCCTCCAGCCTGGGCGACACAAACCTTCCCTGTGAATGTACAATAAAACTGCAGTGCTGGCAAATAGTGGTGAGAATTACTTTAACCGAATACCGCAAGGATACAAAACATCCATCATTTACCAGTGACTGAATGAGGGTTCCCTGTAAGCTCTTTTTTCCAATTCAGAGTTGTACGTGTTATCAAAAACTCATGTGTGTGTATTCAAACCTTCTTCTGTTCTTTTTCTTTCGATCAGGCTCCTTCTTCGCCAAGGCGTTGTTCACAAGGACCGACTATAATAAGGACGACGAAGAGCAGCTGCCGTTCAAGAAGAACGATTTGCTGATGGTGAAGGACACGGGGCAGGACAGCATGTGGGAGGGCACCGTGCTTTCCACAGGAAACCACGGCCTGGTGCCGGTCGACGCCATGCAGCCTCTGCCGTACCCCTTCTACCAGTGAGTCACTCGGTGTTCCTTAAATGCGGGACGGCTGTCGCAGACGCCTTCTTTTACAATTTCGGCGACAGCGTGATTAACTTGTTCTTTTGTCAAACGCTTTTGGCTCGACGAGGAAAGCGGCAGTGCAGACATGAGTTAAACTATGCTTCCTGTTTGGTCAGATGGTTCCTGAGGAACTACCCAGTCAATGTTGGATGCTCGCCAGCAGAAAAGGAACCATTAGAACATGCAATTGGTAAACGTATTCTGCATGTAACACACAATCACACATAAAACACTCACAGACAGACCTGTTTACAGACAGTTAAAGTGAGCGACCGGGCTGGTCAACATATTGGAGCATTTGGAGACAGAAGTTTCGCTCAGGAGTTTCTGAAAACCAAATCAGAGTTTGGGAGTCAATATTGGAATTATATTGATCAAATGGACACAAATATGAAACCAAGCCGAATGCTAACGTTACTTAATGTCCGCTGTGTTAATAGCCAACGGTTTGGGAACCCATTGTCAATACAGCACTTCATATGGAGATAGTATGTAAATGTTTTCTTTACAACTTGTTGCCCCCAAGTGGCCACTGGTATTTAAAGTAGTGATTGTTTTTTTGAAAGAATTTCGTTTCCTTTCTTATCAAAGGTACAGCCTCTTGGACGCCTTTTGTGTATCTGATGATACATATTTATTATGTTGAATGCTGAGGTCAGCTTAGGTAGTTTGATTCCTGAATCACGTCGAGGTCAGCAAATAGATTAAGATTGTGGCCATTCTGATTGTACTGTGTAATTTAACAAAACAGAAAAGGAACAGTTGTTTTTTGCCATTCGTGAAAATTAAAGATACAAGACTCATAATCGATTATTTTAGCTCAAACTGTCCATTCACCTGACAGATGTGGGACGTCAACGCACTGATTAAAGAGCATGATCGTCACACAGGTCACACTCAACAGTATTGTTGCAGGAACCACCTTCATCTGCATCTTGATGTCCCATACCTCTCAGGTGGATTGATCAAAAGTGCTTTAAAGGAATTCAGTAATATCCCCTTTTAAGAGGACATACTGAAAGCTAATATAAAATCCACTTCCTTGTTTACCGGAATACACAGCAGTACACAGCCAAAGTGGATCAATACTAAGATGTTTATGCATATAGTGCATTTAAGGCTCCAGCCTGAAAGCACTTTTGAAACGCATTCAAACTTAATTGTCAAATATCCAGTCCATTCTTTGGCAGAATAGACAAAAATACATACAAGAGCACAAAGATTTATACAGTCTCATCATATTCATGGTCAGACACCGTTTGAGCTCAAAATCCTCTCGGGTCTGCTGCTCGTCCTCACCCTGTTCTCCTCATCACATACCTCAGTGACTGGTTCCTGTGAAGCTGTGGTCGACTACAGTCCAGTTGGCCCGGATGAACTTCAGTTGAGCCAAGGAGACATTGTGGAGATCCAGGGTCTTCTAGTCCGAGGCCTGGATGTGTTCATAGCAACGCACTCTTCCACGGGTCACACTGGTTTCGTACACAAGGTCCATGTCAAGCCTCTGGACACCACACCCCTGTAAGATGATCCGTTCCTCTTAGTTGTATAATACCTGCCGCGGCCAGAAACTACTGGTCTCATGATGTTGTGCGTCATTTGAAGTCTCAAATCAGTGCATTTGCCATGTGAAGGGGTGGGATGGGGACGGGGAGGCCGAGCGGACTGCAGGAGTGATAATGCTGCCTTTGTTCCGCTCACACAGAGACAGACGGCTAGTCTTTCTGACTGCGGAGGAGATGGCCGGCCTCGCTCAGGTCAACGCCTGCAGCTCCGAGCCAAGTGACAACGGCCTGCTGGAGAGACTCTTCTCGTCTGACATCAGCTCCGTGTACAGGCTAGGTAGAAGAACCGCGGGGATTCGTTTGTTGGGGTGGGGCAGAGAGAAAAGCGCGCTGCCATACGTCTCGCCGTTTGTTTCCTTAAGATGTTTCCGTCTCGATCCCCATGTGGGAAATTGACACATGCGTTGCTATGACTGGTGTGTTTTCAGATAGACTGGATGAGACGGACTTCCTGTACATCAGAAAACGGCCAAAACATGGTAATGCTTTACAGTTCATAGTGGAGCTCAGCTCATAAGCTTATTGAAATAAAATGACTTAAACATTATATAAATGCTCTCCTCTTCCCAGATCACAAGATTCCTGCCAGCACCCGTCATAGTGTGATGTCAGAGAAAAGTGAATTGGCTTCCCCCTACTCTCCTCGCGCTTCTGTCTCTCTCCCCTCCCCTCGCCTCTCCTTCTATCAGTCCCACAATCCCCTGCCTCGCGAGGGAGAGCGTCTGCCCTTCCTTGTGGACGACACATTCAAGGAAATGGACGAATTCCAGGAAGACCCACCGCTTTTCTTGGAGGAGAACAGCTGGGAGGGGGAGGACTCTGAGTTCAGTGACCCAACACTGACTCTGCTCAACCATGAACACTTCCAGGTCTGCAGAATCCCAGTTTATGCAATACAGGTTATCCTTCTCAGGTCTGTAAACAGTAGAAACCTGATGGTAAAAATGCAAAAAAGGACAGTTTCCCTGGCATAGAATTAGTCAGAGGTAAATAAATTAACAATGCGGCCCGGTGGCGTGGTGGTTAGCACTGTCGCCTCACAGCAAGAAGGTCCTGGGATCGACTCATCCAGTGGCCTTTCTGTGTGGAGTCTGCATGTTCTCCCCATGTCTGTGTGGGTTCTCTCCGGGTTCTCCGGCTTCCTCCCATAGTCCAAAGACATGCTCTGGGGATCAAAGTGATTGGGGACTTTAAATTGCCCGTTGGTGTGTGAGTGTGAATGGTTGTATGTCTCTGTGTAGCCCTGCGATTGGCTGGGGACCAGTCCAGGGTGTACCCTGTCTCTCGCCCAAAGTTGGTTGGGATAGACTCCAGGCCCCTGCGACCCTGTGTGCAGGATAAGCGGTTTGACGATGGATGGATGGATTTTTCTTATTTGCTTGTTACTTCTCTTTTCATTTCAAATTAAACTTACGGTCGACGCAAATTTAGTTAGGTTGTTATGTTTTTGATTGTAACTTCTTCTTTACAGCACATTACATTACAGCCAGTGTAGAGCCAGCTCTTTTGTTTTTTTGTTGTAGGAGGACTTCCTGCCACTGTACGACTTGCAGTACTCCTTTCTATGGGTTACCTTCAGTGGTAAGACCGAGGACGAGCTATTGGCACACCTAGAGTGTGTCAGGGAGAGCGCCAAGAGGATGGGCCTGGACTGGGCACACCGACGGGCATGCTTCCTGTTGGGAAGACTCTGTGCCCGGAAGCTAAAGTTATCCCAGGTTTGTGCTTTCTTTGTCTTTTGTGGACACAACAAGATTTTGCATGCCTCCTCAAAGAGACCCACAATTTACAGATCATTATAATCTGTATAGATCCATATTCATACTTCCTCAGGCCCGTGTGTACTACGAGGAGGCTCTCGGGGTTCGCGTGGACAGTTTCTCTGACACGCCGCTCCTCGTCGCTCTCTACACAAACCTCACCGCTGTTTACCTGAAGCAGCGTATGACGGACAAGCTGCCCCAGACTCTGGAGAAGGCCAGCAGCCTGCTCCTCTGTCTCCCTTGCCACACCTTCACCTCCACGGATGAGGTGGAGCTGCTGCAGCTGCTGTTGAGGAGGTCGGTGGTGATGGGGGACAAACACCTGGAGGCTCGCGTCTGCTACCTCGTCTCCAGCCTGTTCCTGCTTCGCAGGAAGACCGACGACGCCCTCCCCTTCGTTGAGCGACTCCAGTTCCTCTCGTTGACGCTCTCTCCCACCGAAGGGCGTTCCATAGTTCCTTTGGACCTCAACTGGCTCCTGAGCTTGCTCTATCATCGCAAATACATGCCTTACCTAGCGCTGGCCTCTCTGAGCCTGGACTCAAGGCAGGACCACTCACTTAACGAAGGTTTCAAGAAGATCGAGTTGTTTATCAGGAACTCTGTCCGCCTGAACCCGTGCTGGAATGAAGGAACCTCCCTGCTTCCTGCCCAGATCGTGATTTACCTTCAGCAGGCCCTGATTTTAGCAGAGCAAGGGGAGGACATGAAGACACAGAGGGACCTGTGTCAGGGCTTGGCCACAGTGTACGTGCAGTACGACGCTCTGCATAAGGCGGTGCTGTGTGCTCAACAAGCTGTGGAGACAGGAGGCCACAAGAACGAGGAGGAGGGCTTTGAGGCCTCCGTGCTGCTCGGCTGGCTGCTGGTGTTGACGGACCAGGCTGAGAGGGCCCAGAGCGTCCTGCAGCCGCTGCTCACGTCACTCCAGGTACAGCAAACAATGCAATGCGCTGAGACAAATGTAGTGAAAGCGATCGGTTTCAAATGTCAGTCTTCCTGCTGCTCTTTATGAACATCGTGTGTGATCTCTTCAGGGCACAGACAGTCCCACGCAGCGAGGGGTGATCCACAACCTCTTGGCTCTGTGTCTGAGGCGGCAGGGTCGCATCCCAGAGGCGGGCTGGCATCTCCACTCTGCCTCTGTGATCTCAAGGGAAAGTGGAAACCAGAGGAACCAGGCCCTGGCACTGGCCAACCTGGGCTGCCTGGCGCTGGATGTGGGGGCGCCTTTGGTGGCAGAACGCTTCTTGGTCAGGTCAGACATCAGTGTTGTCATTTCCCCCCCTCCCGAAAACTAAAAATAAACGTAGAAGAGTCGTTGATTGTGTTGGTGATTGCGTTTCTAGATCCCTGCATCTTTTTCTGGAGCTGTGGGAAAGCCCCATTGACGAAGAGCACGTTCAGACGTACCTCTGGCTGGGGAGGAGCTACAAAGACAGGAGGAGGAGCCAGGACAGCAGGGCCTGTTACGAAATGGGGCTGCTAATTGCCCTACATGCCAGAAACTTACACAGTGAGTACAAGTTGTTCATGATAGTCAACCTAATTAGCTAATGCCTCTACTTATAAGCTCAGAAACATTTAACTCATTCCAGGAAAGAGTTACGTAGTTTTTTCTGAGTGAACGTACTGAAGATAAAAACTGCTTGGATGCAATGTGGGCAAATAAGCTCTGAGAGGGGGAATATGGAAATCCATGAATGAATTTTTACCAGACTAAATAGGAGTATTTATTAATATATGGGACATGGGTTACATTACTTTCTACTGTCTCTTTTCAGTCTCAAATCAATCCTGTGTCCTGTAATTTCTTCCTTGCTCAAGTTTGCTCATAACATTAGCCGTGCCAATCGAACAGTAGGTCAAGCTTGATGTCGGTCTTATTCAGTATCACACACGTATCCCACTGTATTGACTTTCAGCAGAAGCAGCTAACACACACACTGTATTTAAAGGTCGGATGGTGGTGGCCAAGGTGCTGAGTCGTGTGTATGCCGACATGCTGCTGTACGGCCAGAGTATCGTGTACTACGAGCACTGTGTGTCCGTAGCCAGAGAGCTAAAGGACAAGAGACTAGAGGGAGAGTATCTAGAAATCCTCAGCAGCCTCTACCTCACATTCAACACAGAAAAGTGAGTTTGTGCCTCCCCTTCCCAATCGCTCCTATTCTCTATCCATCTCCTCTACAACAATCTTATTCCTGGATTTTCAGATCATCTCGTAAATCTCTGGACTACACCAAGCAGAGCCTGAGAATTTCTATCGATTTAGGCAAGAGAGAGGAGGAGTCAGAGACCTGGCTGCAGGTGGGCCGCATCTACTACCTCATCCAGGAGGACGAACTAGCAGATATGTACCTGCAGGTGAGGGGGATTTTTTTTGACAATCATCGTTTGACATTCTGACGTTGAATCAATATTGATCGACAATGCGATTTGATAAATAGGCAGCAGTGAAGACCGCCCTGAGGATGAAAGATCATCACTTCGCTTTGAGCATCTACGAGGAGGCAGGAGACGTCTACTTTAAAGGCTCCAGGAACCGAATGGCTTCGGTGCCTTTCTACAGGGTAAGAGGATGCAAAGCTGTCACGGTGCGATATTGCCGGGACGTTACGTTCCGACGCGGTTTATTTACATCTTATTAAATGCTTTTCTTTTAAATCTTTTAAATTCTCTGCGTTCTTTTGCAGGATGGAAGTCTTCCATTTGCACGCAGCATCGAGGACATCCGTTCAGAGTTCCGTTTGTTGAGTAAATTGACAGAGCTGTTAATGGTGCAGGGGGAGCAGGAGGAGGCTCTGCAGTACGCAACACTGGCTGTTCAAGTCGCCGACAAAACAGGTAGAAGGAAGTCAAGCGTGGATGAAAATCCTGGGCTCATGACTGTTGACTTGTAACAGTAACGTAGGAGTTTGTCATCCATTATTTCTTTCCCCCAGGGGTGCATGTGAATGAGAGGACAGCCTACCACCGGCTGGCTACGGTCTACTACAACCTGCAGCAGTACGAGTTGGCAGAAAACTACTACCTCAAGTCCCTGTCCTTCTGTCCACCCGCCCTGCAGGACCCTCTGGAGGCTCGCTACTACACCAAGCTGTACTGCAGACTGGGCAATGTCACGCTACACAAACTGAAGGTACAGGAGCCCACTGAATTTCTGTTTGCATTCTGGTGCAGATGGAGCAAACAGAATTCATACCGTACGTTTTTCAAGACTTGTTTGAGCTGGTTTACTTATTTAATTTAGTTATTTACAGACCAACGGTTATGTTTTTCCTCACCATGAATAAGTGCCGTTTCTCTGTAACAAATTGGTTTAATGATGTTTAATGATTTAATTTGGAATTTACCTGTGAGAAACGTATTTCATTCTTCAAAGTTAGGAAATAGTTCACAATAATAACACTTTTCCCAATTGTAAAACCTGTATTTCCTCTGGATACAAGTGAAAGTGTAGCTGGCCAGTCGTTTAATAGAAGGCTTCCGATTTTGTCATTCTTAACATCTTGTATCCTTTTCACAGTATACGGCTTCAATGACGATCCAGCCTGCAAATAAGATGAGAAGATGCTGTGTATTTGATTAAAATGCGACCTCTGCTCTGTGCCCTCTCCCAAGGATTCTTTTGACGCCGTGGGCTACTTCCATTTGGCTCTGGCAGCGGCCCTGGAGGACCGAGCTAACCCACAGGCGCTGTATGTGGTGTACATGAAGCTGGCTGAGATCCACGGCAGCCACTTGCCCGATGCTCAGCTGTGCCGAGATTACAGAGACAGAGCCGAGGGTCTGAAGAGAGTTCTGGCTGGAGAGGAAGGCGCTGCTGCTGCAGAGGAGAACCTGGAGGATCCGGACTCAGAGACGGGCCAGAAGACGGACAACGAACGTGAAGATGACTTGCTTGTAAATACTGGTATAATTATGAGAGACGTAGCGGACGGATCTACACACGCTGCAATTGGGGATAATCAAGTGAATGGTGATAAAGACGGCCCTCTTTTGGACCCCTTTGGGCCCGGGACAGAAACCCTGGCCAGTCAGTCGCACAGTGACAGTATTTGGACCGAGTCCTTTGATACAGCCAAGGAGCAAATCTCAGACTGCAGCAGCTCCACTTTACAAACTCACCAGAACCACGTGGATGAGAAAGACTTTGACACTGACTGTCACACGCCCAGTCAAATATCTGCTCACCTCACAAGTGCATCACAAGACACAGATTCTGATGTTCAGGATGAACAGAAAACTCCCTGAAGAAGCTCCCTAATGAAAATGCACATCCGGTTCAGAAATATCTCAGTGTTGAGGACAACAGGTGGGGCACTGAGCGGACAGAGACTGTCGGCATCGACACCGATAAAGCTGTGGAAGACTAAACAGAGACATGAGAGAAGTGGGAAACCAGTGACACACACGGTGAACAGTTGGACCTCGACTACGTCTACTCAGTCTCTGAGTGTCTCTTTATGTTCTTCACTGACATTTCCAGCGTCTGGTCACATGTTTTTGACCAGCACATTGACTCCAACGTTCCAGCCACATGGCACTTATTGTAGGAAAGATGAAGTTGAAGTTTTCAGAGGATCAGTGACTCTAAAGCATGGGCCTTTTTGTATGATACATTCTGTGGTTGTTGCAGTTTACTGTGCCTGTTGTATATCTTTTTCTAAATGTACATTTTTGTATCTCTGGAAGATATGACAAACATGAAGATTGTTATTTTGATGGCAAAGTGATTTTGTTTTTCTATCTCGTCAAATATAGGACAAATACATGACCCCAAGGTACAAAGAAAAAGAAAAAATCAGATCTAAATTTGCTGGACCCTGTGGTTTTTTTAGTGGTTTTCCTCAAAAAGGAGAACATGTTGCATTTGTTGGGGATTATATTGTTCTGCAGATTTAATAAAAAATAAATGGTAATAAAGTGTATTTACCTGGAAATGATTCAAAATGAACTACTGTCTCTTTGTACAGAGCAAAGAAGGAACCCAGTGCAACAATGTG
This sequence comes from Gasterosteus aculeatus, assembly GCF_964276395.1. Classification (NCBI taxonomy): domain Eukaryota; kingdom Metazoa; phylum Chordata; class Actinopteri; order Perciformes; family Gasterosteidae; genus Gasterosteus; species Gasterosteus aculeatus. The sequence goes on along the minus strand of NC_135691.1, from coordinate 14,416,160 downwards.
GCTCACCGATGTGTTCTTGATAGCTTTCAGACAACAATGGTGTTTTTTATCAGACTTCTATAGATATCAGATTTATCCTTTGCAAAAAAATATACACATGTAAGATGTCACTCTGTAATCAATGGCACCTGATGGCTCCATCATGACCACACGTTTTGTTGAAATACAACTGTATGAATTATTTCCCAGTAGTGTCCTAAGGGTTATTATATATTTTATATAATGTATGAGAGTAAAAGCACACAGAGAGAACGATAAGTTAGTGATGTTGCATCCCTACATCTCTAACTAGGTTTATATCACAGTAATATTACCCTGATAATATAAGGCAGTGGTATTCAATTATTAATCAACAAGGTCCAGTTAAGATTTCCTCATGCAAAGACCCAGAAGAACATATTTTACTCTCATTTCAATTACTATATGCTCTTGATTTAAAAATAAATTATAATAGTTATACAATAAAGTAGGGGGCGGCACGGTGGCGTGGTGGTTAGCACTGTTGCCTCACAGCAAGAAGGTCCTGGGTTCGATTCCGCCCAGTGGCCTTTCTGTGTGGAGTCTGCATGTTCTCCCCGTGTCTGCGTGGGTTCTCTCCGGGTTCTCCGGCTTCCTCCCACAGTCCAAAGACATGCTCTGGGGATCAGGTTAATTGGGGACTTTAAATTGCCCGTAGATGTGTGAATGTGAGTGTGTAGCCCTGCGATTGGCTGGCGACCAGTCTAGGGTGTACCCTGTCTATCGCCCGAAGTTGGCTGGGATGGACTCCAGCCCCCCCGCGACCCTGTGTGCGGTTTGACGATGGATGGATGGATGGATGGATGGATGGATACAATAAAGTAACCGTTTCATGGTGTTTTAAGGACCTGTGTTAGGATTCTGTTCATATCGGACTCCTTTTTATTAATGTTGTATGAGTAATATTTGTGCTCTGTCTCGTAGTGACGGATCACAAATCTGAGCACGAGACATACCGGTTTTGAACTGTCACTGGAAAGCATTTTCAGCAGGGCGCTGCCTCCTGTTGTCCCCTCTGTGTCCCTCCTCCCCCCATCTCTTGTTTACCCCATGCCGGTCTCTGTGTGTACTGTGGGAAGAGCTCCTGACGGACCTTCTGCTGGCTGCCTCCTGATCACGGCTCATTCGCCTCACCTGTCCGGCCTTTTTGCCTTCAGTCTTTTCATCGACTCAGCGTTATACCTACAAGGGCAGCCATTACTGTCCGGTTTCTCAACCCGCCAAATTTTCTCTTCTTTTTGTACAGCCGTGTGAGTAGGGGAGGATGTGGTTTTACTCCTATGAGAGCCAGAGAAGGAAGCAGTGGGTTGGTTGGGACATAAACGCTGTAGCTTGAAAGCACCACAAGAGAGAGCCATTAGCTTGATGTTGGGCTTTGCCATGAAAAGAAAGTTGATTGGCCGTTGTTTCTCAATTTAGCCAGAGGTGGGCAGTGAAAGACAATCCATCCAGCAGTATACAGCCCGTATTTCATCCGCCGCTGCAACCTCTTTTAACAGGTAATAGAGACACGAGAAAAAAATCTACAACAATTTTTGCCATCTCACTGGCAATGGCAAGAATCCAAGGTGAGCACAATGGAAATGTGTTGCACACCGTCACATTTATTTACTTGGGTTGACTTAAAGTCCAACAATGTTGTGTATCCGTGCAGGATAGTTCCTTTACAACACTGAAAGCATTGTGGATTTGATCTTTTCCTGACAGTATGGGTTTGGAATACAGACAATATTTATAAATTTGATCATTAAGGTTTTGCCAAATAAAAAAACAATACCGTTCAAATTGTGGAATCAGTAGAAAATGTAAGAAAAGCACTGGAGTAACTGAGAAGAATTTGAGTGAGTTGAGGCAAGGAAAAACAAAAACTGTTAGGGATTATATCCCAAAACAATGACCCAAATTAGGAAATGTTTGTATACATGGCCTGCACGCTGAATACTTTTGAAGGCTTTTCCGTCCTTCCCTCAGAGGCACGAGTTCAAAACACGTCGGATTGTGCCAAAACAAGTACTGAATTGGTCTTTTCAAAGTAATCAAATATTCAGGAACCAATGTCACTGTAAAGCTGTTAATTAACAGCAGCAACAGAGAGTTTGGTTAGGTTGACCCTAAATCATTCCAGACAATCTGACCTCCAAAATGCCCATGAAGTCAAGTTTTTAGTGTCCAAAGTAGATGAAAGTAGATGAGGAAAGTAGATGATGATGGTGATGGTAAAAAAAGTTTATTATATATATATATATATATATATATAAATCATTTTCAAAACTGTGAGGCAATTGATTGCTTATTTAATGACATACTAGGAGGACTTCAGACTTCAGATCACAGTTAAAGCTCTTTTCCTATTTTTCAGACTTTCAATTCTGTTCTGGCTAATTTGTCTTCTTTTGACTGGGTGCAGTGGTGTGACCATGACTCAGAGGCAGGGCCAAAGTTCCCTAAAAGGACAACTTCTTGGCTGCACTGAAGGCTTGGTTGGCATGGAGTGCTCACTCTTCTGTTCTGACATCTGGTCATTTTTACAAACTAATGATGCAGAAACAAACTCAAAGTAGGTCTTAAATGGTTACAAACCCGAAAATTCAGAATGGATCATCAATTGCGTTTAGTGTTGCTGCTTGTACTCCAGAGTATTCTACTGACACCAATATATTAAGTTGTATTTGAATGTATGGTTGCAGTCCACAAACATTTTCTCACTACCTTTTTCCACTGTTTTTATTTTTCATTCGTCTTTTGGACATTTTGGTTCGCAGGTTTTGTTTTTTGGTTATTTTGTAAAAAAATGTAGGCAATGCTACTTAAACAATGGTTAACCGAAGAAAATCCTTCAGAGTCTAAACTAAATCAGACTACGTTTAAAACTAGTTGAACTGATCAATTCAGTTGATCTCAAAAAGAGTAATGAGTTCTCTTTAATGTTTGTTCACGAGTCCTTGGGATCTTTAAAGAAATTGGACGATGATCAGGGTCGAAGCTTTCATCCTCACTTTTAAAGGAATTTTGGCCATTCCAAGTTTTCTTTTTGTATAAAGAGGACATGAAAACCTGTCCGTCAGCAGGCGGAATCAGATTTTCCTGCATAGGAGGGGATTGTGCTTCAACTGAATAGCATTTACTGCATATGGTAGTTTGAATCCTAGAGCATGTTCCTATAAACGTTAGTGAGAATAGTTACACTTAGTCATTAGTTTAGAGCTTCATGGGTTTCCAATTGCTGTTGTTTCCTGAAAAGGATGTCTCAATCTGAAAACGGCTAAAACGTTTCTTGCGTTGACCCGTGATTCTCAGACCATAAAGAGGTTGCAACACGGATGGTTCTGGTTCACAACCCATTTTATTTTGAATTTCTTATGGTACAGTTCAGTGCTGACCGACTGCAAAGTCACGCTTCACTCTCCATCTGCTTCTCCGTCACTACTGAGAGAAACACACCCACACACACACACACACACACACACACACACACACAGAGCTGAGTTTGATTAGACCTCATCTCGGCACCGTTCCCTGAACAACCCACTCGTTGGTTCCCCCGGTGCAGATAACCCGCCCCACCACCACAGTGCCGTTTACGAGAAAAGAGCTTTGACTGTCAGAAGGAAGTCATCCGGATCCGACTGAAAAACGTACACGTACAAGTTTGAAACATTTATACAAATAGATGTGAAACACCTGAAAATATGTCTAAACATTTTATATCTTTGTAATCATATTCAAGAGATTTAGTTATAAAAGTATTAGTGTTCAACAATATATTGATACACAACCGTTTCATATGTGCATGCATGAGTGTTTCAGATAGATACATATAAATTAATTAGTTTGTGCAAGTGTGTCAGTAGTTAAGTCTCAAACGCTCCCCGATAGTTTTAAGTTAAATGCTGATGTCAAAGTTGATGGCTGCAGGAGAACCCGTAGACTGGCAGAGAAGATACTTTAACATTGGAATAAAAAAAGAAGAAGCTTAAAAAGGCAAGAGTCCAACAGACCTGCCGATTAAAGGAGATCAAAACTACATGCAACGAAGAAGACAAAATGAGAAAGGAACTGGTTGCTAAAGTGTAAATTACCAGGGGGAGGTGGGAACATATACGGTAGGTCTCAGTTCCCTGGGCTTCATCTTTTAGGATGCATCAGTCACGTCGGCCGTGACTCGGCTGTCCCGCGCCGTCGGCTCCTCTGAACGCAGCCCTCCAGCAGCCAATATGAAGGACACATCTGATCTATCCTTTGCACATCCCGTCATGCAGGCGGGACAACGAGGATCTCATTTAATCAGGACCCCACCCACCCCCCATACAGCCCCACTCACCCAGACTGTCCCCTCCTCACCTGAACCCCCCCGTGGGTCGATGTAATGCTTCTTATGAACATCAATGTTCATAACAAATACCTCAACGCAAGCAGGAAGCCCCCGTAGGCCGGACCGTCCCACTTCTGAGACCGTTGGGTTCAGCCTGTACGGTTGTTGGAGGACGCAGCTGAAGGCTGCTGGGGGATAAAAGGATGCAGCCCAACGAATTGGGACACAGCTCTGGGTGGGTACGAGGTCTGGTGTGTGCAGGGCTGACGAGGGACAGATGAAGCTTATCAGGGCAAAACAGACAACCAAAAGCAATGAGAAAACACTCAAAGGGCGGGAAATGAAGGGATCTGAAAAAGAGAGGAGAGTTGAGAAACAAAAAAACAGGACACGCACAAAACAATACAAAGACATATTGAGAGTTAAATGTCATCTGGATTGTTGGTTCAATGTCAGTACCATGAGAACAGCTCAGGACGCACAAAACCACTCACCCACACTTTTGTAACCTGCCCGGCCCTTCTGCATCAATGCAATGACAGCTGTTCCTCTGTTGTAAAGGATCAGGAGGAAGAGTGTTTGGTGAGTTTTGAGTAACTAGCAACTCGTCAGCAGGAGATTATCCATCCCCAGCACACCATTCGTAACCCATCTCTCAGTTTTCAATGACTGCGATGATTTACTGTTCTATATCTGTATATAAACAAGCAGCAAGTGATACCTAATTTAATAAATGCTTAGTGTTTACTATTGGCCCGAGATGTGTTCTGAATAACATTCAGATCTACCATTTCACATGCAGGGCTCCATTGTTGAATCAGCGTTTACTCTCGCTTACTTTTTTTGCCATCGAACATTAAACATAAGCCCATGACACCCCAGAAACGCACACTTGGACACACTTGTTGGCACGTCCCCATATCCATATCTTTTCGCAGCATAATATTATTTTAATAAACATTATTTCTTTGTTGAGGAGAGCTGGGGGAGATCGTTCTGATTTTGAAAGGGATGAAGGTGATTCCAGAGGAAGTTCCACTTTAGGTAGGACAATGCAAAAATGTGACTATCATTCCTTCCTGTGTTTATGTTTCTCTTCTCCGGTGAGATTTCCAGTTGCGTCAGCCTGCATTTCCTCAGACTGCTAAAATGTTTGTTAATTGTGACAGATTCAGAACACAATATACTGGAGTCCAATTGATTTCCTGGAAGCAAATTATGACTTATTTTGTCGGATAATTGAGCTACTAAGAGAAAGTATTTTTTTCACTGCACCCTGCTTGGCCTGTGACGTTTTGCCAATTCACTCAAATCCACAGAGAGACGTCCACCGCCAGCAGCAACACAAACAAAACAAAGAGGAAATCATGGCTGACACTTTAGATTAAGTCGAACAACACTCCCCACTGACAGTAAGCAGTAAACAAACACTTACTTGTAAACTAAAGCCAGAATGTGTTTAACATCAAAGAAAGCACAAACAGATGAACACAGTTTTTCCCATACTGTTAACATCTGTATTCCTGCCTCCGGGAGAGAAAAACATCATATTCGGGAGGCATTTTTACCCTTATTGTAATTTACTCATAAGTGTATATAAGCAGCAGACACAAAAAGGTGTGTAGCTATCAGAACCTTGGGATTAGAGGAATTCTGTAACGGCATTAGAACTGGTAAAAATCTGATTTAAAATGACAGTATTTCACATGAACTTTTCCCGACCTGTCCGCTTAACTGACAGAAACATGGTTGAAATGAATATTTTTAATGTCCAAATATGTTTGTGAGCTTTCTGATTGAAACTCGTAAGCTATGATGGTTTCCTTTGTTCCCTCTCTGACAACTCTTCATTGAATTACATGATGTACGGAGGAAACAGGGTGTGACGCAGAACCCCGTAAGGGATAATCCTGCGCTCAATGGTGACTAACAAACATGTTGGCAGAATATCATGTTAGAGAAGTATTGCATTTATTATTATATTATTATTATTATTATTTATTACATTTTCGTTGGCCTTGAAATCCGAGCCAAGCTCTTTTTTTTTTTTTTTTTCAAGTTCCTGTTTGCTTTCATAACCTCAGGTCGGGTGAACCCAATCTTTCAGATGTGGACAAGCTATGATTTGAGATGCGCCTTTGCACGCAGAGACATCCCCACGCTCTCAAATCCACACTCATGCCCATGCCAATGGGGCCCTTGGGAGCGAGCGGACTGTAGACTTTGTGGTGCCTTGGTTACTATACTCACGAAAGTGCCGGGGGACTTATTGATCCATCAGAGAACATTTTCACATGCAACATCTCCCACCCCAAACGCATCACTGCCATGATTGAAATATCTGAGAAAAAATGATCATCCTGCACCAAAACAAACTCTTGTTTCCGGAGAGTTTTCCCTCCACGGTGCTTAAAAAAAAAAAAAGACTCTAGTGAATTTAAAATATGTGAAAGTCTCCTTTTTATCTTGCTCTTAAGGATCTGAGTCATTGATGGCTGACATGTACAGGATTACCAAGCATGGACTGAACGGCTGTGTACAGTGTTGGCAAAATAAGGTGGTAGGATTTCTTCAAATTTCCTCTTCTGTACTGAAGACACGCTTGGCGTATCTCCAGATGCATGTCTGCACACTGTGGATTGTTCACAGCTCACGTCTAAGCACCCAAAAGACAAGCAATGTTTAACACAACTCAAAGTGAAACTGTAATGTGAGGCTGACGGGAGTCTTGACTTGTAAAGCATTGGAGGTCGGTGGGTGAATTTACTCTGAAGATGCTTGGGTGTGTAGTGAAATTGAAATGCAAGAGGATGAAACGAAAGATGAGTTGATGAATAGTTTTCTGACTGATTATAGAATCATAAGTAGGTTTAAAGTGTCACCCACCGTTGATGAAGACGTGCTGAGGGAAGATGCCCCTTTGATTGCAAAGACTCCGTCAAGACTTTATCATCACATGTTATCTAACTAACAAATTTCTTCTTTTTGCTGGAAGTATGTATAACTGATGCTAGTAGGTTTTCTATTGGAAATTCTGACTTTTTTTTGGTTAAAAACCCAATAAAAAGGATTGTTAGTATGGACACACGCGATATAAGTGATTAGGCTAAAACTGACCGGTCCCCAGTGGAAAGTCCCATTCCTCACCAGCCGATGGTCAATGCAAAGGGAAATAAGCTTGTGGGTGTAAGTATAGGAAAGGGAAAACTCACACTAACCCTTACAGCAGGTTGCAGTATCGTGTTCCGTTCTTGTCAGTGAATGTGTGAATATCAAACCAATTGTTGTCTGACCGATACCGTGACAGATAGGGATCAAGAGAGGACATATTCCACTGAATGACCCGTTGTGAAAGGTTATTGGTGTCTTTGTTATCATGCAAACATAATATATTAACAGATTTTTAACACCTGTTAGAATCAGTTAGTTTCTACATTACTAATTATAAAATTACTTTTCTTGTTTTTACCCTGCATGCAGCAGATGAAATTAAAAACCCTTTGTACTCTTAGTAAGTGTAAAATATTCAAACATTTGTATGACTATGTATCTCTGTTGAACTCCTCCCGTGGATCAGTGGGCTGGAATGAGTTTCTCTGTTACTTGGAGCATTGGGCACACTGACTGAATGTCTTTCAAAAGGAGAGTGGAAACATTTTCATGATATCCTGATCTCCTTCCTGTCCGTCATTCCATCTGGATCACATGCTGATGACTGGTTTTCCCAGACTGAAATAGACTTAACTGTTGTCAGGCTGCAAGCCCAATGCATTGACATGGCTCACACCTTATTCTTTTAAGGTCTTTAGTAGCGCGACACCATCAGTCATAGAGGACACATCCATGGGGACGGCACATGCAACATGGACATCATTTATTTCAATACAAACGTTACAATTGTGTTTTCATAAATACCACCGGACACCATATGTTGTAGCAGGCTCTGTACCTTCACAAACAGTGACAACAACATGTGCAAAAAAAAAGGGTTTGGAAACATTTAGTAAACATTCAGCCGAGTGACGACTCCTTTCAGTCCAACAAAACAACGTTCACATGTAATAGGTTTGTTTTTTTTAAATGCCGGCAAAAGCAACACACACACACACACATTCACTTTCATAGAGAGATCACATTCATGAATTGCTCAAGACAATCCACCTTCAACATCCGTGCTGCGACTCTGCACTTTCTCATGACTCTCGCTTTTTTAGTCACAAACCGGAAGGAGGACTTCCACAAAAACACAATGGCACAAGTGAACTCTTCAGGCAGCAATATTTACAGTTACACAAACTCAGACTTGGATTCAATTGTTCCGAAACAAATGTCTCAAGAAAGTGTCTTGAGTCAAGCTAAACGATCCTAAGCTAAACTGTGGGGAGCAGCGTACGTGGACTGCACAACAACAATGGACAAGTGAGGGTAACATTAGCATAAACCCACCTCAGCCTTGATCGCAATACAATATAGATACACATGACACGTTGTAATAAGTCTTCAACACTTGTCTTTAACCCAGGATCCACTTTAAAAATAACCTTTCATGTATGCAGAGCACGTACCAGTGGGTAACATGGGTGATCTGAGGCCAAATTAGTGAGAACTGAATGTTCATTGTGCGCATCGGTAGACGAACCATCCGCTGTACTTGGAATGTTTTAGTGTCAATCAAGGGTTCAAGACTGCGTATAACTTTGTTGTGTCCTCCAGACATGAATGACATTCCCTATTATACAGGCGTATTGATGCAACAGTAGCCATTAACAACTCTGAGACAGCTGAGGTGCAAGGAGAGGCCACTGCCAGGAGGGAGCAGTGTGGACGTACCGCTCACAACCTTTTCTTCTTGGACTTTGACAGATCACTCTGAAAGGAAGTGCCACCCCCCCCCCCCTCCGTGTCTACATACACATCGCCGTAATGAGACAAAGCAGACATGAAAAACCATCTTGTGCACATGCAATGTCCTTCCTCCAATGACAGACGTTTTCACTTTCTTTCTTTTTTTAATACAGCACTCATCAATTTAGTGTCAGAGCGTCAATTAAAAGAGTAAACACAGTTGTTGGTCTAGCAAAAGCGGTGGTCTTGAATCGCTATCCGTTTTGTGGATAGTTGTACAGTGAAAATGCTCTGGGGAAAAATACCAACCTGCGGAACATTTCTTATGACATTCAACCTCTGCATTTACTTTGCTGTAAATCCATGGAAAAGAAAAACAGCGAAAAAATATCAGCAGACGGGAAATCTTGTTTTTCACATGGCCTGACGGATCACAACATATTTACGTCTATTCCTAAAGCAAGTGACAACAGCATTGACTAAACCTACCAATACAGTACATATGAATTCCTCTGAGGGGACAAAGTTCACAGTTTTGACTTGAGTCAGATGACCAGAGGCAACGCTACATGCACTAAAACACAGGTCACAAACACCGATTTAGACTGACAGTGGTCTGTGCCCCCCCCCCCCCCTCGTCTTCTACAGCTGTCACATGTACATGCTGTCACTTTGATCAGGTCATGGGGAAACTCACAGAGGAGTGGGGCTTACACCTGCCACTTGGTGTGGAAAGAGTGGGTGAATTCACTAATTCAAGCCCCTGCACGTGAAGCGCTAATGTGCTCTTGTTATGTCTTCAAAACTCATGTTGCAGATTGGAAAGTGTATACTTTACGATCCACTAATCTATTTCAGTGTTCCCGAATTATCTGATTCTTCGGCTAAACGGTAAAGATAACGGACGTATTGGTTATTTATGCTGGGCTCAGCTGGATTGGCTAGACTTTGCACTATGCAGGCTGACTGAAACGGCACTGCCTGCATATAAATGTCAGACACATTTGCCAAAGATCCAGACACATGTTTAGAGTAAGGGAGACTCTGGGAAATGTCAGGGAGACAATGGTGCACTGCTCAGGACTTATTTTGTCATCTCAATTAATCGGCCTCTGAGTGGTCAAGACCAGTCTCTGGCCTGGATGGTGTTATCGCACGGCTAATTTGACGCAATGTTTATTATTGTGTGGTTTTGTACCCCGTGCCATGACTAAGGAAACAGCTTCTCTGGTTTCAGTAAACACGACATGCCGAAACAGAGTAAACACACAATTTAAGAAACAGCAGAAATAACTGTTGATTTCGCTACCGTCACTGAGGGTGAACAGGAAAGACTCATAGTCTGCCTTATGCTCATCTTATGGCTTTATCATGTGTCAAATACTGGTTTACATTTTCAGCAAGTTAACCACAAAGCCAGACATGACTGGTGGGTTGTGCAGTAGAAAACTGCGTTAAACACTGTGCATTTATATCTTTAACAGGTGCAAGCTTTAAAAGGTCAATACCAAGGATTAACCACATTAATGCCATCTGTTTAAGATATTATATATCTTAACAGCTCAAAATGGAATCTAGCTGTTACAACGTGTACAGACTTGCAGGTTTTTTAGGACGGACCCATGCGTTTACCGGCTTGCCTAAGTGCTATATGGAAAAACTTATCTGGTGCAATCTTCTTGCGAACACGAACAGCCAGGATGTAAAACATCGCTGAGCTGGGAATCGAGCGAGAGAAAGCAAGCACAAGTTTTTACACAGCTGTCCATCATCATTGTCCTTCACAATGAATGAAACGAAATAGCATAAAAAAAAAGAAAATGAAATTAAGCCATATTCAGATTTCGATAGATTGGAATGTATTTCTTCAAACAAAGCACAAAAGAGGCATCAGGTGTAAAGCTTCCATGCTGCTCAGCCGGCCATTCTCTGATGGAGAAATAACTCGCTATTTATGCCAAATTGTCCATTTTTTGTAATTAATCTATATATTCATACATAATACAAGTAAATAAACATCTGAGATACTGTACTTCCCTAGTGCAACTCTCGTGGACAAGTAGTCATGGTGAAATTCTCCGTTGAGAGACACATGTAAAAGAAGTGATGAGGTAGATGAAAGTTTAACATGGGAAATGTAACAAAAGTGATCAACCTGCAGGATTCATTCACTGAGTTGAAAGATAAATACTTTTCTCTGCTCCTCATGAATATTACAGTTTCCGTGAAGGAGTCTCTACCAGCCGGTTTGACTGGCCTTACCTTCATTTTTTCAAAAAGTTTACGGCAGCTTTGTAAACACGTTGTTTTTCTCCCTATTGACAGAAGTCTCGGGGCTCCCAGTTTACAGGACAGTCGTTACAGTCGACAGGCCTTTGTTGCAATTCCCATTGGGGTCCACTGCTCTGTCCGCAGTGCCGCAGCCCCCCGCTGTTTTACCCTGACACCCTTCGTTAGTCTCGCTGTCTTCCAAGCTACACTTACTCCTGCCTTGCGGCTCGCTCTGCCAGCTGTGCCTGTCGTCGGCGTATCCGTTCACTGGCCCCGGGTTGCTGAGGCGGTTCCTCTTCATGCAGAGGATTTCCTTGAAGGCATACCTGAACTCAGCACTCCGGCAGTAAATGAGCGGGTTGAAGGCAGAGTTTGCGTAGCCAATCCAGTTGAGTATCCTAAAGGCGAGGTCAATGCCCTCCACCTTCCATATGGCCACCACCACGTTTAGCAGGAAGAAGGGCAACCAGCAAAGGGTGAAGATCCCCATGATGATGCCCAGGGTCTTTAGGGCTTTGTGTTCCCGCAGGCAAAACCTGACCTTCTTGTTGCCACGCCCGTTGTTGGCCTCCAGAGATCTCAGGTTGCTGTTGTCGTTGTTTTGAAAACGTCCAACGCTTTGGTAAATTTTCTTCAGTTGCCGCTTGGCCTCCTGGAATACGCGGCTGTAGACAAAGACCATAATGACCAGAGGGAGGTAGAAGGAGATGATGGAAGAGGTGATGGCGTAAGCCATGTTGGTGTCAAACTCGCAGCATTTACTGTTCTCGTTGCAATCCATCGCTTCCTTATCATCCGATATCCACCACTTCATGTGGATGGGCAAAAAGGACGTCAAGGCGGCAATCACCCACACCAGCACGACCACAATGCGAGCCTTGCACTTGGTCAATATCGACTGGTACCGGAACGGAGAGGTGATGGCCAGATAACGGTCGATGGCGATGACACACAGGGTCTCGATGCTTGCAGTCACGCAGAGCACATCTGTTGCGGTCCAGAACTCACACCAGAAACTTCCAAAGTGCCAGGTCTTAAAGATGATGTAGCAGGCACCGAAGGGAACCACAATGAGGCCCATGACCAGGTCAGCACAAGCCAGGGAGGTGATGAAACAGTTGGTGACATTTTGGAGACGCTGGAAGCGAGCAATCGCTATGATGACCAGGATGTTGCCAAACACAATGACCAAGATGAGTATGGACATGACGATGCCCAGCAGGAACATGGTTACCTCACTGTAGCCCTCCTCATTCTTATCTGGGTCTGATGACGAGTTGGACATCCCCGCGCTCACGTTGAGGTACACTGGGAGGGTTGTACTTCCCATCTGAAGAAACCGTATGTAGAAAGGGTAAAAAATTCAACGTAAATGTAAAATCAGCAAGCACTGCAGAAAAGATCCAATGTGTCTGTTGTTGGTTGTAATTCTACACAGAAAAGGGGAAGAGAAATTAAAACCAACACCCCGGAACAAAAATCATTTCATCCTGCTTGCCTACAAGAAGAGCTTAAAAAACAACAACACGCTAAACAAGCCAAGCAAAAACAGAAGTACAAACCTCAACAGGTAGTCGTCTGGTTTCCTGCCTCCCACACAAAGTAGAAAAAACACCGTTCAGTGAGCTCCTTTACTGTCACATGTCTCTCTTTCTGCTGTCCGTTTTTCTTAATCTCCGTGTGCTTCACTCACTCACTCAGTCCCTCAGTGGAGCAGTGCTTTTTCTAATGTGTCTCCCAGCCTATTTGTCAGAGCCCTTATAGCGTGCAGTGGTGACATCATGGGCAGTGCTCAGCCAATCAGAAAGCCAGCCTGCAGAGGGTGCTGAGCGCTCCGAGAGTTTGAACACATTGTCCCTGCAGCCGCTGCATGAAGGTAAAGCTGCAAACACACAGACCTTTTCTGACTTTTTCCGAGTTCTGAAGTGTTAATGAGGCGAGGCTTTTCATAGGCATATTTTTCCAGAATGCAAACACTGAATTTAAAGTTGAGAGAAAACAAGTAATTCATCTGAACATTTCAAGCAATGACGTTTTACAGGTTTTGCCTGTTGGTCTGGATCACATCAAAACAGGAGGAGCTTTTGTCAACCCTTTGAAGAAGAAATTTGGATGTAAGTGGTCCAGCTGGCCTTGTTTAACCACTCAAGCGAATGCCCTATGATTTAATAGTAGGTTTGACTAATAATTTTGCTTTTTACTAGAAACCTTGGTGTGTTTTCTGCCATGATAATTTAACATAAAATGCAGACCAACTAGTCTGCAGATACGAGCGAAAGAATGCACTCATATAATGTTCTGCACTGTTCTATATTTTAAAACGCTACAGTTTGAGCCTCGGCCCTGCTTGTAGTGACTCGGCGTGATGCGTTTACACTGAATCAAGGGCGTGAACCCCCCCCCATCGACCGTAGCGTCCAGCAAACCCCCCCCCCAATGTCTAAACCATGGTTGCACCCTTGCACTGAATAATACAATGAATGTATGTGTACACATATACTTAAAAAGCTGTGTGTTTTTAAGAACTACTCTCTTAGTCATCACACCATACAACTGTACAACTACTACATAAAATAAAATAAGCATGTGACTATAGGAATCTTCACACAGAAATTGACATGTCTCTTCCCTGAAGGATAAACCCCTTTGAGCTTGAGTCAATGAGGTGCAAATGTCCCTGGTGCAGAGATGCTCACACTTTTACGGCTCGCGAGCTTCTTGCATGCAGTAAGCGCAAAACTACAACGAGCCTCTCATCTGTCAGAAGCGAGGGAACCGTCACAACCATTGCACACAGTCTTGGTCATTACCTTCCACGATGCACTGATTGGAGTCAGCCCGGGTTGCTTTTGAATTAAATTAAATGCCTCCGTTAGTAAGCAAGGATCGCTAATTAGCATTAGCTTTCCGTTAGCTCACGCGGTCGACTGCGCATGCGTGACGTGACATGATTTATTTGATCAATGCCAGGCGATCTACTGACACTGTCTTCGACCTGCTGGGCAACCCTGCCCTGGTGTGTTTCAGATCAACGTGAATGGTCTCTATTGAAGCAGCTAATATGACTTCAGTGACACCGATCCTTTCAAACCAACAGGACAAACCAAATGGCTATTATATTTCTATTTTGGAAAGTGTGAATCTGCCCGTTCGATTAATCATGACTGGTTTCCTCAGGCCGTCTTCCTGCATCCTGTCACTCCCAGGCCCGGCTAGGATCCTGTCCCCAGTCAGACACTGTACACCACTCTGCCAAGTCAAACACCATTAGAAAAAGTCTATCTCTCCTCAAACACCATCTTCCATTAGATTCACAGCTCTATCCTTCATAGAAGGTTGTGATGTGGACTAAAGGGCCAACCCCCCAACCCCCCACTGTATTTTTCCTGTAATCTGTAAGGAACAATACCTGGAGGCCTTGGTCCTCTAGGGAAAGCGGTGAGAAGCATAAGAGGAAATGAGAGCCTAAAAACTTTCTCTCCCTTGTTTTCTTCAATGTAAATTTGCTTTACTGGTGTTAGACTGGTATTAAACCCATATTCAGATTCTTGCTGAGGGCCCTATGAGTAGATTGATACCTTTTCTATTCAGCCACTCCAATCATCTGTAACGCTCAACAAGAAACTAAAGTCTTTAAAAAGCAAATGTAGAAAGCTTTGAAGACCAACAGAGTCAATTAAAGCGGTCTAGACAGTGCTGCCCCAGAGCCCTGTCAGTCATTACGGGTGAATAATGTAATTAGATATCAACACTGACGAATCAACTCTGACGTCCACCTGATGGTTCAATCAATACAGAAAGAACAAATATGATTATTTTAAGGTAACTTTGTTGATGCATTTACAAATCCATCCATCCGCAAACCGCTACAGGCAATTTGGCATCACCAATCAACCTGATCCCCAGAGCATGTCTTTGGACTGTGGGAGGAAGCCGGAGAACCCGGAGAGAACCCACACAGAGAACATGCAGACTCCACACTGAAATGTCACTGGGCGGAGTTGAGCCCAGGACCTTCGTTCTGTGAGGCAACAGTGCTAACCACCACACCACCGTGCCGCCATGCATTTACAAATATGTTTGCAAAATTCAAAGTGTGGATACACGTCTCTCTGTTGAAACCGCATGACAACACTCACACACACTGTCATGTGTGAATGCAGCAGCTCGACTGGTCTTCAACCTTCCGAAATTCTCCCACACTACTCCACTCCTCCGCTCTCTTCACTGGCTACCAGTGGCCGCCCGCATCCAGTTCAAAACATTGGTGCTCACGTACCATGCTGTGAATGGATCGGGTCCAGCTTACATCCAGGACATGGTCAAACCCTACATCCCAACCCGCACTCTCCGCTCTGCATCTGATAAACTACTCGTCCCTCCCTCACTGAGAGCAAAACACTCGACTAGGTCTCGACTCTTTGCTGTCCTTGCGCCGAAATGGTGGAACGAGCTCTCTGAAGACACCAGGACCGCAGAGAGCCTTCACATCTTCCGCCGTAAACTAAAGACACACCTCTTCAGACTCTACCTCGACTAAAGACTAACAAATTGTAGCACTTAAATTGTACTTGTAACGTCACTCATCTATAGCAAATTGTAAATTGGCTTATTTGAGGAAATTGCACTTTCTTGTTTCTTGTTCTCCTGAGTTTGTACCCTATGGTTGAATGCATTTATTGTACGTCGCTTTGGATAAAAGCGTCCGCTAAATGACATGTAATGTAATGTCATGTCATGTTTTCCTGTCGTTTGGTGACATTATATTATATTAATTTACATTCATTTCCTGGACATACCTCATTCCTAACCAACCTAATCCTAACCCTAATCCTGACCTTAAACCAAGCTCTGACTTTAAAATATAGGGATTTAAATTATGAGGAGTCTCTCAACGTCTGTTTGTAAACAGTTGTATGTCCCCAAAGTCATGAAAACATATGAGCATTTAGGCACACATTCTAATGTATTTTATTTCATTTTAACAAATACAGTTTAAAAAAGCTCAACCTTCATGCAATGCTTTAACCAATTAGTGCATGTTTCATACATCCTTATTTTCTCATAGATTTCTCATACAGGCGAGAGAAAGAAATGTAAACGTCATAACATTTGCTTCTAATTGAATGCGATAAGGAGAAAAGAAAATCGGTGCTGCTGATTGTTCAACCATGTCTGATCCATTCAGTCTGCGTTAGACTTAAGGAGTTGTTGTAGGGCCAATCGTGTTCTTTTTAAATTCGTTGGAACATGTCACCCTGAGATTAATCTGCCGTCTGAACCAATAATTAGTTCTGCAGTTGAGGTCCCTGGGGGGACTGCGTGTGAGGTCCACGCAAAAACAAATAAGCGACCAGCAAAGACCAAAACCTCTACACCGGTTGCACTTCCATGCGCCTTCAGACGGGCAGTGCGTTATTAATTCTGGTGAATAGCACCCAAGTTGGTGTTATGTGTCTTTGCAGAGAAACAGAAACTGTAGAGAAAAACTGTTTGTATATTTGGAATGGATCAGACCATATATAGACAAAGCCGTTACTGACCGGGAGTCATTGTTCACTCAGCTTGCCCCCGATAAAGTTCAGACGGAGGAAGAGGTTGTAAAAACACTTCACTGTACTATTCAACAACATTTGGGCTGTGGCTTCCAGACAGGCTTCAACATATACAAAAGATAAATTCAAAAACGAAGGGTCTGACCAATGTAACAGCAGGGTATTGCACTGGGGTGTTCTACAGCACGAGCAAATGACAGCACACAGAAAAAAGAATTTGCCACCAGAAAACAACCATTTCCCTGCATGGGTTGGTTTTTGACAAGGGACAGCAAACGCAACTGCAGTCGACAAAGACGGCACCCGTGAGTCACATGATTCGTCTTATTGACTTAGTAACACATAAAAAAGATTCAGAGGTTATTGGCCTTATTATAGGAGGTGTCCATGAAGGTTAAAGGTTGTATGCTGGGATTGCCTCAATGAGGGAATGAGTTAACTTGCACTTTCTGCAGGTAACAAAGAAACTGTGTTGAATGTTAGACTTCAGGCAGGATTCATAGTAAGAATTAGATATCGGGAGCTTTAATTATTAGCTTAGCCGATTACCATCCTTGTGTGTAACGATCACTAGTTACAGGCAAACATGAACCCAAAAGCAAAACAAATAGACAAAGATACAAGGCTGGTTGTGTTTGCTCAGTGTTCAAGCAGGGTCAAAACCTGGAGATCAGTCACTTGGGCAAACAAATCCCAAAAGGGGCATGTGGGGCCACAGCAGGCAGATTTGATACAGAAACTGCAACAATGCAGGATGGCTTTGCACACAAGACTATCTGGCAGAGGTGAAGTACAAGTGGAACGGTACAAATAGTGAGGGACTAATGAGAGAAGGGGCTGCAGGTGGGATGGGCATGGAAGAACAGGTGAAGGGAATGAGTCGCCGCAGGTACCAAAACATTCTAAAACAAAGTGGAATTTATTTACGATTTGATTAGCTGGACAAACAGGACACAGTGAGGAATTATAGTCCACCTCGAAGCAAACAAACTTTCATAAATTTGAACACATGATCTCTATACTCTCAGTTTTTTCAGGCCCAATTATAATATTGTCTCGCTTACTGTTTGTGGCTTTAGGCAATGGTGAATGTCAGTTGGAGGCTGTAGACAGTAGATAGAGATATAAATAAATGAACAGCTAGTTTTTTATCTCACAAACAGATCCAAGCGATGGAAGAGATGCATACAATCCTGGAGAAGCCAACGATATTAATCATGAACTTTTGGACACCATATAGTATTCATGGAATGGGAATAAGCATGCAAACCCATTTCTCTTTCTCATATATTTTTAGATAGCTGCGTGCTTAATCCCAGACCTGCACAAAATCAATTTATATTTTATGGCCAGTCGCGACCCCACATTTGTAACTTTTCAACACATAATTTGTGTTCATTTGCCAAATCAAGAAACCTAGTATCTTCAAGTGTGTATAAATCTGCATAACTGAGACGGCGTGCGATGGAACTGAACCGTGGAATTAGTTCTTTGTTTTTCTCTTCCACAATGATTAATGTGAGAATAAACACAGTGAGTGCAGAGTTCTTTCTCTTCGCCACTTAAGGAGCTACTATCCTTAGCTTTCTGTCCGCTGAGTAAGTAATTAGACATATTCACAATAGGCCTTTACCGTGAAAGAGAGAGGGTCAGAGCAAAGCAGTTGTGATGGGATCTTTACGGATTAAAGGTAATACTTCAGAGGAGGGCGTACCGTTCCTTTGGCAGTGGGTTAACCGAAAACAGATGAATGGAATCACAACATACGCTCAAACGATTATTCGTCACTCATTAATGGTTTTTAAATGTCAC
The DNA here is from genome assembly GCF_964276395.1 of Gasterosteus aculeatus. Lineage (NCBI taxonomy): Eukaryota > Metazoa > Chordata > Actinopteri > Perciformes > Gasterosteidae > Gasterosteus > Gasterosteus aculeatus. Next base: position 14,397,347 of record NC_135691.1, on the reverse strand, counting down.
GCCGCTACACACAAACACACGCATTTGCAGAATCGGCATCTGTTGTGTTTGACTAAGATGACATCATCAGCCACCTTCTGTCAGTCTTTTGTTAACAGCCTGAAAAAAAAGTGAGAAGCCACATTTAGATTTATAGAGGCTTTATGAAACTGCTCCACATGAACCACCATTATCTTTTGATGCTGCTTTTGGAATGTGTGTGTGTGTGTGTGTGTGTGCGTGTGTGTGTGTGTGTTCATTTGTGTATAAATGTCTTTCCTGCAGCTGAAAAACATGAAACAGCGTTGGTGTTTTGCCTTGCCAGTTTTGGGCTAAGAACTTGTACATTTTCTGGCTTCTTAGATACAGATCTACAGAGGCATGAACAAGCCTTCTGATGTTATATTGGAACATTAACACATTAAATATCTGATATGCACTGACTTACAGTTCTTAGCAATTGCTGAACCACAAGTTTCAGAAACTGGGCCCTCAAAACTCTACCCACCCAACATTTACACAAAGCACTGAATACATTGACCATCATAACATCTCTTGCAAAAGCAAACACATAATCCAAAACTATATAAACTCCTCTAATCAACATTTTATTTTACCTTCCATGTACAGTAAAGTACGACATTTTTAGCTACAATTTAGACGCGAAACACCAAATAAACAGCTGTCTCCACGTCCCACACTCAAGTCCTGTAAACACTATCGGAGGGTTTTGCATTTTAAATTGTGAAATGCTGTAAATTGAGTCTATAAACACAAAATCAAATATTTATGATCAATACCTTTCTACTAATAACAGTATCAGACACAATCCCTTTAACTGAAGACGACATGGACATAGTTACTGTATTGTACTGCAAACCAAATACAATATAATGTTTTAATTCTCTTTCTACCAAACTGAATCTAATTCAGCCTCTAAGCAAACCAACTAGTCACGGAGGTATCGCAGGTCCATTTCGGGTGCAGGCTTTTTATAGTTGAGTGCGTGAGTTTAACACAAAGGCTTTTAGTTTTTTTTGTTTTGCAGGTCAGCAATGACACAAGCTGCCATTAGATACAGATCTACACAGCTCTCTGCAAGCTGAAGTTGAATATCCGACATGCACAGACCTAATCTCAGTTGGCCGGAAGTGAAACTGAAATCTTCTTGTCTGCATGCCCTCTTTGCAAACTTATGTGCAGCCAGGGTTTGCAACCTCATGTCTGACAGCTGAGCTAATAGCTCATCACTTCTGGAAACTTCACCTAAAGTTGAGACATAGAAATATCAAATTCAACAAAAATTGATTTATCTCGTCTTTGTCATATTTTCCATTTTTATACCGTATGCCGCATTGCATCACTTGGTTCTTCTTTTCAGTTTAGTGAAGGCACATATTTATTCTGATACGAGGACCAGATGGACTCTGTATTGAAGTTATGACTGAAGAGCTCTACTCATTTGCAGCATTCAGGCAAAGTGCATGTGTCCCTGACGAAGGGCTTCAGGAACATTGATCATTTGTGACTGATTTGTGTAATATGAGTTGCATATAGATAAATCTATCATAAATTCTAAATATATATACGTGTGTGTGTGTGCGTGTGTGCGTGTGTGTGTGTGTTTGTGTAGGCCATCGATGACTGAAGCTCTCTCGAGGATGTGTGAAGGAGAAAGAAACCTGGGTGCAAATTAGGGTCAATAAAAAACGCAAGCCACTTCCCACTGCTCATTTTATCGATCACATTCATTTCACCAATGATAACAAAACAAGTGCATCAAAAAATAAAAAACAAATTTAATTACACACATTCCTTCTGTAATAACTTTTAAGTGGTATTAATTGGCAAATAAATCAATCTGACGTTTGTAAACATTTTCACATTTACCTCCTCACAGGGCCAGAAGGACTGCAGTGTGGAGGGGCAAGCGCCGGCAGCAAAGTGTGAAATTAACATCACTGGTACAGTTTGTCACTGGGGGGTTTTCATGCATGCTTATGGCCACTCACTCTGGTGTCTTCTCAACTTCAAATGACTCGATAATGGAGTTATAATCATCTTAAAATGTCCTCTGAGCTTGATGTTTGTGTTGTTTATACCCAAGATGTGAGTAAAAATGCTGTTACATCTTTGGTATGGTTTCCGCAGTGTTGATTGCACCTTTTCTGCTTTCCAATGAGAGGCTTGCGTGCATCAGGTCAGAAGCTGACCCGGAGCATTCACCAGCACACACAAACACACACACACCTTGACTTTGCAGGTCAACAAGCTCATCCTGTTGAGCTGCCTATAAAAGTCCCACTCCACCGACCATGTCCGAGTAACATCGTGGAGAATAATGTAAGTCGGCTGCTCTCCCAGCGATGCACCTCTGGGTGCCCTCAGGAGGCTTGGACAAGCCAGCAAGGTGAGGCTGATTAGATGTGATCATTACAATGACTTTATGGCACAATAAAACAGCCCTGTACAGATATTCCAGGTTGAACAGGACAAGGCTTGTGTGTGCCCTTTGATCTTCTTTTACCGAGATTGCAGTGGTTCGTTTTGGATGATCTATGTTAATTCAGGGAGTATTCGGCCTCAGCGCTTAACAAATGGAGAAGTGCCTCATGTAGCACCGAAGACCAAGTAACCACTGTACAAAAAAGGAAATGCAAATGCCAATATGATGTTCCTATCTCATGTAGTCTCATGTTAACAAAACAACACTGAATCATTTACAGGTTTGTAAGGACAGTACATTTGTTTAAATGGTGCATTAAAGGAATTTATTATCTAACAATAGAGTGCTGCTGGGATGGTATATTTGTGTAAGTCTTCCCAGGAAGTTAAAGAATAGATAAAGAAATGAGTGAGATTTTCCCACTGGATTCTAAATCCTTGCAGAAGAGGACGTCCCTGACAAACACGTCACCTGCTGACCCGCCTGTGCGATAACGTTAAGCCACTTGTTTGCGACCGCCGTGTTTAACACAGACCTTCTCACGTGGCGTAGGGTATTTAGCGTATTTTAAATCATAGAAACATGCATTAAAATGCCCAATTGAAATGCCTATAGCTTTGAGGAGAGGGAACCAGAAGTGCAAAAAGGATGACTCATTCATGGGTTTTAGGTCTCATTGAATAGAAACTTGTTGGACCTGTAGTTTTATGTTTCAATGAACAGTACAGTCTGATCTTACAGCACATGCTACTACACTCAATGTGTCAGCGTAAATGATCTGACAAATATAACTTGTTGTCATCTGATTGATCTGAACTGTTTCATTATAAAAGACAGGAGACAGAGGAAGTGTTGATGGCTACTAGGCTGCTAACCCTAACCACTGAGAGGTGTTCTTCGTCTTTTCGGCTTTGCCTTCACTTCTAGTTCCTCTTTTCTGATGCCATGGAACACAATGTTCCTCATTTATCACACACCACCCAGAGGAAGAAGCAAATTGAGGCAGTATAATCACTCAGGAGACACGAAGGGGGTCAGTGACCTGCAGCTGAATAGCTTACAGTCAATCAAACATGTTTTGTTGATACAAATCTTTTCTAAATGAAATGAATGATAACAGATGGGTCAATGCAACATTAAAGTTATGAGCTTAATGTAATCACCACGTTGAGCATGTTGGGCATTGCTCATCCACATTATGTATATTAAAGGGAGTTTGAGTGATTGAAGTCTTTCACCTTTCTTCTCTCCAAAAGAATATGTCAGTTCATTGGCAGCTTGCTGCGTGTCAAAGAAACGTGTAATACTTTAATACCAAAATGGGAGACGTTTGCCTTCAGGGCTTTCTGACAAAAATTTGATTACAAAACAGAATCTTTTTCTAAATCTTGTCATAAATTCAAGAATATTTCTAGCAGAAAGCCATTAAACCAAACGTTTACCATGTGGCAGTCATAGCAAAGCTCAAACTAGCGAAACTATAGTAATATTATCTCAGATAATCAAAAATGTTAAATGTTCTGGCTGTCCAGGCAGCATGGGGTGCTGAATGACTTGAAAGTATGCCCAGTAGTATTTCTTTACAAATAGGTGGAATGACCTTCGGATTCCTGACGCATCACAAATCCCAACATCCATCAATGAGGGTTGGTCGAGCTTGCTTTAGCATGTCCCTCATCTAAATCAGCCTCCCGTGACTTCTAAACAAAACAATGCATTCTGTTCTGACATCCGGGGTCGAAGCCCAGGGTCAGAGAGAGAAAACTGTGCGTGCGTAGCTGATGAAGCTTTACTGCGTTGATCAATGACCTTAAGCTGAATGAAAGCACGCTGTTACGAGGCTGGATAGACACTCATCTCATCAACTTAGTAAATGGGCAGCAGCTAAACGTGATGTACCCTGTCTAACTAAATATATATTAGACAGACCAAGTTCTAAGATAAACTCTTTGTTGTGCATGGAGGACAACGAGGTCATCCTGATCCTGAGCGTAACAACATCCTCACTGGCGACTGTGTGTGTTTTGCCTTTAGGCACAGTGGCTCTAATGTTAACCACGTTAACAACATCCATTTGCATTAACACAAAATATGGTTGAGGCCGATGGGGATGTCGTTTGTTTCCACTACTTTGCACGACCGGTCTGCTGTCCTCTCGTGTTCCCTGCTTTCAGAAAACGGAACTGAGAATGCAGGAAAGTCTTGCGATGTAGCTTTGCATGTGTAAAGCACAAAGGCAGTTGGAACAGAGCGAGGGCCAAAAGAGAAAAATGCGACCCATTTGCAACCTGTAATAAAATGTGTCCCTGTGCTTCTTGGAATACAGGATGAATACCCATCTGGGATTCACCCTTTTTTTTAATCGTCTCTCTGTCCTTCTGTAGCTTCTGGTTTGCTCAACTCGCACAGAGTGCATCGTTGTCCTTTTTTGGAGAGAGACGTGGTGCAGCCAGAGGCTCGCATTAAACCTACACTGCAGCCAACAGCCTGAGTAATCAGAGACATCTTCCAGCTGAAGGGTGTCATGCAACAGTTAGTACAAACCTTGACGTGCCTTAGAGTCTGACACATTCACACATGGGTTTGCATCTGCGAAGACAAACACACAGTTGTAAATCCACACCCATAGAACACAGTTAGCCGCTAATGTTAGCTGAGGAGGAGTGCGTTCATGCAAAGGTCAGAGTGTTTTGAAAAGTGCAGCTTTCTCATGTCTTATTCTTTGCATGCAATTTTCAGTTGTGATGATACAAACTATGTAGCATATTCTGTCCCAAAGGAAATACAAATATGCTTCAACGAAACCAAGACCAGAGAATCATCAGGCAAACAAACACGCGTTTGTCTATAAAATTGGGTGCAATGACATTTGGAATGAGCCACTAGAAAGTGACGTCTCTTGATTTTTTTACATCCTCCTATGACAACGTGGTTCAATAAGTAGGCGTTGAGACGGGGAAAGATGGAGGACAGAGAAGCGCGTCATGAAAACCAGTGTGTGCTGACATCAATAACCCGAGGGTGTTAGTTACTTCTGAAGATGTGAAAAGAACAAGAGCCATATTGTACATCATACAGCTCGAAAAAAAATGAAGTCATCTAGTAACTGTCAGATGACACCGCTTGCAGGCATGCCGCGTTTTACCGTCGCAACATGCTAAACAATCATGGGTCTGTGTCTTCTCAGAATCCCTATTCATAACACCTAAAGCCAGTCAGATTGAATAGAAACTTGCTTCACGGTTACTTTTCCTTTTTGACAAATGGTTGTTTATGGCAGCCTTAATATTCTGAGAATGAATATATGGTTCAAATCCTTCATGGCTGTTGCTTGGCCACTGGTGTTATGGATTGCCACTTTAGCGAGAAGCGCTCATACAAGCGACCTCAGGCTCAACGCAGCAGTTAAAGTAACATGTCATGGTATCCTCTCTCTACATAACCTTTGGTCAGCTCATCCTGCTGAAAAAGAAAATCCTCCTCCAGTACTTTTGAGGTTTGAGAAGAGAACTCCTTCTTCAATCGCTGTGGACAAGGCTGAACACAATGAGCTACAGCTAATTACAAACAGTCGTGATGTGACCTTCTCTACGCTGCGTTTGCTCCCTCTGACCTTCGTCCTTCATCGGCCATATTGAAGATCAGTTCCCCAAAAGAACAGCGGTGCCCTCTGGTTTCTGCCGGTGAGAGATGACACGATAAATACTGCTCAAAGAGACAGAACTTTGATATGAGTCCTAACCTCAAACACTGTGGCCTTTAATCCTCGGCTCTCCCAAAACATCTTTCCTAATTACAGACGAGTCAATTCAGACTATTCAGTGATTGGTTAGAGTATTGATCTAAACTCATAATGGCCCAACGAGCTGTCTGCAAATGTTACGTAAAGTATTCTTTAAGATTAAGATTTAAGATTTGTATATGTATATATATATTAATATATTGGTGATAGAGACATGATTATTGCCAAAATTGGTGCTACTTTTAGGGAATTTACCTGGACCAATGGCACCCAAAACGATTGTCATTCACTGACAGTGATGGATAAAAGGAGAGTAGCAGCTACACATCTGAGGAATAAAGAGCTGCACTGTTTGTGCAATAAATAAATTCTGTTTTGCAACTTGTATATTCAAGAGTGCGCAGGCTTCATGAATTCAAGTCTGTACATTTCCGTATCAGCCTGCACGTTTTTACATTCAATTCCATGAATGCAAACTTTGTTTGTTTTTCCTTTTAGAAGAATGTATGCTACGCATGTGTGTGGGGTAAATCTGCATGTTGACAGGCTTATGACACGTTCGCTACGGAGTTTTCTGCTTTGTTAATGCAAAGAGCCCTAAAGACAGTGGGAAATTAAACAAAATTGATCAATCAGTCAGCTTATTAGTTCTGTTAATCACGTGGCTGATAGCCGACTCATGTGAAACCAGCCGTTGGGCAAAAGTCTTCCCAGAACCATGTGAAGTAATCTGGTCCTTTTTTACAACGTTTACGATAAAGTCATCTTAGCAAGACTTGAAAGATTCCATATATTATCGCTAGTACAGCAAGAACGTTTCTACATCAAAGCCCAAACTCACACAAAGGTGTGATCCATGTCATTTTCTGGAAAGCTTTTTTGTTTTTGTTTTACCACATCATCTTCTTAGTAGCTCTCAAGCCTCATTGTCGATCTCCTGTAACTATGTCCAGAGGTACTATTTTCTTCTTCTTCTTTTCTTTTACTTTGTTGAGCAGAGAGACAAGCAGGAATGGCTGAATCCAGGTTCCACGCCACTGTTGACGTGACGCTGCACAAATACATTTTGACTTTAAGATCCACTTTACAACCTGCATTCGAAACTACTACTGCAACCTATCCGCCAGCGTTACTGTTTGACGGTTCCTTGCACAGGTTGTTCTTTAACAAGCCCGAATACCACTGAGTGCTTGAAAATCCCCAACCTCATGATTGAAAACAGCCGTGATGTTGTGTGCAGATGTTATAACTCCTCAGACACTCACGGTTTAATCGGCAACACTGGAGAAATCTTTGAAAGTCTGCTAGACTTAAAACAGAGAGTCATAAAATCTAGTGAGAAAGTTGCCAAGAAGCCGCAACGGTTTTTCCTTTTGTGTATTAAATAATTCAATAAATAAAATGCTTTACAACCCCTCGCTTTAACAAGTCAGTGATGTAGTGATAAGAACAGGGACAGTGTTTCTCTTTGTGGTCATTTCACAGTTTCATATTCTGAAGGACAAGAATTACATTTTATCATCTTCTTGTGTCAATATAAATCGTGCTTATTATCTTCAACCCGACCGTATGAATCAAAAGGAGTGATTGTACTGAGGGATTAGGGAAGCCTCTTTGTGTAGTGCACAATTTGTTTCAGATGTCGTTAACCTTTTCTGATGTTTTGCAGCAAATGTCAGAAGGTGGTGATTGACAATGATGCAGGAAACACTTGGTCAATACCCGAGAAAATTGATCTCATCTGAACCGTCTTCCACAGAAAGACTTCATCTTCAAGTCAAGATGAAGTCAAGTTTTTTAAAGCCCGTAAGATATTTGCTATTCATTTTCTTCATTTTTCATGTTTCAACTTTTACACTCTTAACTTCGATCAAGCTCATGAAGGTTGATTCCCCGCTGATGGGAAAAATGGTGCATTCAAGCATTTGGTTATAAAACATATCTGTCATATCTATTTTGATGATGGATTTGACAGATCTCTCTCGTCTTTTGTTCTTAGAGCACGTGCAAGTGTGCACAACTTGAATTACCAACAGATTTTGACTGGTTGGTTGGTAAGTGAACAAGTAAATTTGCAGAGACCTGCACTTTTATCCTGATCTGCTATCTTGATCAAATAGTTCACAAGAATTTTACTGTAAATATGGAGCACTTATTGTAACAGTTCAGTGGAAGTGAGCAGCACCAGCAAAGGAAGATGGTTCAGGAATTATCTTTTTCTTGGGTGAAATTCAAGGAATGGTTTATAACTGTATAACCGAGAAAAAACAACAACGAGGCGGGAGCGGGTATAAGTCCAACTGCTCAGTGAGCTGGATGGGGGCACAAATAACTCGACAAATAGCACATTCACACCTTTACTGTGCAGCTTATCGAATGTTAATGAAACTAATAGACTAACTCTGACCAACCTCTCTTAGTAACCTGTCCTGCAAGTTTGCATTCTAGAATGACCTGAATGCAATTTGCAACCCCTTCAAGATTCCCAGTCATTTTGCAAACAGAACTGGATGTAGACATAGAGTAACTAAAGTAGGCGTTTCAAAGGATTTCTTTGAGTAAGCTAGAATGCATATGGTATATAGAATATTTGGCAGGAGAGTCTTTCTTTAACATGGATTCTCTCGGTTACTTTCTATGGCTCTACCCTTTTTTTCCCACAAAGGCCAAGAGGAAGCACGCCTGCAGGCCTGTCATCAGATGGAAACAACCTTCACAGATTGTCCCCGCTGGAGATATAATTATCTCTAACTGGCCCCTGAATACCTTCCTGGGTCCCTCTGTGACGCTAGTTTGCCATGGCCGCCTATTTTTAGTGGAACACACAAACCTTAGACAGGAAAGAAAAGAAATGTAGGTAACTTACATACTGTAAAGTGATTGTCTGTGGGTGGGGGAGGGGGGTTATAATGACCGACCTTGATAGCAGGAGTCAACGGTGTGCCACTGATTGGGGTCTGATCAAAGTAGTGGATCACTCTCCTCTACTTGTTTTCTTTGTTAATGCTGATTGACCAATGGGACTGTGAATAATACGTCTTTTTGGGAGAGTGTTGGAAAAAGACCACAGAAAAGCTAAACTGGAGACATGTTCTCGTGCAACCTGGACCTAAAGGTGAACTCTTGGTTTACCGAGCAGCTTCAACCTAGAAAGCATCAAAAGACAAACAGACACCAGCAGGAAGACGGGGAACATTTAATGACGCCTCTGTTCACAGGGGTCCCACGTGAGCGATGCATAGGACAAATGGCGCATTCATGCAGAGTGAACATGGTGTGCTAATCAGCAGGTTAAAAGAAAGGGGAACTTCTTGTGTTGGGAAACTCATGTGGACGGTGCCGAAAGGCTGGCTGATGCAGGCACTTTCCCGTTCAGTAGGGTTCCTATGAACCAGGGATTTGACCCGCAAGCTTAAAAACACCAACATTGTTTCATGTTTTCTGCCGACTGACGTCTCTGGAGAAGTCACTCCAGTGAGTCACGCTCATGGGAACATTTCACGTCTTCGAAATAAAAGCGAGTTGTCTGTCAGTATACTGTTTGTCATGCGTTGGCCTTCTGATACCATAAGACTTAAAAGAACACTGACATTTGAATGAATGAAGTGTGCATCCAGCTTTTGTGGTCACACGATATCGTGGATATTGCGGGGCAAGCTGCGTGGCACAGCTGTGCGTGCCAGCTATTGCAAACTCTGCACTCATGCTTGGCTCCCGGTCGGGTGTTGGTATGTCTCTGCGTGCCTGCATCTGAGTGGTGTATCGCACTTTGTCTCCCTGATCCTGCGCACATGACACCAGTCTGTCACTGGCAGACCCCACATGCTTTTTGATGGAATGAAACTTGGCACTCCTGAGTGTTTCTGATAGCTGGCAGTTCAGACCAGGACGGCACCGGCGTCCAAATGACCCCCAGACAGATTATTTATACCATAGCCTACTTCCCTCGTTATCACATGATGTACTTAAGCAATTACAATTACTAAGATAAAAACGTGGTCATACAGTACTCTGGTTTTTGTTTGGTAATGATTGCATTTTGTAGGGCAATTGCAATGGTCATTTAGTAGTCTAGTGTTTGACATAATTCTGACAAAATAATGATATATATTGCTATATTTCATGTAATCTTGAAAATTGACAATTGAAAATCACAATTTACAAGCTAATTACTTGGTTTTATGTTATCAGTATGACTGAAGTGTATTTAACCCTTTTACATATATAATATATATGTATATATTAAGCAATTCACTGTGACAAAAAAAGCAAGAATATCAAGAGCCAGAGGTACAAACAGAAGAAAAAGCAGCCTCGATTATGAGTACGCTTTTCTACAGCAGACATGTTCTGACTTGAGCAGTCTTACATCAGTGTTTTAGTGACAAAAATTCACTCATCAGTCACCACCGTGTCTGCAGGCTCCACTACAATATTTATGTACTGGAACAGTATGTGAATAGCCAACAGGCAGGAATAGAAAGGTGTGAACAGGTCTGGCTGTCGGGCCGGGTTCCCATTCCGGGTAGCCAAAGTGTGCACTGTGCACACACATAACAAAGCTTTTCAGGTTCAGACTCACCTTTTAGGAACATTCAACCGCCAGCACACATTTCAACTGCATCTGCATCATGTGTGTGTGTGCATACTGTACATATTTAGTATCCACCGTGCAAAGACATGTGATCGCAATCTAGTTACTTTTAACATGACATTACTCACAGATTTAGAAACAAAAGCAGCAGCACAGAAGGCACAACTTTGAGTGTAAAAGGGGAGCTGCGTTATAAAGTTGGATTTAATGACAGCAGCTATGAAAAAACGGTACGCCTGAGTGAAGTCTTCAAATTGGAGAGTGCTCTGGTAATTGCCTTGGAGATGCTCGTCTGCCACGTTATCGTACTTCCTGCAGGTGTTGAGCAATGCAGCAGTGAATTGCTCAAATTCTTTCAACAACATGCAGAGGCAAACTGCGACAACTCCGAAAACTGCAAACCTCAAAATGATGTGAGATGTGTTCATTTTACGGTCATAAAAAGAAAAAGAAAAAACAGATGTTTCAGATGTAATCAATCACAGGGTAAAGGGAAAGACCTGACATCCAGTCTCCGCCGGATCGCTCAGTCACATTTGTGCGTTGGCTGAAGTACCCGCTTTTTTTTCTTTGACTCGTGTGTTTGCAGACTGTTCTCCGTTCTGCTCACAGGGTTACCACCTCAAGAAAACCCCTAAAACACGATCTCCCTGCGCGTGGTACCATCACACCACCAGCTCGCCCCGTCATTCCTCACTCAAGACATTAACAAATACCTATTTCAATATCGTTTGGTTTGCGGTCTGCTTTTGGTTTCCCTTCAGAACCCTGACAGGTACCTTTTTCATACCTCCACAGATGCTTCTTAGGGAACTCCGTTTTTGTTGATTTTTGCAATCCCCGTGGGCGAAAGTATATTTTTAATGCACCATAACCTTAGAAAACCTCGGCCTGTACTGCTCAGTCAGATTTTATGGGATTTACATCCAATTACATGCATGATTATTGCCTTGAGATAAAGTTCATTGTAACTGTAGTCGTAGTATAAAGCATAAAGGCAGTGTGAGATTAAAGCTATTTTTTTAACACTAACATCTTCTTGAATTAGTAAAAAAGTGTCCTCGGTGGATTAATCAATGTATTTGTGGTGCAAAACAGGCTCTCTGCTGCATATTTCTTTAGCTGGAATTGCACATCGGTTTGTGGATGGGGATGACTCACTCATTATTTTTGTACTTTTTTTTTTACCTTTATTGCTGCGCTGTCTGGTTGCCATGACCACGTAGATGCACAGAGGGTTAGTTCTGGGCATAGACGACCTTGGCTCAGATGGAAGCTAAAATGCACAATGACAGAAGGGCAATAATTAAGGGCCCTTTGCGGAGACTTGATACAAGCTGAAAGAAAACTACCACTAGAAGGAGGAAAACAAGGCGATTCACCATCCTGCTTATGAGCAACTTCCAAAACGTATCCATGTAGAATTGTACTCCTTGATGACTCAACGGTGTGCTGAATTACTCCTGAGCTCCAAATGCAAATGTTTATAATCAAATACACCTAATATACAATAGTATTATCATCCTAAATGTCTTAACAAATGTAGCATGCATTTATGAACCTGTATACCTGTAAAAAAGCTTTACTTTCTTTAAATTCATAGCAGGGCATCTATTAGATCTATTAATTTGTAATTAATTGTGTAGACAGTAAGGAAAAGACAAGCAAGTCGCTCTGAAGACAACGTTCTTTAACCTCAAATTGTACCACCAGCATCACTTACGGTCCATCTAGCAATCTATTAATTACCATGCAGGATATCTACCCCGGATCTTCGTCCACTCGTCGCCAGATCGTTGTTTTAACCAACCTTGTAGTGACTGCGCTTGGCTGCTCTGTTGAGATATTTCAGAAACATATTCATTTGCTTTGCCTCTGACCCCGTCTTTGTGTCCTCGCAGTCGTCCGTCCTCCTGCTTCCCCAGTCTGTCTACCGTTCACTGCCTGGATTTCCCTGCCATTCCTTGACCGTCTCCATAGCTGTTTATCTGGAAATAAAGTTAAAGTTCCCCCTGTACTTCCTGCTCTGTCTGCATTTGGGTCTGCCAACATATCGTGACACTTTCTGACCTTTCTTCTTAAGCTCACTCTTGACAAAGCTGACGTACATCAAAAAGCAATAAAAATCAGTTTGGGTGACATTATCATCCAGAGAAAGCAATGGGTCACATTTAGTTTTGACATACAACATAATTTAGTGTCCACTATTCATTTCTCCACAAAGGTCTGTATCAAGATTTGAACATTTTTGTGGAGCTTTGCGGTGCCACTTTGAAACATATTGTATAACATCCTGCGCAGTACAGACATACTAAGTGCTCTGACAAAGCTTGGTAAGTGGCACCTTCAGCGCCTTTGTCCTGTCTGTTTCATGCAGGCATAACAACAACATTTCAAAAGATGCTCCAGGCTTAGTCATTGTTTGTTTTCAAATTCAATGTTGAATACTGAGACAAAATATGCCACATTCCAACTCTGCACTGTTGTTTAGCTCAGTAGTGGCGCAACTTTGTGCTTAAAAGGTATCATAGATGTCAGTCATTTATTATTTTCGCTGCCAAGCAGATAGCGCCTCGTTGCTCCTGTGCTATTTGCACGTATCTAAATGAGTTATATGCAAACCACGTTCTAGGCAAATTGAACAGTCAAACTCATGAAGCAAATAGCCAAAAGCGGTTATGGTGAAATTACGCCAAGTCCAGGTATTGATGGTAACTGTAGAACAAGCGGCTTCATCCCCAGACTTTCCATTGATCGTGGCAGCAGTAATTGTGACCATGAAAGAGAAGCTGGTAGATTTCAGGGTGCAAAGCTAGTTGAATACATGAATACACCACCCCTAAATGTCAATTTGGCTGGAAAAAAAGGAACAAACTATTTGCTTCCTCCTCCTGCAAAAACAGCTCAAACTAGCCTCAGGTGCAAATGTCGTGGGCATGTTTTCCCTGCAATACCTTTTTTAAAATCGGTTCATGGTGCTATGGGCAACCGCAATCCATTTTTGGTCGATTTCGACACAATGTATTTATTATGTTGTAAACAGATGACGAATAAGGACAATAATGAAGTGTATTTATTGCCCTTATTCAGCAGAGAAGCATGGGATAGAACGGGGAAAGAGGTGACAGATAGAGACAGCAGTGTTCTCTGTTACGGTTCAGATAAGCACAGTCATGTGTTATTAACCATGAGGACCTGTTTCATTGTACGGACAGTCACTTTCCATTAAATATGATCCATGTGACCTTGCTGCTTGGACCAGGTCTGTAGGCAGTAGGCTAACATTGGTATAGCATTACTGTATAGTATAACCTCAAAGCGCCGCCGTTCAGCTTGGATCATACGAGTTTCAGTGAAATAAGGTTACAGTCGTCCAGTTTTCCCTGTGGAACATGCAGCAAAATGTCTACTGAAACCTTTAACAACACGCCAAAGGCTAATTCATGTCTGGCGGTCGAACTGGGAGTCGGCCTATCACTTCTACAGCTGTACGGTTAGATTTGGCTTCGCAGGGCAAAGAAACAACAGTCTAACGGGGTTACATGTGTCAATGATCCGTCCATTATGTTTGTTACAGTAAGATTACATTAATTCTTCAGCATTGCATTAAAAATGGTAAAAAATCAAAAATGGTAGATTGGAACAATAAAGTCATGTTTACAATGTTTGCTGAGGTAATAAATTAAGTGAGAAGAAGCACTTGTTTTTGCAATAGGAGGGATCGACTTCCTGCTGCACGGTCGAGGGAACGCAAGTATTAACACACTACAGCTTTGGATTCCAACTAATATAATATTCACAGGTGAATATTTTTTAAATTTTAATGTTGTGTATTCATCCTTTTCTTTTGCTTTTTTTACATCAGTTTTTTAAAAAGCAATATCTTTACTGAGCCTTGGAAGTGCTGCACCGGACGTCACCTGACTTCTTAAGTATAATTGTTTATATGTGAAGTCAAACAGTCAAACGTTGGGACATATTTTCTCATTCCATTTAATGAGAAAGTGTGTCCAAACTTTTGAATGGTACTTTATATGTTTGAAATATAAATTTTTACAAAATGAATAATTAATAAAATTTCAAGGTTACACATTCAAGCGAGAGCAGGATTCCGATATTTCAGTCAATTTCAAAGCCAATTCACTTCAGACAGATGGATCATATCAAGCAATAAATGATAGTTCCGGAGTTCCGGAGTTCCGATTTTCCACTGGCATTCAGTGCCAAGACGGCAAGTGATGAATAATGCAGCTTTAATTCAGAATTTAACTGAAAGATGCATTAGCAGAATCTCTAATATTAGTGCTGTGTTCCAGAAGAAAGCAGATATAATTATAGAATGTGATTCCTCTCCGTCTCCGCCATCATCTCTGACGCGTTATTTACGAAATAGAAATCAAAGGCATAATAGACTAGCGTTCACCTACTCACTCACCTGCATATAAATGGGAGTATTTAGCAAAGAGAGAACTGCATCCAAAAGAAGCTGTGAGTGTGAAAGACAACAAAGAGGTAGCTCCAGGCCTCGCTCTCTTTTCCCCGCTCATCTTTTCATTAGACCAAATCTAACTATGATGACTGAATAGACTTTTTTTTTTTAGATTTGTTTTTATGAATTATAAATAGATTACAATTTCAAACTGTTGCTCGCTGTGGAGGGTAATATCCAAAGCCCTGAAGGTTTTTCTACTCGACCCATGGGGTGATGGTTGGGGGCTGTTGCAAATATTCAGTAAATTACTGCTGATTTTGTTTGATGCCTTTATGTTTTTGAAGCACAAATTGGACGTAGGTCGCTACCCGGCAATAGTTGCTATAGCAGCAGGCTCACAGGCACAAGTAGAGGAGACATACGATCCTTATAAAAACACAGTCACAACCAGTTCAACTGAATGGAAAGGAACAACACAAAATGTAAAATTGCAAAATGTATCATGACGCTTCCAAAATGAAACTAATCTGATATGTTTGCATGTTTCAGTGAAGTAGATTCTTGATTTTTCTTCTAATTTTAAATAGAAAAGGGAACTGTTTTTTTGTATTTTTTGTAAATTTTTTCTCGGCTTTTCACTTTATTCTGAATAGAATCGCAAAAGAAATGCGCTCAATCTAAACTGAGTTTAAAGAAAAGCATGTCTATTCCTGCAATGCTCAGAGCTATTAATAGTAATCAATTACCACCACAGCTGCAAAATCCTAAGTGATTCAAAGACAGGAAAGCTGCATTCAAGAAAATACTAATAGACGGGTGACAAACCATTATTTGTGATGGATTAGTTATCTGAGGCAAGTTTCTCACAGTAGCGAGAGTAAGAGTTCACAGACATTGTGTAAAGTAAACCTGATGGTAGTAAACGGGCTTCAGCAAAACACCACCAAGTGTCGGAAGGGTCAGATGAGGCAAACATTCCAGCGTATGAGAATAACTAGGGCAGATTCAAGCCTGTGCACTTAAACTTCAAATAGCCACATCGCATTTCCCCAAATATGCACTATTATTAAAATGTTTTTGGTAAACATTGCACATCATTAAAAGTATTCATTCAATAATAATGATTGATTGTAAAAGAGGAACGTTGTTTGTGCTGTGCAGCAGCAATTGGTCAACATTTTAAGATGATGTCAGTAGCAACATTTTGTCCACATTCTGAACACAATATTAGATTTTTTGTTACTTTACTTTTACTTTCTTCTATTTTCAAAAGGTATTTTCTGTTGCCATTGAAATTAAACACAGTTTTCAGAAGGCTGTTACTGATCTACTAATGACATTGTTGTTTGCTGTCAGGTTTTTGAATGTCTATCTCTAAACTAGGGGTGTCCAAAGTCCGGACCGGGGGCCGATCACGGCCCACAGTCAGATTTCATACGGCCCGCAGCTTTGGTCTTAGAATGTATTATTTATGGTCCACTAGACCTGTTAAATAAATCATAAAACTTATAAATGCAATTCCTCCTTTAACAGACACACAGATAGCCTTACCTATTACTCTTGTCTAAAATGATTGTGAGGTTAAGATATTTATCAACTTCATAGAGGTTTAAGGTATTCCATATAGTTTCTCATTTTACTCTCCACATATAAATGAAAGGCATAAAAGCGTAATTGTTCGTGCCTGCTTGAGTGGTTTATATTGGGCTACATTGCCATGTGAAAAATAAAGACAATTGTGATAAAACCCGGCCCTCTCCGAAAAAGGTTTGGGCATAGCTGTTCAAAGTGCTTTGAATTGTGATAGTGAAAATATGTAATAGTCCAGTTGTCGTGCCTAACAGCAAATAAGCAAACCACAAGATGTCCGGTGAAGTTTGAGGTCACTGGTGTAACTATGATTCATTCATTTTCTGGAGGGTCCTTGGGCTTTTGGACAGTTTTTTGGACACGATCCACCGGTTCTTCCATTTCCCTTTGTCATAAGTGAGTCTTTCTCGCGGTCTTGCTCGTGCCGTTCATCGGGCGAGAAAGAGAAAACAATGCCATGGCGTGACCCTGCCTTTGAAGAGGCAGCCTTGTTGGACATTTGACATTCCGCTGGCACAACATCACAGCTCTACTTCTCGACATATCAGCTCGTGCTGCTCAGATAATACAATGTGCCCAGACCGAAATAGACCTTTAAATTGATTGTGCTAGCACTACAACCAATTACACTTTAAAAAGCTACACCTGAATGCATCTGAGATATGTAGTACTCGCTTCAAAGAATTGTACAGACTAACAAATACCTGATTGACAAGGATTAGCCGCCGCGCTCCCCAGTTGGTTGTCCCAGTTTACCGTTTGTGAGACTTCAGAATTATGACTGAAGTCAAAGTTACAGGGAGACTGTAAGAGTCAAAAACAAAGCAAGTTGGTTGAAATCACTTTTGTTTAGGGGCTCATCTGGATGGTATGTGGGTTATTACTTTGTATTTTCCAAAAACATATAGAAAAGTCATAATCGATCAAAAGTGTTGGCCGTTAAACTTGTAACACATCCAAGTATGTGGAAGAATAAATAAGGACAGGACATTCGCTTTGTCTCTCTGTCATGCAAAAGCTATTTGACGTTGCTATGGTTGCAATGTACTTCTCGCACACAGCTGGGCAGAGAAGCACATTTTGTCTAAAATTTCTAGGACTTTGCTTCCTACTGAAAAAAGGCATGATCCCCGAGGAGACACAAGACATTTCTCCCTCCGCCACTACAAGAAAACTAAAAAAGGACAAAATATCACACAAAAAAAAAAAAATACAGCGACCGTTCATGTGGAGCTCAGCGCCAGGGGCCGAAAGTTTATAGATAACGGCCAACACAAAGGTTGAGCTGCTCAAAGGAGATCCGGCAAGTCCATTTGGCCGGCTGAAGTCACTTTTATGGGCAGTTACTGGAAAATAACACTTAAAGTGAAGTGATCAGTGAGTTCATTTATCCTCTTTGGTTGCAAGCATACACACTTTATGCAAACAGACACACAGTCATAAGGCCCTGACCCCATGAGACAGTCTGCTTAAGTTGTCGGACAGAAACAACATCTTGTGCTTGAAACAACTGCTTTCTTATGTTGCAGTACCACCCACAGCGAGAAAGAAAAAACAGAAAAGAGCTTTATCCCACACCACATGAGTTCTTTGAAAGAGAAACTATCCGGCCTGGGATTATAAGACATTCAGAGCTGGAATAAAATGGCCCTACTCATTTTCATATCCAGCCTCAGCTAAAGCAGTAAGAATCCAGGTTTTAGTGGGAAGTATACCTGCCATACAAATTCCCCTTAAATACAAAACAAAACACAAACTCATTATTTTGTTTGTGACATTTACTCATTTTGCTCCTCTCTGCTTCGGCACCTCTCCTCCTCAAGTGTAGGCTTTTCAAATATACCAATTATGATTTTAGTATTTCATAAGATATCAATCACTGGATGATGAATACCTTTCCCTTGTGTCTTTAAGGCAAAGCTGCATTGACCACTTCCCCATCGTACCATCTTGTGTCTCAATGCACAATGGTAAAGTCAATGGCCTGTGTGGTTTCTGCTGTTTTTGTTCCCGTTCCCCATGTCTTGTCTATTGGGATCAATAACCAGTTCTTCATGACAAAAAGAAGAAGAAAAACAATCTGTGCCGAGCACAAAGACCTCTTTGTAAAGTCAAATCATCAGGCCATTTGCTCCACACTTTCATGACATTGATCTTTTTACCAACTTCTTCATCCAACCCCTTTATTTAAAAACAACATTTAACTCTCTGATGCGTTTCAAGTTTGAAAAAGTGAAATTTTTCTCTCTCTGGAAACTTTGAAGGCGGTCTGTGAACAGGTGATATAACGCCTCCACCTCCCCCTTTACTCCAGCAGGCTACCCTCCATGACCCTGTCCTTGTGAGGGAGGACGATAAACGCCGCGGCACAAGCACACATTTCCCTGAGAGAGAACGATATACACTGCGGGACGCTGGTTTCATTAATATTAATGAACTCTTCATCTGAAACAAAAGTCACATCAAATCGTATTGAACTCTGTGAACTCTCATCTTCACTGATGATTTGATAGAAACAGCCTACACTCAAGGGTTACTGATTGCAATGGGAATATGTCCTTCAAGGAGATAATTAAGAGAATTAATCACCTAATCCAGAGGAAAGTGCCATCTTTCAGCATTGAAATAAGAGGGTCAAATATAGAATGTGCAGAAGGAAACAGGGGTCATAGTTTAAGAGTGGCTTAGTGCATCCTCTTGTTAAACCAAGGGATGCTCTATAATTTCCAATTATTCCATGTGACATGGTTGAAGCGTTGCATTAAACAATATCCATAATGCACCACAATTACAAAAATGCGATTATGTCTCTAACCTTTCTTGTCAACACTGTCAGACTATTTCACACGTGTAGAAATTTTTTACTGGACAGTTTAATCTCATTGTCTGGAACAAACTAAATCTGGTGTTGGATTAACGAGCTGTTCGCTGCTGAGAGGAATGTTGGCTGCAGTCAGTCAAAAAAAGTTCCATTAATATGTGAATCTGGATACGCGGTCTCTCTTTTTCCAACGCAAATTTAATGGGATTCCAAAGAGAAACGTCACAGAAAAACACCTGCCAAGATAGATTAAATGCCAGCGAGGTCCGTCCATGATGAAAAGCAAATGTGCAGTTGCTCACAATCACAAAGGGCTTCGCCGATGTCAGCGCCGAGCCGTGGACCAGGCAGCAGAAGCCAGACCTTTATTTGTCTTGACCTTTCCATACCTTCCCCCAATCCTTTCCTCATCCCCTCCTCACTCTGCCACACACACACACACACACACACACACACACACACACATTACATCATTACTGTGTTCTCATCTTTCTTTCTGTTTCCGTGCTTTTTCCCCGTCTCCCGAACATTAGATCACTGCACTGATTTCATTCCAGCTGTTACGGTTTTGGGGGCATCTGGGAAACATTCCATTGTTTCCCAGCCCTCTTGCCCAGCCATGTAATCCTCAACAGCTGCAGAACGTACAGCCGTGACACTTGAGCACCAAACTCACATCTGAATCCGTCCAAAGCCAAAGGCCTGTGGTTCCACAATCTTATGCAAAATATGTTTGCATGTGCGATGTAAACTAATAATGCGGAAGTAATCACACAACAAGGATTGCAATGACTTCGTCCGGTTGGGAGCCATTTCATTTTAAATGTAAACCACACTGTGTTTGGGTCAGAAATCGGTAGCGCCCTCATCTGTAACCCGCTGTGGTCATCTAGTGGTCAGACGTTAACACTGCAGAGGGAACCGAAACGTTTAGAAGAGCTGTGGCTGAAAACATGGAGCCCTAGCTTTGTTTTTACATCATCGTAGTCTGGCTTCTCGCAGACCCCACTACGGTTTGTGTAAACATAGATATTCAAATACGAGCCTCTTTCTTTTCTTCTGATCTTATAAAATCTAAATGTAGTGGTGCTACTGTGAAACTAAACAGAATTGAAGAATCATTTTGGAAACAGTTAAAATCCCATTTTTATAGAAACAACTGCATTTCTTAGCCATAATATCTGTCGTTACACATCAGATCAGTGTTTAAATAGCCACTATATAGTCTCCCCAGTTCCCAGACTCGTTGATAGACTCTCTGACACACAACCGGCAATACTCTTTTTTTATCTCATAGTTAACAACTTCAAGCCAACCACAAACAGTGCAGTTCATGAGATTAAAACTAAGCAGTGCAGTTTATGAGATTAACATGCAACGAGGAAACTAAGGTTTCCTCGCTGCATGAGAAGGCCTTAACAGGCCTTAACATTACAATATGTAAGCTAGTATGTCATCATTTAACAGAACCATAAATATCTTGTCATGTACATTTCATGAATTTATTACAATCAGAATTCAGTTAATGTATGAAGAAATGTACAGAGAGAGCTATATCAATAGTATACCTTTTTATTATTCACCTATTATTTGTTGAGATTGCAGTTTGTCTGCCTGCATAATGCGTTTTTTTCCGCTTCTGTAGTTTCTGTGAGTGATAAATAATCAGTTGCTGTATCACATTACGTGACAATTGTGAAGAAACAGGCCTTCGGGATCTCGTTTCGTCTTTTGACCTGTTTCCCATCTTCTGACTTGTTCAGGTTTCTTTTCAATCGTCATATGTCAGTCTCATTTCCCCACTTGTTGTCCACGTTATGATCCTTACCTAAATCTTTCCATTCTCATGGACGTGTCTGTGGCTGGACAGTATTTGCATTACCTTGGTTTCACTTTTTTTTTCTAGTTTCTAGGAGGTTTAAGATGACGAATCACTGATGAGTTTGTTACATGTACTGTAAGACCTACCTACTTACCTGTGTGGTTTGTCTTGTTACAGGACATATCACACATCAATTGTTGATTCATTTCCACAATGAGTTTTCTGCCGCTATAAATACACGAGTAAATGAAGTACTGTCAAACCGGTTTTAGATGAACCAAAACTGAATGGCAAACTAAATGTAGTCCTTGATCTAAGTAAATATCAACCCCGATGAGAGGAAATGCACTGACATCATAAATTGCTATGTAAAAACAAAAGTGACTCACACACAAACACAATTCCAAACACACTCACAAACTGTCATCACGCCAGACAAATTCCAAAATCTTCTGTAAACCAGACACTCCTATTGTTGCCTTTTGTTCATCAACAAAGGATTCAAACACACGGAAGAAGAGCCAGTGTAAACCCAACTGGGGGGAAAATGATACAAACAAAACAATCATAGTGTGTGTGATCAAGTGTTGTGTTACTGAACAGAGGTGCAAAGAACAACCAGAGAATCTTTGATGATGAGGGCAGCAAAACATTATAAGGTCCTGCCGTATATGTAGATTTTTTACTAATGGAGTATTTTATATTACGTATTGTGATACACACGTTTAGTGGCTAATGAATACCTTTTTATTCTGGAGGACCCGCTGGTCCGGAAGTCTTGCTGGAGCTGCTGGTGGGCTCGAGCTCTTCAGGCCTGCCGCATTTCCACCGATGACGTCTTGACTTTCTTGGCCAAAGTTTTGACACACAGGACGTGAAAGTAGGTGTTTTTTACCTTATTATTACACTCGCAGCATCAATAGTACAATTATTTTTACATTTCTCGCCGTAATTCTGATTCAACCAGGTGTTCATCTCATTAGCTTAAATTAGGCTGACGTCACTACGTACGTTAGTTGTTCACCCCGTGGAGTTTTTCCCGGGTTGGGTTATTTTACAATGCCCTTTGTGTGAGTTTTTTTTTATTTATTTTTTTACCTGTTCTCCTAAAACAAATACCAATTTAATATTATTAAGGGGTGAGTGACGTCACACAGGTGCCCAACTTGTCAAACACCCGATGAAACGCCTCAAATAACGTCGCGTGAAATTGAGGGTCGTAAACGTAAACAAGCCACGCGGCTCTCCACCTCTTGTTAACGCATTGCTGGAAAGCGAAATTCCTCTGGACTTTTCCCCGGACGAAGATGGGGAAGTTTGTCTGTGAAATGTCACCGTGCCGCTCACATAAAGGTCGCCTGGACTCGCAGAGCCGAAGAGAGTAACGCGAAGGTAAGACGGCTTGTGGACCCATTGGACAGGTTTCTACTGGTTAAACTTCAAACTGAGTAACCAACCGCAGAACAATGTATGTAGCCTGTATGTGTGTATTTGGTAAAGATTGTTTCTGTAACTACACATTTCTGTCTTTTTTTTCTGTAATGTACATGCAGTTTTTTGATTGACGTCCATCACAAGGATAAAAACATAGTGACTCTTTGTAACTGTGGTATAGAATAGTGAGTTTAAAGTAAAAATCTTAATTTTGGCTGTGTAATTGTTGTAAAGTCAGAAAGGTGGTTTATAGCCTGCACCATTAATTTCCTATTGTCCATATTATTAAACCATATGTTTGTAAATACCATCTCCAACATTAATCCATGGCATCTCCACACGTGATGTCTTTGGGCATGTGCGTCATGGGATTTTGTTCCTGTTTACCTTCTGTGGTTTTCTGTGTGTAACCTGTTTGTCCGCTCTCATTCTGTCTTCCCTTTGCTATTCAGATGAAGTTATTTGTTTTCAGCTTTGTCTGTGCATTCCTGCACGTCACTCGTCAGAATCCAACCCAACGGTGGAGTATGAAGCCCCACGGTATGCTTCATCTCTATCAAAACACATTACTCACTCCAAGCTCATCTTTCTTCCTTAACCTATTTTTTTATTCCCATGTTTGCGTGCCCCCCCCCAAACCGTTAGTTCTGCTTGTGGGCGTTGACGGCACGTTGGGCCAGCTGTCCTTGAGCTGCTTGGAGCGGCCGCAGGAGGAGGGGGATATTTCTTGGAGGAAGAACGGAGAGGAGGAAGCGCAGAGAGGAAACACTTATCTAATTGAGCTGAGGGAGCTGTTAGGTGGGGGGAACTACACCTGCCACGGCGAGGACGGGTCGCTGCTCAACCACACCGAGGTCCTGATCCAAGATAACGCCACGAACGAGGGGATAATCCTTGTGAAACCCAAAGACGGTGAGGTCTAATTTGAACTATTGCACTGCCTCTGCTCTGCAGCAGCTAGATGTGCGATATTTCATCTGGTAATTTGTGTCAACGTCTCTCATCAGGAGATTATTTACATTGTGCTGCTCAAAATCACAACGGAGAGTTCCGCTGCTCCTGGAGGTGGCACAGCCAACGCGTCGGCAAAGTGGCTTTCATCAAAGCTTGGCGGTAAGTACACAAACTGCTGAAAGGTTTTTTCACTTTCGCTTTCCAATAATAACACAGTATTCAGGCCCGTGTCAGAGCGGAGACATCAGTGACATACACAAATACTTCCTGATGAAAGGATAAGAAAGCACTTCCCTCTCATTTAAAGATCGAGGTCATGCCCTGAGATCAGATTCAATCTAAAAATGCTAAAACCTCATGTTGGACTTGCTGCGCCATTCCGAGCCAATGTGACTCAAACCTCTTCCGTTGTCCGAATAAAAAGACGCTATTGTGTGCAGTTTTTCCCACGACAGTGACGTAGAGTGTTCTGTGGACGGCGGCGGTCAGCGTTGGACCTGCTCTTCGGGCCAGAGTGACTTCGGCTGCTCGGTGGACGCCGACGGGCTCGGGATCTTGTGCGTGGACCAGCGGCGCTGCCCCTCCGCCGAGGAGAGACGGATGATCCACTTCACCGTCTACGTGAGGACGAAGGACTTCCTGGTGGAGAGCTACTCCAAATACTTTTACCTTTCCCAGATAGGTGAGACGTCTCTGGGATCCTTTTTGTTTTTCCTCTTCGGCGCACAGTTTGTTGTTTTTTCCGTCCGTTCCCCGTCTTTCTTTTCATTCTTTCTTTTCTTTTTTTTTGTCCGCCCCCGATAGTGAAACCCGACAAGGTGACGATCAGAAAGGTCAACGCTACGCTGATAGAGTGGAGTTATCCCAGCTCCTGGAGCAGTCCCTACTCCTACTTCCCGCTCACTTTCCAGATTGCGCAGTTGACGGGGCGACGCAAAACGTGTGCCCACCTTTCAAGACCCAAAGCCTTTAAGGTGAGAAGCGCCTTCAGATTAGGACGCTGAACAGTAGAGCCTTTTAATGCAGGAATCACACATTTCTGTCAAATGACCAACCATGAACTACGTATACTGCACACAAAGCCGTTCATCTTTCTTCGCCAGACCTCGACAGTCCACTCCACGTGTCGGCTCGAAGTCAAGCGCAGGGTTAAGGCCGTCTGCATCCGGGCGAAGGACGTTCTGTGTGACTCGCAGTGGAGCGACTGGAGCCTCTTGAGGTCCGTGCCTCCCAGTGGTGTGAAGCCGCGCCACTTACCCTCAGGGCTTCCAGCCATTTGCTTCTTAGTTTCTACAAAAAAAACGCGCTGCACTGCTTTCGGTTGTGAGGTTTGATTTATCATAGTGTTCATTACATTTTATAACTGATTTTTCACTGATTATTATACTTCTTTCTTTACTTAGTAACAGTTTTGAAGGCATCAAAAGAGATTTCAACGTGCTTGCTTTAGACGTGTTTGTGTATTCCGCTTTTTAACAGTGCTAAATTGATTCATATTATTGGAAAATAATTATTATTTCTGACTAATTTCCTTATTCGTTCTCTATTACAGCTTGAGGAGCAACAAGAAGAACAAACTAAACTGTCAGAACTAATGACAAATGTTACAGAAGAAATGTTTGTTGTTTTTATATATTTATAGTGATCTTATTTTAGAACATCTCATTTATAATTCGTTGCCATTCTTAATAAAATAATATTTAACACCACCTTTTTGTACCTTGCATGTCCTTACACTCTCAACTGTACCTTTTTTTCTATTAGAGAATATTAACCTCAATAGTTGTTTTCTTATTGACAATAAACAAAGAGTTTCTTTAGGCTTTTCCCAAATGTCAGGGGACAGTGGGGCTTTTGGTGGAAACTCTCTCCCTCACACAACAACAAATCCTACAACTGCAGTTCAGCTTTTAGTACGTTGTCTGTTCCCTCAAAGGAGATGATGGTATTTCAGACATACACAGGTCGCTTTTGTCCCTCGCCTTCTCCCGTACGTAGCTATGGATTCATCTGAAGTATTTCCAAATCCCAATTGTGGAGCTTGGCATCCTTTAAAGTCTCTGTCGAAAGTTGGACACATTTTCTCATTCAATGCAAAAGGCTGTTCAAATGTAGGACGTCACAGTTTCGCATTGGGTCTGCTGGTGGTCTCCCCACGTGCACAGTAATATGAAAACTGGGCTCTCAGACCGGGTAGCTCTTCCTTATGAGGGCCCTCTCCTCTACGCTATAATGAAGGAGGTGCCAACAACAAGGCAATGAGAAGAGAATCCTGTTCACCAACAGCATCAGCCACTGATCCACACGTTGGATTTGTACTTCCTGACCTTTTTGGGGCATTTGACTTTGAAAGGAAAGCATTGTCAACATGTGATTCCTCATAGGTTTCAGCCTGTGGGCATCAGTTATGAGAAGTTGCAGGAAAGTCATTTTTGTGAAAAAAAAAGTAACTTGAAGGTATAATACAGGGATTTCTAGACAAAACAATATGTTGACTGATCCAAAAAGAATCCCTCATAATCATAACTTCTGACCCGCTTGAAGCGTGTGGTGGAGTCTGTTCGTGCAAAGAACCTGCCCTCAGTCTGTATGTTCTCTCGTCTACATAATTATCTTCCCTTTCTTTTTATTCATCTTTACCAACTGTTGTTCAACACTTGGAACTATCACATCAAAATTGTTTTCAAAATAGGAACTGCAAGCAGTTTTTCTATTCTTAATCTATGTAATGACACAGTCCTATAATTCCGTAGATATAGTAAGTGCACAAATGAGATGACAAATGCTTACTTGGGACCAGGATGTATCTGAAAGCTCATGTTGTATTTTCTCTCGTGCATTTGCAATGCAAATGTAGGTGTTAAATCTCCAAAAATAGCCCTTCAAGTTGAAATCCTGCTGTAGAAACGTTTGTCTATTTCACTCTACTAAAACAGAAGTGCTTTGCAATGAAACTATCCGTTGCGCCTTCGAATGTGAAACGCAGGTCCAAACTACTCAACTCCAGTGCATTATTATGGAAATACATGCACAGATTTAATTGTTACCAAAATTCCATGTCACATGTAAGAAAAGCCCGAGGTAACAACGTCCTACCTATAAGGCCATCTTTCCCATTAGTCCCTCGGCTGGTCAGGAGGTGGTGGTCAACCATCTCCTCACTTCCCCGTCACAAAATGCAGAAGCGGTAAAGTGATGTAAGCACTTTCGGGGCCGACACAATGCACATGTTTAACCCGACAGCCCTGACCTTTGAGACTTTGAGTGGTTTGCTTTGTGTTCAAGGGGCTCTTATTTTTGGCAAAAGTTTCTACTTTTGTGCTTCTATTTCTCCCCGTATCAATATGTGACCATGAATCTCCACGTTGAACCAACAGATTACGGAGGGCATCAGTTTGGCTGATAATATATATTTATAATTGTTAACCTCGTTATTTCGATTAACAATTAATCTGACGATTGTTTTCTTGATTCATCTTGCTCAATTTAATTATACGTTTTGCCTATTACTTGTCAGAATATATATTTCTTTGTGTCAGAAGTCCCAATATCTTCAGTTTACTTTTATACATGATGTGGTGCACAGTATATATGAAAGAAATCAATCTAATCCTCATATGAATAAATCAGGAACAAGCGAGTGTTTGGCCATTTCTGCTTTAAATATTACCAAAAACACAATCAAATTGACAGAGCATTTCAGCTCTCAGTTTTCAGTTTGTCTTGATATATTAGTTCACTTGGTAAAAGGTTTTAAAGCAAAAAAACGTAAGAAATAAAAACCTTATGACTAGAAAGACCAAATTGTAGCACCTAAATTGTACTTATAACGCCACTTATCTGTAGCAAATTGTAAATTGGTTTATTTGAGGAAATTGCAGTGTCTTGTTTCTTGCTCTTTTTCAGTTTGTATCCCTATGGTTGAATGCACTTATTGTAAGTCGCCTTGGATAAAAGCGTCAGCTAAATGACATGTAATGTAATGTAATGTAGATATTTGGCTGAACTGGTTCCACGTCAAATTTGCAAACGGTGAGGAAGCACTGGTTTGTTTTACAGAGTCACAGACCAGAGTTTTATGGAGTTAAATGTAAATCTAAGTATGCATGAAATTGTATTCACTTTTCATTCCTAAATTAATTATATTTTTTTTATGGTGGAAAAGTAACAAACATTGTGTAGAAATGAAACACCGGCTGATCTGCAAATGGAGAAGTCACCCTCTGTCCTCGAGCATTACGACTTTTTCCCATAAAAACTGAAAAGTCATCCCTATAATTAACTTCAAACCTCAAACCTCATCTAGAACAAGAAGAAACAAATCAGGAAAGTTTAAAAAGGATCTGGTAAATCCACCCCCCCCCCCCCCCCCCCCCGCCCCCCCCATGCAGACAACTACCCATTTAGACTGAATCCACATGATTTATTCTAAGTTCATGATATCGCCCACATGATCACTTACACACTCAACCTGTTCTCATGAGTCCTCTGTCTCATTGTCCACATTTTTTGACCATGTTAATTAATGGGCGCAGAGAAACACCGACTCGGACAGATGGCATTTGTCTGCGTTCCACTTACTATTTAAGCGCCTGAGAATGGATTTAAGGCGGTAAACATAACCGTTCAATGTCTTGTTGTAGCCACTAGATGGCAACATTGCACCAAATACTGCGGGTGGGTTTTTAGCTCCACAGGTCTTTGAGACACTTGAAATGGCGATGGGAAAGGTCATACTCGGGAGGTAGGCTACCACAGATGGGTTGCACAAAAACGGGTATTTGTACAGGAATTTTTCACGATTAGTTATACGGGCAAACTACTTTTTACTGTTTGCCTCTGATTTCATCCTTAAATCTGCTATTTTTATCGTTCAGTTTAGTAGCCACGAGATATTTCCCTGCATGTTTTAGGCTTTAAGGGTCCACGCTTAATGATAACATTGTTTTCTTCTGTTACGGCATCAAAGAAACTGCATTCAGCTTACCTTTCGTTTCAGTGTTTAAATGCTAAACATCTACATCTGCCTTCTTTTATGTCAAATAGAGAGCATAAGGGCCATTTGCGAAAGCATATGCTTGATTTTTTTTTACAAGTAGTGAATTTTATGAGTCTTGAATTGAATCAGGCCAACGTTTTTAATTTAAGAGAGAACATCTGGTGTTGGGCGGCCGCGCCTATACAACTCCTTTCTGATCACATACTTCGAAATGTCTATTAGAATGATTAAATAGACATGCCTTGTGTAATTCACACGCACACACACATAGTTTACACGGCGCGTGCGTTCCTCCCCTTGCGCACGGGCCGCAGATATGTTGCAGACCTTTTCCGCCCGGGTGCCACGGAGTTAGTGGATCACAGCATTAACATGGCTGGATCATCGGGCCCCCAACTGACATCTCTGTTTTTGGACATTGAGACGGTGATATTTGGGCTAACGGTGTGTCTTGGTGCTCGGGGATATAAATATATGCCACCCCATGTGGCCTCGAGTGTTCGCACTGGCATGCCGACCAAGGCAGACAGACGGGATCATGGCAAGCGAGCCGGCCACAATCAAACAAATGTGCTGAAGGATATAACTCTCCGCGCGCCGGCGTGTGTCTGTGTGTGTGTGTGTGTGTGTGTGTGTGTGTGTGTGTGTGTGTGTGTGTGTGTGTGTGTTTGAGACATTTTATCTCACGCTGCTTTTTATTTGTCACTATTTATTTTATCGTGCACTCACGTGGTGGGGCACTCACATCCCCCCCACTGCAGGACACATAAATAAACATCCATAGACATGATGGGATGATTGCGGGGGCGCGGTGTCCACCCGTGACCGTGTATGGCATCCACAGCATCGGACCGCTGAGGCTCCGCTGTGTCTTGTCATTAGATTGTTTGTCGGCTCAGTACATTTAGTGATATTACGTGTGTGCTGTGAGTCTGTATTGTGCAGCTTTACAAAACCGTGATCCCGACAACTTGAACGTGTCAAATCGTTTCATTCCAACAATCCCTGATAAAATGGTAATTTTCAAAGATGTCCCTCCCTGATAAAGCAAACGGACAAACTGAGGCTCTCATTCGATCCATTTCATTATAATGAACCAAGCAGTACTTATTGAACAGATGGCCCTCCGACAATCCAATTTGACAATTTGGAAATGACTGTGTAATGATGGGCAAAACCAGGACTGATGGGGAGCGGAGAGCTAATATGCGCGCGCTCTCTCTTTCTCTCTCTCTCTCTTGCGCGCGCGTGCACTTTTCCATGCACGTGAGCCCACCGTGCAGTTTCATGGTTCTGTGAAGCATCGTGCTCGCCTTTCTTTCTTTCTTTGTACTCCACACACATGTTGTTGTTGTTTATTTAGTTCTTGGACAGTTACTCCTCAGTGGTCTTATTCTTTTGGACAGCGGGACATTGCGCGGTTTAGCTTTAATCCTCATATTTATGTTGGATTCAGCACTTCGTCCCGCAAGACAATGCGTAACGCATCTGATCAAACCATCGGGCTGTAACAGAAGAAAAAGGAAATCGGCGCGCAGCTTCTGCCAGGCTTTTCGTGAGCTGAAACTTTGTAAAGCTCATAATCTGCCAGAGCTGATACTCTCAGCGAGCACTTGGACCGCTGAGCGCAGTGGATTCCGTTTTTAGGAGGAAACAAAAGAATTACATTTCATTTTACAAATGCTCAAACTAAGTGCTTTTGCATTGTTTTCCAACGAAACGCATCGGCGCACTGGGAAATTGAAATAAGGGTGTTCATTTGTGAATGTTAAATTCATTTGACACATTGTGTCATTTCTTTGGGACTTTTTAGTTGTCAAAAAGGAACGAGACGGAACTGTGCTTTTATCATGGCGCTCGGACAAACCTTGGATTCGGCTTCTGTCTGGTCTTGTTTTCCAGACATATGCGGGCACATGTTCCATCGCTGCGGCTGAAGGCAAACTGACGATGGATGTCTCCGCCACATCGGGTCTCCTCCTCACTGCGCCCGTTTAGCCTCTGTGCGCAAAGCGCGCATCAAACCGATGTCCTCCCCTTAGCTGAAGTTTGGCAGTCGCGCGTTCGTTAATTGTCAACCCTAAACACACACACTCACACACACACACACACTGTCTCAGTGGCTGGGGCGGGACGCTGCGTGGGACGAGGCGGGGACAGCAGGCAGGCGGACAGCGCGCTGGTCGGGTTGGTGGGCAGCTGATCGTCCGCGTTATTAACCGGGGGGCGTTCCCACTCGCCCTGTAGACCACGCCTCCCTCACCTACTAGTTCTCTCCTTTTTGGCATCCCGGAGATGGTCCAAAGTGATTCCTCAGGGAAGAATAAGAGCGCGAATCGACCCCCGAGCGGGAGCTGACGAGGAGCGGAGCCGCCGTTGCCCAGGACAGCCTCTTAATTGCGGGTATAGTCTTCCGTTTCATCCACGTGAGCGGAGAGGACTCCGCGGATTGAACGAGGGCGAAGCGTGTTTCATCTCCTTGGCTTTTTTGGTTTTGTTTTTCTCTTCCTCCTCCGCCACCTTTGGACTGTTTGTTGCAGAAAGTGACATTTTGCTCGTGTGTTCGTCAGTGGCACCTTGATCCGGGTTACTGTCGCCAACTCCGTGCAGCCTCTCATCCTGCGCGTCCCCCTTTCATCGCTCTCAGCGTTGTTCATCTTCACAGCGGCTGTTTCCCCCGCTCTGTCTCTCTCTCTCTCTCTCTCTCTCTCTCTCTTTTCTTCTTCTCCTTTTCATTCTCTCGTGGAGTTGCTGACATGAGGTGCCGCTAACCCTGGATGCCGACAGCTCCTCCTTTTTCCCTGCCGCATGTCGCATCTTTTGTTTACTTTGACAAACACGCGCAACTAAACGCCAAGTGAAATAGACCCGCGCCACTTTTCTCTTCTGACAGCGCGATCAAACAGACGCAATAGGAGGGGAGGCAGCGGAAAAGGAGAAAAAAACCAGGAGGGAGCCCAGGAGAGGAGGATCGAGAGAGCGAGCGAGAGAGTGGAGAGAAAGCGTGAGAGAGACAGCGACAGCGTGAAGGTGACGTTTTGATGTTTGGCATCCACGAGAGCATCCAGAGGAGTGGGAGTAGTATGAAAGAAGAGCCCATGGTGGCCGGGATGAACGCGGTTCGGACATGGATGCAGGGCGCCGGAGTGCTGGACTCCAACACAGCCGCCCAGAGGTGAGCCCGAGGCGGCCTTGGCGCTGCGCTGCACCGGGGCGTGGAGACCGGGGGGGGGGGGGGGGTTGGAGAGGCGAGGGGGAGGACGCGCGCTCACAGCCGCGGAGCGCCGGTATCACTTGGGGCAGCGCGCGTTCCCAGAGGACGCATAGCTGGATAACCACCTTTCCTTTCCGTCTTTTTTTTAAATATATATTTTTTAAGTTTTCAGATGCACATCCAATATGATAAAATAATGCCTTTTGGCTCGGATTGGTTTTGCATATTTGTGGACGGAAAGCACAGTTCGCTCCGGGCACTTCAGATGAAGGCTTGGATTCACTTTAGGGAGTGAAACGTGTTCAGTGAGAGGAGGTTGTCACCTTACTTAGTGGTTGTTTCTCTTCTTTAGTCGCAATAAAGTGGAGTAGCTTACTTTGTGCATACTTAAATCATTCTCCAGTATGAATTCAGTTATTTGTCTCCTTAAAACATTAGAATTAAAATATTTAGGCCTGCAATAAATCAAGTTGGTCATGTTAAAAACACTTTAATCGATAACCGCTATGAAACTGAAAAAATAAAATGAATATAAATGACAAAATTATGTATTTAATGTAGATTAGTATGATTAACTTTTTAAGGGCTATATCTTAATATTTCAACTTAACGTTATTTAAACAATAAAATGCACTTTTAAATCTGTTTTTATTAAATGGTGTGTTGTTAGGAGATTTCATCATCTGGCCGCGACCGAATCCTAGATGTGTGTTAAAAGAGCAGATCTCTTTAATATTGCATTTTTATTAAATCCATTTATCCTAATCGCCTCCGCGGTGGATGGTGCTGGTCTCTGCTTGTCTCCGCAGTGGAGTGGGTCTTGCTCGGGCACACTTCGAGAAACAGCCGCCCTCCAACCTGCGCAAGTCCAACTTCTTCCACTTCGTCCTGGCTCTGTACGACAGACAAGGCCAGCCGGTGGAAATAGAGAGAACCACCTACATTGACTTTGTAGAGAAGGAAAAGGTGAGTTTACGCATTTCGCGCAATTTTTACTTTGTTAACGCGTGTTAACAAAGTGGCCAGACGAACACAGCAGGGATCACGAAGGCGTTTTAGATGTAATTTCCTGAAAGATTTATACACTTCTGATTTTTTGGGGGGCTTTGGTTTATACATTTAAAAAAAAACCTTCGAAATACACAAATTTATTAAACGGTGTAAATCAAGTGAATGAACCCTTTTACACACAGGCGCCACTAATGACATTGCATGTTATTTATATGACAGTTAAGCACAGCGGGTTGCCTTATTCCTGCTGTGCTGTCAGACGCGATATTTAATTAACTAAACCAATATCAATATTCGTGTTTGATACGTCGATCGAGTATAATATTGATTTGTTTGTAAGTGGCGTTTAAAGTCAGCGTTTTACTTTAAATGCGTGTTTTAATAATCCGCATTTAATATCAACTTGTTTACTATTTATTAAATACAAGCGTCCTTCTGCTGTTGTTCGTTAATGACACATTGTCATATCATATTATACACAACGTGAGGTTCTGAGTATGTATTTGATAAATGTTTCCTTTTTTTAAAATTACATTTGTTAATTGTCAGTAGCGATAATTTCCGTTTCCAATGTCAATAAACAAGTAAACAGGCCTTTTGGTGGAAAACGTTTTTTTCTCTCTCCAAAATATCAGACAATCCAGAAATTGAGTATATTTAGTCATAAATAAAATAAAAGTTATTAGAGTTAAACAGAACCATGCGTTCATGCTTTTGTCCGTGTGGATGATAGAAGTGATTTAAATCACCGTGTTAATAGTCTACAAATACCGTGTCCGCGCAGTAAAAGCCAGCAGGAGACGGGTTTCTTGCTCTGACTGGCTCTGTTTGGTTTAATTTCCATAGGAAACGACGGGGGAAAAGACAAACAATGGGATCCATTATAGACTTCAGCTCCTCTACAGTAACGGTGAGTTTAGCCACCATCATTGTTACGAAGCAATAAAAAAAACAAAGCAGTGACTCAATGATGTTGGCTGTGAGCAAAATGCAGGTCACATCCTGTTTTCTTCGGTTTTATTTTGTTATTTAAGGATATGCATTATCTGTTTAATAAATTCTTTTAAAAGTTGTTGCACAATACTTTTTAAATCACTACATTACTATTTAATTTAATTATTATTATTATAACTATTATTATTGTGCTTGCAGAAGTACCCCAGGGGAGAATTATAAAAGTTTCCTGGCCTTTTTATTTTTTTAGTCATGTTGCCTCAGATAATCAAATTACATTGATTACAATTATTCCCGTTCACCACATTTTGAGAGACAAAATCAACATGGTTGAAGGAAATAAATTACATTTTTGATTTCGCGAGCAAACTGACCCAACAAATACAGAAAGTCACGTGGATCCGTTTGGACTCAGTTTGCATAAATTGCCTCAGAAGGGAGGTCAGAAAACATCAAACTTGTGGCACGTTGTTAGTAGCTTCACCTTTGAACTGTTTCTCTTGTTCTCTTCAGGAATCAGGACCGAGCAGGACTTGTATGTACGTCTCATTGACTCCATGACTAAACAGGTAAGAGGTTTGCACTAAGCTACAGCTTAAAATAATGATATTGGGGAGTTTGTCGGTTGTCTTGGTTTGAATGTAACCCCCACCACACACACACACACACACACACACACACACACCTTCCCCAGGTCCCCACCACATGCTGGTGTCTGAGACCCCCGACTTCAGCATAAACGACCTGTCTTACCTGTGGAATACACTTCACGAGGCCCTGAAAAGCAGAGGACGTGTCCTCATGCTCTACCCCCGCAAAGCAGCCGTAAACGCGGATGGCGTGTGTGTGTGTGTGTGTGCGCCCGTGTGTTTGTACAAGCGTCATGCAGTAAATGGTTGTGAGTGTGTGTGTGGCTCGATGACTGTGTGGATAAATCTGGGTGCTGTGCAGGAACGGTTGTGTGTTTGAGAGAGACAGTGATGCATGCCAGCTTACACTTTGAGGACCTTGACCCTCATTTCCTCAATGTGAAACAGAACAAACTATCCCAGTTTGTTATGGCCAATTCAATCACACAAAGAAACACAGAGCAGCACATGTGGGGTTCGCGCGCACTGAGGGAACTCTCCTTTTCCGACGACTTCGAGACGAATGAAAAGAAAGCCTCTGTTTTGATATCAGGTCTTTTGTTTTGCCAATTCCGCTTCTAGTGCCATTAGGCTTAAAGAGAATTTGCCTTAGAACGAAAGGAGTAGGAGGGGATGTTGTTTGTGTGAGTGCGTTTGTGTTGGCGTATTTATCGGTGTGTGTGTGTGTGTGTGTCCACACAGTGATCACAGCCCTGGAGAGCATGTTGAGTGGGGTTGGAGGGGTAACCAGACTAGATTTTTGGACGCTGTGCTGCGTGGACCAGATGGTGCACTATACTCCAGTCTGGCAGTCCAACTGCTCTCTACACAGCATATAAACATACGTGCACGCATAAACACATATGCACACGCAGGAGTGCGCACATGCATTGGCACACACACACACACTCTCACACTTTTTCCTCTTAGTGTCTGTCAGAACAGAGCGTTCCTGTTCAGGAGGACTGGATTCCCACGACACACACATTTGCCGGATAGGCAGCAATACTCTCAGATGAAAGACAGATCCTTTCTGTTTTTATATCCCCCCCTGCACCACGACTCACTTAGTTTCTTTTCTCTTTCCATTCAGCATTCCACACATACATTAAATCAAAATCATTATTCCGATTTTCTCTCCTTCCTTCAGGCGATTATCTATGAGGGCCAGGATAAAAACCCCGAGATGTGTCGAGTCCTGCTGACCCACGAGATCATGTGCAGGTAAGACGAAACGTTGTTCTCACATCGGAGGCGTATCTGTTGGTGTAAAAAAGGGGGCGATGACACGAGGAGCGCTGCTAAATTACAATAGAAATCTTATCCTTTTCCTCAGTGGGTTGGGGAGATGGGCCGTGGCCTATTTCTGTTGGTAGGGATATGTGTGTGTGTGTGTGTCTATATACGTGTGTGTGGGTGTGCATCCCTCTCTTGTTCAGCTAATTAGGACAAGGAAAAGCTCATTACTCAAACCCATCCGCCTTAGTCTGTGTAATACATGCAGTTTGCTGTGTCCTGACAGTCAGCTATGCAGGGGACTGACTCGGATTACACATTTTTTTTAAAAGACACGCATTCACACACAAACCAAGTCAAATATAGTAAAGCCAGCATATACCTTACATGCCTTTTCTTGCATTTGCATCAACAAAGCGTAACTTAGCCATTCAGCAATACGCGTAGGGTTTACGTTGGGAGAAATGGCCGGAGGCAGAGTGTAGCCACTTCCTGGTTATCACACGAGGCAATTTAGACCACTTGTTTTCATATGCAGGAGGAAACGGTCGAGATCAGAAATCCGATCTGGCTCTCCAAGCCTCCTGTCTCGAGGGACCCAAGAAACTAGAGGGGGGAGGGTCAATCTAACCCCCCCCCCCTTCTCTCCCCTCTTTGAGTGTCTTTCTCCATCTCCTCCCGCATGCACACACGTAGATCCAGAGAAGAAAAGGTAGATGAGGATACTTTTGGGGGGAATTGGGAGGATGCTGGGAGGGGGGTGGGGGGGGGGGGGGGGGGGGGGGCACAGCACACAACAACACTGTTACATTGTGCTGCAGTCAAATAATTCAGAAAGGACTCGTCACATCAGTATGCAACCTCCTTCTACCCAGCATGCACTCCTCCCCAGGTCCAGTGGGACCACTCTGTGACCCACTTCTGAAAGAGAGAGACAGAAAGAGAGAGCGGGAGAGAGAGAGGGAGGCGGTATAGAGGGAGGGGACCAGTGCTGGGGAAAAATAGAGAACATAAGATGTCTGGTTGTGTGATGTCTGACAGAAATGGAGCTAACCTGAGCCCTGGAGGCTAATTCAAGTTTGTATCCAGCCCCATTCGAGCTCCCTGCTTTTGCTCGACTCTGCCAAACTTCTCCCAAAATCGCCCCGTTGATCTGTACCGCTGTAGCCCTAGAGCCCCCGGTCTTACCTCGGGAAGCCTGGCAGAAATCCAATTCACGTTGTTTCTTGAACTCCGCCAAAGTCTCACGCCCTTTTAGTCCTCTTCGTCTTTCCTGCATGCTCATCCGACTTCCTCTCCTTCCCTGTGATGTACCTTATCTTTATTTCTCTGCTGTTCACAAGTCTGCGACTAACTCCCCTTTGTCTCCGCTCCCGCCGCAACCCTGCTGTCTCGCCTCCTGCCAGTCGATGCTGCGATAAGAAGAGTTGTGGCAACAGGAACGAGACCCCATCAGACCCTGTCATCATCGACAGGTAAGCAAACTTTGCCCTCTGACCTCGGGCCGACGTGCTGCTGCGCTGTCAGCGCAGACAGAAAACGCGGCGCGCGCGGCGACCTTTGGGTGTGAACAGGAGCTGTGCGCGGAACCAGCAAGGAAGCCGATGTGGCAGAAACATGCGCCTGGTATGAAAATCACGACATGTTATACACGTTATTCAGTGAAGTAAACCGATGAAAGCTGCTCCCCACTTTCTGTTTGGGTGAGAAAACATAACCTGCAGGCATAATAAAGCGGGCCGCTGCTCGTTTAAAGTTTCGGCATCCATAATGTGTGCGCAAAATGTGTGAGAGACTAGTAAGTAATATTCTAGCGGTGTGTGTGCGTGTGTGTGTGTGTGTGTGTGTGTGAGAAGTGGAGGAGCAATCACAGCAGTTGAGCTCTGCTTCAAGTGTGGTTGAACAATGTTTGTGTGGTTGGGTTGATTATTTAGCTGATGAGCAGTTGGGGTTACAGCGTCAGCTCGGTGTGTGTGTGTGTGTGTTTTCCTGGGCATGAATCGCACCCCGGGCCGCGTGGGTTATACCAGAACTGGCGTGCCGCTTTTGACGTGGACAGACACGCTCCCGCAAACGCACACTTTTCTTTGAGTGTGCACCTTTCTCCTGCCGTCATAAACTTCCTCTGACAGATGCAGCAGCTCGTGTGATTTACGGTCAGTGGGAAAAAAAACCCAAAAGCCCCGTAGATTTACAGTCCGGCCTGTCGCACACGTGGACACACAATGTGAGGGAAATTATTGTTTGTATTTGAGAAGTAGTTGGAGCCCGAAGGCTGAACGGAATAATTAAGTGTTTTTTTTATTCTCTTTTGTG
This sequence comes from Gasterosteus aculeatus, assembly GCF_964276395.1. Lineage (NCBI taxonomy): Eukaryota > Metazoa > Chordata > Actinopteri > Perciformes > Gasterosteidae > Gasterosteus > Gasterosteus aculeatus. The sequence goes on along the minus strand of NC_135691.1, from coordinate 14,359,174 downwards.
ACTGTATTCAACCTTTCCAAACAACAGCTTTATCACATTTTTTTTTAGATTTCATGTAGGATTAAAATTGGTCACATTTGAGTGTATTTGTGCGAGTGTTAATCAGGCAGTGACCTGTGCTACCCGATGAACACAGCTGTCCCGTGCTCGCTGCTGCAGTCAAAAGCGACTCTTTACCTGCGTGTGTGCCCGTGTATTGTGTGCGAGTTTGTGTGCGTGCGTGCGTGTGCGTCGCCCTCGTTCCGCTCCAGCGAAGCGGAAGGCCTCACCTCAGCGCTCCCCGAGACAGCTGCACCCCACCACGTGGCCTCAGACAAGTCGCCCGCCCATCCCTCCGTGCCCCGTTTCTGATTTTTGTTTTTGTGTGTGCATACTTGTTGAGTTTCTGACGACGTGGGCCCCGACGCGCCGCTCCTTCGGGCTTGCCGTCCGGCCGCGGTTCAACTTCGCCTCCCCTGTTTTCGCCGCAGTTTGAGCAGAACCCCCTCGTTGGAACAGGCCCGAGCTCCGCCGTGAACAGCTTTTTCCACACCGAGCATGTGTTGCGGCCGCTCGCTGGCGGTATTCCCCCGGCGCAATGGCTCAGGTGTGAGGGCAGCATTAACGAACAACAAATTAAAAAACACGGGGAGGGGAAAACAACAGCAATATCTCAGTTTTCCTCTCCAGCGAGCAGTCTTTCTGGACAGGAAAATAGGTCATGTGAGAGGAGAGCGAATGGGGAGGTTGGCTTGCTTTTAATGGGGGGGGGGGGGGTGACAAGAGGAGGGCTTACGCGTTTGCTCATTTAGTAGCAATATATTCTTGGCAGTTGTAATAATCAGGGATTCATAAACAAACAACTGTGAGGGCGAAACTGACTCAATTACCGCAAGTTCGCCTCCTTCAAATTCATAAAGAAATACCATCAACAGCCTCTCTGCACCCTTGAAGTTGTTTAGTTCGTTAAATAAGGGCTCGTTAGCCCTCTGCTGTTTCGCAGAGATGATTAGATTTTACAGCTCTAATTAGCTGGGCTAGCTCTAACTCTTCTCAAAGAGTAATGGGTCTGATTGCCTAATTAGCTCTCTCTCGTTAAGAAGAACAGGGCACTGCAGCAAAACCGCAGGAATGAGAAAAAATAAAGTCAGCTAATGAGAAACTTATTTGATTGTTAGGAGAACAAATCTGGTACAGTGCTCATGGGCACTCTACTCGCTCCCTGCCTAACTCACCCTCACCCGTCTCCCCTCCTGTTGAAAAGAACATTTGTTTGGGGTTCAAAGTGTCTGCAAGGAGCAATACGAGGCATATTTTAATTATAAAGGATTTTCTTTTTTTAGGCTACTATAGCAGATCGGTCTCTAAATTTCTTCGATTCTTACTGACTGAGTTGAAAGAAACACCCCCCCCCCCCAATCTGTCCTGTTTTCTAGCTGCTTTGGTTTGGTATCATGGGAACAGAGGCATTCCGTTTCATAAGTAGCGTTGTCATCTCTGTTTCAGATTTTCACAATCCATCCGATTTGACTCAGTCAGTCCTCGAGATGAAGGAAACATATGTTATATTTCATGCATTTAGCCTCAGTAAGACCTTGGCATGACGTGTTGTGTCTGTGCTTGACACTGGGCAGGGGAGGCAGCTGAAAGGTGAGAGGCCTGTGTGCGCCTCTCTATGTCTTCCCCAGGGAAACGAGTGTGGTCCACTTTAGCCTCTTACGGAGGCAGGAAAGAATGAGGGGAGCCCTTAACCCCCTCCACCAACTAGTTGCATTAGTGTGGGGTTAAACACATGCAGCTACTACGAGTCGGCCTCTCATGTGCCTGAATGGGCCTCAAATCACAAAGACATTTGCCTCTCACCCGTGAACACCTTTGCCATATCTCTGAATATGTCCCCCCAAAACAACTGTTTTTTATTATTTATTTTTTGCATTTGCCGCAGCCATCTAATTGTCAAGTATTCTCTCAGCCCAAACTGGCTTTGGGGGTATGCGTGTCCCTCCGGCCCCATGTGTCCTCTCGTGCCTTCTACCACCTGTGTCCCGTGGCCCTTTCCTGCCCGGCCAGCTCCCCCGAGCTTGCCGCAGGGTGTCCCCCAGCGAGAGCCTCTCTGGAGCGGAGAGAGAAACTCCGCGTGACCACAGATAAGGATCCACTGGATTTCCCATGATCCCCCTTGAAGGAAGCTTGTGTGTGTGTGTGGAGGGGGGGGGGTTGGCAGGTTTGGATGAACACCCAATGTTATTTCAGGTTTATAGCTGCTTCTGAGTGTGTGCTCGGGTGTGTTTGCGTTTGCACACACTCCTGCAGCCCGCCGTTGATGTGGCTCATTTCCTTGCATGCGTGTCTTTGCTTGTGTATCCGCATCGATGTGGGCTATTTCCCCGGGAGAGTGTGTGTGTGTGTTGATAGAGGCCATTTCCTGGCTTGGTGTGTGTGTCTTGAGTGAAGAATGTCAGGCAGGAAGTGCTCCTCCCGGGGAGGATGATGTCATGGCCGACAATTTCCTGTCCTCTGAGCGGGTGGAACAGACGGACTCTCAGCTTCATGGCTAGTCAGTTAGCGCTTGTGGGCCAGTTCTGGTCCCTTCACTCGGGCCCGCCATGGGCCTACACCTGCTTGGGTTTTACACTGGGTCAACATGTGGAAGTGAACTTTGTAACGTCTTGAGGACTGTATTTTCCAAGCCGATCGCTATTGCTGCGTAGCTCGGTTGTCCCTCTCCCCCTCTTTGTCTACCTCTGTAGTGGGGAACCCCCTCATTGTTTTGGTTGTTATGTTTGTATGCACTTCCTGGGGTGAGAGGTCATGTGTTGCCTTGGCTGGGCTAACGTGCGCTGGTGAATAATGTATGTCATTGACTTTATGTCAGCCATGCCAGCCCCCCAAGCCGAGCCCACCCATGTTTAATTCATCCATCTCATTTCTGTGTGTGTGTGTGTGTGTGTGTGTGTGTGTGTGTGTCATTTAGAGGCCCAGTCTGCACCTGTCCAGCCATTAGCCCCTCCTCATTTGCATTTGATGCTAATGTGGTTTACTGGCAGGGCCTTCCGTCCCGTCGGCTTAGTTTCACTTTCATATCCATGACTGTGTTAGTGAGAAGGTGAAACGACACTCACAGTGCAGCTATTCTAGGTTCCTCTGTATCACTGTACACTGTACCTGTTGTTATGTTTTAACCCTCAACATTTCTGGGTCTTCATTCATTCCTTCTTCATTTTTTTCCCACAATTTTGGTCTTTTTTACTTTATGAAGCATAATTCTATCGTGCCTCTGTCCACTTTTTACCAGCTTTACATTTCCTCCTTTAGCCGAGACCCTGACAGTGTCTTTCAGTGCTTGTCTGTGTGAGAGGAGGGATATTTTATTCACGGCCCTTTTCCTTTTGCAGACATTCTTGTTGTTGTTTCTCGTTGATGTGCAGTTTTCTTTGAAAAGGACTGGCCCTGAGCTGGTTGTGGTGTTTTTTGCAGGGCTTAGGGGCAAGGAGGCAGTATTGCCGGCTCATCGATATGCAGGCAGAACTCCCCTCCTCAGCTGCCTCACATACACATAACACAAACACACACGCACAGATAGGTGCAGCTCACACTCTCGGCTATGATCATACACAGTACACAAACACAACAAACACGTATGCGGACGCACGCATGCGCCCCTCTAGGAATCCACAGGCGGGCAATGTAACATGACTGACACACACACACTGACCTGCAGCTCTGTGCTGTTTGGTTGTGTTCTTTCTTCCCTGCGGTGGTTCCCCACCCCCTCCCACCCCACCCCTGAAGGTTGGAGGAACGCGCAGCCCCGAGGGAGAGACGCCTGCGCTGATTGACAGCAGGGAGTTTGGAGGTCGAGGGGCCTCTAAAACTGCGCTGCCTCCTTCTGTCTCATCCAGATCTTTGGCACTCTCAGCACCAACGACTGGCCCGCTCTGCACTGGCAAGAACACACCGCCAAAAAATGTACACGTCATCTTAGAGTAAACAATGGTTTGTTTCCACGATATGAGATGGCAAATTGACCCAAGCTGTTATTGTTTCGCGGTGAGGAAACACGGAGGGAACAGTGAAAATAAGGGTCTTGTTGGTGTGTTTGTGTTTAATTCTTTCCCCAATAAACCAAACGTAGCTGCAATCACACTTTATAGGTTTATTAAGCTAATGCTCGCCAGCTGGATGCAGGTAACAACACATTTTACCGTGGCACAAAGAAAGACGTTCACAAAAGTAAAATCAGTGAAAAGTTGGCGAGAGGCACCGCAAATAGCGCAGTTAGCTCTATTTTTTTTGTTTTGCAAACTGCTTTGTCATTACCGCTTGACATTCGCAGCTCGACCTGGCCGCTTCTCCTTGGCCGTTCCCGCTGCCTTTGTGTCAGTGTTTGTTCTGTCCCAGAATGAAGGGGTTTGGCCGGCCACAGCTGACCCAAATGAGTAGCGTCCTACTTCTAAGAGCTATTTAAGACATTCTGAGTGTTGGAAAATTGCAGGACAGAGAGATAGAGATAGAAGAGGAGAAATAGAGTGAAGATATATTTACCATATGAAAAGTCTCGGGTATGACGCGTGGGAGTGAGCGCTGCGGCGAGGGAAAAAGGGCAACGTTTTCCAGGATTTAGTCCGTGACTCGCCCTAGAAGATGCGCTCAATTTACTTTTCAAATGAGGCGTGAAGAGCGCGAGCGTGTGCCTCTCGGCGTGCGATGCTATACATTTGGACGGGCATAGTTATGTGCGTGTGTGTGTGTCTGTGTGTGTGTGTGGCAGGGGGGGGCGGCGCTTTGTTTTTCTCCGCGCTCTGATGTGTGTGGACAGTCGAGCGCACGGCCCACTAAGTGCTCTTTCACAGCCCAATGTGTTACATGGCCGCCTGTGTTGCTGCTTCTAATTGAATAGACACAGCGGCTGCTCTCGGCGAAGGATACTCGGGGCCTCGCAGCCCCCCCTCCCCCCTCCCCCCCCGAGCCAGTGTGCCATCGAGCTGCCGCCCTGATCCCGGGCCCCTCGCTGATGATTCATTGTTTACTGCTCATTTGAGAGAAGTGAGAAAACGCCAGCCGCCCGCTCACGCTGCCCGCTGAACCTCTCTTGGTTGCTTTTACCTCATAAGCTGCGGCCCAGGATGTGAGTCCAGGTGGCCAGGATGAGTGCTGGTGACCCGCTGCGCCAGAGCTAGATGCATAGTCTGTTGATTGTTTTCCATCAATCTGTCCAGGAAGAATGGATCGCTGTGAGCGGCGCTCTCAGTTTCACACGCCACAATGGGAGGAAAACCTGCCCGGCGTGGGGGAGAAAGGGAGGGAGAGACACGGAGCGGGATACTGGTTGTGGGAAGGATCCTTTTCATATTTTCTAAACTATTTTATGTCAGATTTTGCTTTGTTTCTCCTGCGCGATGGTTGGGAATTGTCTTGAGAGAAAAACACTCCTGCCGTGGCACCGATATAGGCGTTTTAGTCACCGTATCATTATTTCCAGGTTCAGATCTGATTATATGTGAGATTTGTGACATTGAGCTTGACTAATTCGAGCTGTAATGTTCAGAGGCAAAAAGAAATCTTCAAGGGAGTATCTCTGCCGTAATTAAACGTAAAGCAGCGACGTCAACATGCAGACAATTATGGTCAACAGCACGGCCCGATCAAAGGGACGATATATTCTTGCATTTTTAATATATTCTTTTTTACTTTGCATTAATCATCAACAAATGAGACCCGAGCACATGTCACTGTTTCACTTCAAAAAGCCCAGCTGAATTTAAAGGCTTTTGTTTGTGTTTATGTAACTGATGAGGGGAGACAAAGTAAGGCGTAGGCAAGTGAGACACTTTGTTGTTTTACACCGCCTCACCCCCTTTGTGTGTGTGCAGCTCACGCTGTTTGTTTGTTTACCGAGCGGCTTGACCTCGCTGGGAGGAATGTTCGCTCGTTTCCTGTTTCTCCCGCGTCTCCTAATGCGTTTGCCTCTGTGATTTTCTCCATCCACGTTTCTCTGCTCTTCATCTCTCTACCTGCCCCTCAGTCTATGTCTCTTCTTCTTTGGTCCTCCCACTCAAAACTCCAGATTTAACTCCAAAGGTTTTTTTTTTTTTCCCTACTTCTTTTTTTTTTTAAAGTTAATCACACTTGGAATCTTCCCCCGCGTTTGAACGTTCTCCCTCAGCCGAGTGTGCTTCCTCTGTATCTGGGTGCGGCGCGGGAGACAGTGGCGCCAATTATCCCAGTTATTGGCTTCTCCAACACGGCGGCTGCGATTTACATGGGGTGACATTCAGTTCAAACGCGCAGACCTCCGCAACCTTTTTCTGAAAAACAATTAACAGCGCCGCTTTTCTCGCCTTGCCTCCTTCCCCTACCCTCTTTTTCCCTCCCTACTCCAAACCCTAACTCTCTCCATCTGGCTGTTGTCTTCAGACAGGAAGATTTACTGCAAAAAGAGGCGACGGGTGAAGTTAAAACTGCAGGTGTATCATTTCCCGAAGCAAAACACTACTTTCTTGTTAATTGGCATTCGTCATTCCTTGTGGTAGATATACTCCGCTAACGGTACTCCTTAAATTGTGTCGCAATTGCACGATGGAGGAACTCGGTTAATACAGTTTAATACAGTAAAGTTTCTGGGGAAACTCAAGCGTGCGGACCGACGCGTCGCCCCCACAGGCCCAGTTCGAACGCAAAGACAGACGTACGAGCGCGCCGGTAATGAAGCGCGTCTCTCTTCTTGTCACGGCGGCCATGTTAGCATGACAAGCTGTTTACACACACAATCACGGCCCCCCGCGTCCGATGTGGTCGGGATGAAAGGGAGATGGAAAAAGAGGAGGCAAAGAACGTGGCGGTGAGCGTCGGGTACGGACTGCTTTCCTCTGTTTGACAGGAGGACAGTGGTTATCGGCACCCCACTGAGAGCCGTGAGGGAGGGAGGGAGGGAGGGAGACGTTTTACCCTCCTCTCAGCTCGGCCACATCCTCGAGTCGGGAGTAAAACAATTAGATCCGCCCGCTTCCCCTTGTCCCGCAGTGTGGATTACAAATGAGCAAACCTGGCATTTATCACATCACTACAAACATTTATTAAAGCCGGTTCCCCTCTAAAGCTGCAGAGATAACAGTGGGTAATTGCAGAGACTGGCTCTATTAGTTAAGTATGCCTAATGTCACTGCCTCAGAGCATTAATGGACGCCGTAGTATTATGTTCCTGCGCTCATTACCACCCCACTCCCCTTCAAACAGATACACACACACACACATATATCCACACACCCTCTCCCCCTCCATTGACCCTGCAGCAGGAGTCTGTGCCACTCTAATGAGAAATGGAAAACACTACTCGGCAAGCTCCAAGACACACACACACACACACACACACACACACACACACACACACACATGTACGGACACAGACAAACACACACACACATACGCACATGCATACACACACTCGGCGGGAGCCATTAAGAGGGGACAGAGGACCACCGTATAATCACACACGCCCAGGGAAACAATTGTACCGTTATCAGAGTGATCACATTATAAAAGTTTAATAAACACCAAACGGCCTAATGGTGAATTAGCCTGCATCTGCCCTGTGTTGTGCCAGGCTATAATTAGTGATTCAACAGAGACAAACAAATGTTTGTCGCCAGCGCTTTTCTTCCTCAACAGATTTTTTGTTGGACATGGATTATGCCGGCATGTCCAGAATTTAATGAAAATGCGCGGCTGGTGAGCTTCTTTGTATTTTTACCCTGTGATCCCGACTCCAAGACACCAAAAGTCACGCAAACACAGAACCAGGGAGAGCAGAGTTTGGCTCAAGCCCCCGTCTGGTTTTCTAAGTGGCACTTGAGATGTGTATGGAGAGCGGCGGATGGGTACTTGAGATTGTTGAGGAGGAGGAGGAGGAGGAGGAGGAGTAAATGGGGGAGGAAGAGATGGAGAGGCGATTGAAGGAAGAAAAGAAACAGAAAGAGATGGCGTTGAATGACGTGGAATAAGTTAGTCCCGAGGAGAGGGGGAAACCAAACGAGCAGTTGTGTTTCTATTTTGATACGCTTGTGTGTGTCTGCGAGTGTGCTCGTTTGTGGTAAAATCAATGTCAATCTATAATTTACAATCACAAGGACCTATCACTTTTTATAGGGCCTCCATCCTCACTCATCAATATTACATCAGGACCCAGACTCTCAGTGTGAGGGAGCAGGAGGGTGAGAAAACAGCTGAGGAAAGAGAATATGGCTTCGGTCCAGTATGCGTGTGTGTGGGTGGGGGAGTGTGAAGGGGTGGGGGGTGTAAAAGAGGATATGGGTGGAGGGGGAGGAGGAGGGCATCTGCTGAGGTTGTAGAAAACATTGCTTCCAGCATACACAAATGTGCATACGCATACCCTACCTGTGTGTGCATGTGTGTCTGCATCTGTCGTGTGTGTGTGTGTGTGTGTATGTGTGTGTGTGCTTGTGTCTGTGCGTGCAAACTGAGTGACAGTTTAGTATTGATCTGTGGGAGGCCCTGGTGTCATTAGACCCAGTATGGACCAGCAGGCACACGTGGAGGTCAGGGCACAGAGTTTGTGCATGTGTGTGATTGAGTGTTTGTGTGTGTGTGTGTGTGTGTGTGTGTGTGTGTGTGTGTGTGTGTTTGGAGGAGTGGGGGACCAAGTGTTCAGTAGTGACAGGCTCAAGCCTCTGAAAGAAAATCAATCGTGTCATAAGAGGAAGGTTTCCTCCAGTCCCTCTCTCCCTCTCCCCCTCTCCCTCTCTCTCCCTCTCCCTCCCTCTCTCTCTCCCTCCCTCTCTCATCCTCACTGCTCCTTTCTGCCTTTTTCCCTTTCATTCCTCAGCTGGGGGATCATCTCGAGACCTTCCGTTCTTTACCTCCCCTTCTCTGTGTTAACCTCTGTCTTCTGAGCATTGGTCTCTCTGCCTAACCCCCCCCCCCCCCCCCCCCCCCCCCCCCACGCACACACACACACACACACACACACACACACACAGGAGATCACTTTCCTGGGTCAGGGTCGGGGTTGCATGCGTGGATCAATCCGAGGGGTTACCCTGGCAAAAAGGAGCCATTAGTGACAGAACTGATCCTGGATCAGCCCTCATTAACTAAAAGGGCACAAGGGTTGTTTGTCCAGATAAAATAAGTGACCCCAAACCAGGGCCAATTAACTCAGAGGGCAGAGACTAGTTGACTTAATGGCATGCATTGTTTTGTTTAATAGAAGTTTGATTCGAAAATAACGTGATTAGACTTTGTTTTATTGTGGATTTAAGCTTGTCCCTCAGTTAATTATTATTTAGAATGAGCACACACACACACACACACAATCACAGGGCAAGCCTCCACCTGTTCTCCTCTCTCGCCTGAGGCCACTAGTATGGTGGATAACAGTTTGAGTGGGCCTTCTGCAAAACACTAATCAGACCTAACACTGCCTAATTAGCACAGAGTCTGCTGATTGGCTTACAGCAATAATTAACACAGGTGAGGATAATTAGCTCCCCATAGACCTGTTTGTGCCTGCGTGTGTGTGTGCGTGCGTGTGTGGGGAGGATGTTATTATGCAGTCTTGGTCCCCAGTGAGACTGAAGAGGCAGAGAGAAGAATCAAACTCATTACTGAAACCAGGCCAACCTGTGTTAGGTGCTCTGCTTTCCCACACCCAGAACATTATCCACAGAGAGCCCCCCCATCTCTCTCTCTCTTCCTCCCCTTGTGACTGTAGGTGTGTTTGAGGAATCTCACCGCTGGGTAACCCTAAGATAAGAGGAAACGCAGACACAGGGCATCTTTTGTTACATATTCTGTCACTCTAGTGCTTCTTGTTTTATCGCTCGCCTGCACCTCTCGCCATCTCCCTTCAAAACATGGGGGGGGGGGGGGGTGTTGGCCAGCGCCATCTTCCTCGCCTGAGCTTATAGCCTCTCCTTCTCCATAAAAGTGTGAACCGTATGAACTACTACCTCGCCGCCTGGGTGTAAGACACGGAATCACGCTCTGCCAACATGTCGCCGCTGAGCGAGAGGAAGAGGGAGATAATGAGAAAGTCTGAGAAGGAGAGACAAAGACGAGGAAAAAGGGGACAGTGTTTTGCTGAGAGACTGGCCGTCGTTCATCAGTCTGTGAGCAGCATGGTGTCCTCCATCACGCTCCCCCCGGTTATTTTTTTGCTAAAGTTCTGCTTCTTTGATCAAGCCAACATCACAGAGGAGAAGACAGGCACGCAGACGTAGAGGAGGGGTTAATATTGGAACACAATTGACGGCTTGTCACTTTTAGCTCCGAGGCACCGACATCGCCAAGTAGTTAGTTAGGTGCCGGAGAGGGAGGTAGAGGGAGGTAACGCGCACGCACACACACTCTGAGAGCTTTTCTGTGCTAAATAAATAACTAGCGACAATGTAAATTGGTGTTTTTCTGGAGTGTGTGGCTGCTTCTGGGATGTATTTTTCATGCTAAGACATTTTAGAGTGGGTTAGGAGTGCAGGATGTGTGGATAATGAATCCCCCCCCCCCCCAACCACGCACAAACGCACAGTTTTGCTCTCATACATACCGACGGGGTGAAAGCGAGTCGAATGTTTTCACCTGACCACAGGTGCATCGCAGCCTTAATGTTGGGAATCCAATGTTGGAAAGCCTCCCGTCCTCACCCCCCCTCCCCCATTGTTCCCCGCCCACCAGGGCCCGGGGAGGCGCCGGGGGGGTGTCATCGGCCTGTAACCATACACCAGTGAAGACACGGTGGGAGAGGAAAGCTCATTGTTGGATTGTCGGCTGACTGATCTCTCGTCTCTCTCTGACAGGCTCCGCCCCCCCTCCTCACCCACGTTCTCCAGATTTTCTGCTCCCCCCCCGACGTTTCTGCTAAACACTTGCCTGTCAAAACGGGGGTTCTACTACCTTTCCCACACGAGGCTGTCAGCGCAGCGCTCAGCCGCACTGTACTCCACATCCCACCGAGCTGCACACACAGCGAGGAGACGGATGCGCGATGGCGCCGCTCAAATGCGGCTTCAATGCACACAAGAGCTGTTAAGGCCTTGTTTATGGGAGGCATTTGCATAGTGTTCACTGCACTTTCTGCGTCCTTTCTGCTTTCTGCTCGCACATTCATTTCCCCCTTGAATACTCTCAACATGCCTCCCCGACTAAAGAAACAAAATGAAAGAAGGTTGATTGAGGCAAAACAAGGAAGGTTGTTTTTTTTTTTTCTTCATATTTCCTGTTTCAATAATTAATATGCATGAGTTTTATGGCCGCTTAAGATGCGATCAATTATTCATTAACAGCATGTTAATTGCATCCACAGTCGTGAATATTTAACCAAACACTAAATCAATGGGGTCGAATGAGCAGCAATATGGACATTTTATAAGCTTCGCCAAAATTAGGTTAGGCTTTAATGAAAACGGCAGATTGGGAAGGGACAAATGTGAAGGAAGAACCGACCTCGTGAAAAGGAGGGTAGCAGATGTTTAGAAAGCAGACGATATGAATAAATGCAAGGTTGTTGACTCGTAATAGTACAGCCAGTGACTTTTAGCCCTTTCTTCTGCTTTGTCTCTTTATTCTCACCTCCTTCTTTTATTTTTTCAAATGGAAAGGATGTAATCTCTTCATCTGTGCTCACTGTAGGCAGCCTCTTTCACTCTCAAAGACTCCAGACTCCTTTGTCCTGGATCTTTGTGTGCAGGTGTGTCGGCGCGGCCCTTGTTTGTGTGTGTGTGTGTGTGTGTGTGTGTGTGTGTCTGCGTGCGTGTGTCACAGCGGTGTCTGGACGTTGACATTTCTCTGCTTGGATAACCATCGCGCCCTCTGTCCCTCCAGCCATGACGCAGGGTAATGTCACCTGTCAGTCTCAAACTCCTACTTACAACCGCTGTTCCCTCCTCGACCCCCCCCCCCCCCCCACCCCCACCACCCTCACATGGAACAGCACCAGTCCGCCGCCCTCTCACCCCGACCCTAACTGCCCCTCCCCTGGACCTCACCTGGGAGACAAAGCTTTCTCCACCCCTCCATGTCTCCCTCTCCAGAACCTCACAGAACTCCATATCCAGCTGCTCTTTCGCTGCCTTACATCCAAACGGCGACTCCCCCCCCCCCCACCTTACATTTGCCCCCAGGACTCCGGAAAATGGAATGGGAAGACGGCTAATGTAGTGAATGGGAAAGTCAGGGGTGGGAAGTTGACTTTTTGTCTGGACCGCAGTGCTTTCTGCGTCTGTTTTCAATTACTCTCCCGGCACAGGCGGGGTGGAGGTTTATGCGTTATATGGGAATGTAATTGACTATAACTGCCCTCTTAACATTATCCAGGTGTACTAGCTGAGTGTGTGAGATTAGGCCCCGGGTCTTGGCCGTTCTGTATGTGTGTGTGTGTGTGTGTGTGTTGTGGATGTATTTATACCCTGCTGCTGCGAGGTGCTGCCCATTAGCGCCGTATTTAAATACACCATTTTTCCCTCGTGTGTTTAGTGTGGATGTGGTTGTGGGTGCGCGCTCCCACTGCGTGCCCCCTTTGTGTTGGTTTCATCATTCATCTGCCTCTGTGTGCATATAAGAGTCAGAGGGAAAGTTTAAAAAAAAAAAGAGGGCAGGATACAGATCCAGCCCGCTTCAAGGGGGGATGGGGGGGCTGACTTTACAAGGACAGAGTCAAAATGGGCCCATTCACAAGGCTGACACACTGTGATTTGTATGTATAGAGCTGTGCAGCCTGCGGGGCACAGCCCAGGGGCCATCACACACACCCAGGCCAGTGCACAAGCACAGGAAGGTGGTGGAGGCGCATGGGGTGTGTGTGTGTGTGTTTAGAAGGAGAGGAGTGTGTCTGAGTGTGCGTATGTGCGGAAAAAAAAAGAGAACCATCAACAGGCTGTCAATCACACGCTGGCCAAAGCCTGTCACTCCTCGATAGAGCTCGTCCGGAGGAGAATGGGAGTCCCTGGGACTCTGAGAGGATAAGGGAGGAGGTGGAGGAAGCAGGGAGGTGGTCTGTCCGTCTCAGTGGCTCGGGCTTGATTTGATATTTGATACCGAGCATTTGGCATTTGAATGCAAATCTATTTTGATTGTCCCACTGTCTGATAGGGTTAAGAGGAACCTACAGGGGATATGCACGCATGCATTTGTATCAAAGAGAGCCGGTTTCAGAGACACATACAAAATGATGGAGGGAATTATTCGGATAGATTATATTACTCACCGAATCACCGTCAGCCGTTGTTTTTTTTATTAAAAGCAATATAAATATATTTAATTAGAGTATATATATACAATATAATGGGTCAGAGGTTACAAAAATGTTTGAGTCTTTCTTTCCCCTGTGGTCCAAGTAGTTCTCTTCATGTGTATATACACATCCTGTGCATTGTGTGTGGTGAAAATGTGAGTATGAGCAGGATCATTATTTTTCCCTGCGTGCATTTAGAGGATTGTTTTTAAAAGGAAGTATGCCAAGGCAGACAGACAGACGGACAGACAGACAGACAGGCGGATAAATCCGGTATTACTGCAGTATGGAAATGCAAGGCTCAGTTCCCTCCCAATTAGAGCAGTGACTTCTGAAATGCCATAATACCCATTAATTAGCAGGCTGCTATTTTCCCAGTGATATGGCTAATTAGTCTGCTCGGCTCTACACTATCCGGACCATTATTATTGGGTCGAAGCCATGCGAGGACACTCACGTGCACACACTCGCTTTCGAGTCGACGCGTAAACACCAGCGTACTCACGTTCATATACATAACTTGCGGGGAGGGCACACGCAGCGCACACCGCGGCAATTTCCCACAGTTGAGTGACCCTGATTTAAGTGACGCCATTATACGCCTCGGTGGCAGCTACAGCACAGCATGAGAGAGATAATGGCCAAGGAGGGGATGTTGATGAACAGGTACAAACGGGCCGCGCTCTTCTTCAATATGCTTGTCGTACCATGTTATCGTACGCTGATAAAAAAAAAAAACACGGCAAAAACCGCAGTTTCAACCCCCTGCAATGACTTAGCATGTGCGTGTTTGGACAGTCCATCAGTGTCTCCCACCGGACAGACAGGCCACTGACACAGCACCAAGAGGCCGGGGAACCTTTTCAATCACTCCCTTACTTCTCCCTCTCTGTCAGGAGGCAGGAAGGCGTGATTGATCTGTTGTTTCTAAAGGAGTGGAAAGAAGTTGGGTAGTTGGGTGAAAAAAAAAAGAGAGAAGTTGTGACAACCACTTTCATAAGTTTATTAATCATCTTCATCAATAATGGAGCCCTGGACCTGCTGTTGGTTGTCATGCAGCATGTGTGTATGTGTGTTTGCCTGCATGCGAGCCAGTGTGTGTTCACACCCCTCACAGCCCGATGAACTTCATAAGTGTCCCATCACCACTTTAATCAAATTACTTATGAACCAAAATTGACAGTTTTCATTAATTATAAAGGATTATTCTAATTGCGATTCAAATTTATTCATTTAGAACAGACGGCATTCAGTAATGTTTCAGGAAATTTGCATATTAAATGGAGAGCGTAGGTCATTAGCTATGCTAATATATGCATGGTTCCTTATTTTGTGATTGGTGGGCCATATGTAGCAGGCCGGGGGTGTGCAGGTGAGGAATCTAGAAGGAGCTGTAATATGTTTGATAAACACAGAGGGATGCAAGGCCAAAACACACACACACACACACACACGTTCACATGTCCGCACACACACACACACACACACACACACACACACACCAGCCAAGCCACACGTCTCTGTTCAGTATCAGTCTCCCTCCGACACACGCAAACACACACACACACACACAAACACACTAACTCTGTCCTCACACGTCTGCTTGCATGTCGCTCCCTCAAGACCCATTGGAGGGAGCAACTTTTCACCCGAGAACAAACGCGGCACACTAATTAAGTTTCTGATTTCTGATTCTGCTGCATTTAGAAACACAACCTTGAGCCTGTGCGCAGTCATAGTTGTGATTTAATGCGCTGCGTAAATGGAGCAAAAAGAGAGAAAGAACTTCTGCAAGCGGCACATTCATCCCCACAATGTATGGCGCCGGTCCCGGGTTGACACGATGCTCTTTATCAAGCTATATATAGAGGATGCATTATGCATTTACTTTAACGTGTGCTTAAATCAACACTGTTCAATATGAATATCCGTCTTCAACTAAGGTGGAGAGGAGAACAGTTAGGGTAAATGACAGCGCGGGGAGGCACCCGGCTTTACACACAAACGCTCACACACACCCTTCGGCTGTGCGGCGGCGTCTACCCGGGCTGATGACAGGGCCATTATTCACTGGTCAGTCCCACGAGGGCAGGGCTCGGGCTGGACAGGGTAGCAGCGTTTCCCAGCATGGCAGGACAGCGCTGAGGTTGAGGGGGACCAGGTCCCTTCATTACTCTCTTGGTCTGGGGGCCTGCAGCCTTCCTCTGCCCCCCTCACCCTCTTTGTCTCTGTCTCCTTCAGATTAATGGGCCAGGCCCCGACAGAGGAAGTGTTTCAATCAGCACCGCCTGCCAAGCTTGTCCATCAACTAGGCAGCCTCTTATTCATCGTGTCTTTGATAAACACACACACACACACACACACATGCAAAGATGTGTATTTGGATGCATCCCCCTCCCTCCTCCTCCTCCCCCACCCCCACTGCCTTGGTGTAAAAGCCAGACCACAGGTTGCGATGTTATCGTGCTACAAGTCGCTGAACCCTGCACTCGTTCCCTCCCCACACGCGAGCGAGAGAGATCTCATTGGCTGTCCGTCAATGCTCCCCACACGATTTCTCAGTTGAATTTTGAATGATCGTTTTCAGATGAAATGGATGAAACACAATTGGTTAAGTGTCTCTGGGACGTCTGTCCCCAAGCTGGGATCGCAAACCCGGCTCCAGGGGACGCGTGGAGCGAGCTCTCCCAAGTGGGGCCTCTCCCTCAGCGGTGCAGCGCGGATCCTCCCTGACCCACCGTTTCCCTCCTCCAGGGTCCATTTGTTCTAAGAAATATTTAACAACGGGGCAAATTTAGCTGACACGACATGAGCAGATACAGACGGGGGTGAGGATGGGACGAAGCGCGGAGCGAGCCTGAAATGAATTTTTCAATGCAGGGAGATGTTCTATTTGAATAAATCATGACACTTAAGATAGACATGGGGCCAATATAGACGTGCGCGCTGCTACTTGGAGGAGCAGCACTCCAACGGAGCAAAGTGTGTGTGTGTCTGGGTTTTTTTTCTTCGTTTTTTTGTGTCACCCGCTCTGTCTGCATGTTTCTGTGTTCAATATATGTGTTTTCTTCCGTGTTCAGTCTACTCAATATTTGTTGTTGGATATTTGTAAGAACTGGATGTTTCTCTCCCAGTAAACTGGGCCACTGCAGATTGTTACAGCCCGGTGTCGAGGCCCAGGGCCCGGCCCGTAGACAGACCTGGTTCTAGATTATTAATGTCCCCCCCCTTTGGAGGCAGGCCCCCCTCCTCCGCCCAGTGCCCCCCTACACCCCTGGGGTCAGCCTGCGTGGCTCCTGGTGCAAGGCCCCCCTCATAAATCTCCCTAAATTAGTGTGTATGTGTGCGAGTGTATGTGCTTCCACAACATATACTGCAGGCAGGGAGACAGGTCACCACGAAAACAAGCCAGTCAGGCTCTCGCTTGAAGTGTCAGTGATGCATGGCGGAGAGCGCAAAGGAGGGTTTCGGAACAGAGAGAGAATACGAGAAGTGAAACACAAGGGGAGGAAAAGAAAATACACAAAACAGGACTTGAAGATATTTGGTTCTCTGAGAGCGCCGGACTTCCCGTAGAGTTTGGTTGCCTTTGTCCCACACTTTTCCTCCGTCGTAACTTAATATTTGCTTACAAATATTTACATTTCATTTGAGCTCGCTTCCGACTTCATTAGGATTGATTTCCTGGGAAAGATCGCGATGCTTAATTGCAGAAAGGCAAGGTCCTTGCATTCGTCTACCAGCCTACATTAGTTCAACATGTCCCACGGTGGTAACAGGCCTGGGGAAGTGCTGTTGTGTCACTTAGTTAACCCCCGAGACAAATGGCTCCCCTCCGGAGCACAGTGAATTACACACCTCATGAAGCATATTATGAGGCAGACACAGTGCTTTTCTTCTGGAGATGATCTGTGCGGCAGAGATGGATGGCGGGAGAGGAGAGGGCTGAGTTATGGCATCACCCACAGCCATTTTTACAGCGCGGACGAAACGCAGAGGGGAGGGGCAAAGAGTGAAGAAACGAGAAACAAAGCTGTGAACCACGGATTGGAACGAGAGGGCTGAATACATGAATAAACCAGAACGGCCGAGGACAGGAAAAAAAAAAAAACGAAGTTATCCCTGTTCAATTTGACAAGGAAAACAACTCTTTACCTCATTTGTTGCTAATGTTGGAGAATTATTAGAAAATATAACAGCATTGTCCCTCGGAGGCCTTCTCGCTGTTGGCTAATCGCTTAGACAATCTTTATCTCCCCGGTAATAATATTTAGATGCTACAGGGATTACTTAAAAGTTGTGTTATAATTGCTTTCCTTGTTTTTTGGGGGGGGGTTTATGGGCAGAGGGTGATTTTGTGTTTAATTGCTCCAAAGTGACAAATAATGCCCCATATGATATGATGAAAGTGTAAGATCATTAAATTACCACGGCAACCGGCTGCACGTGTTTATTT